>NW_006921776.1:4155387-4197856 GCF_000298275.1 Orycteropus afer afer | reverse complement strand
GGGTTTGAACTGCCAGCTTTCTGGTTAGCAGTAAAGTGCCATAGACACTAAGCTACCAGAGCTCCTATTCCTAGGCCCTTCTATTGAGTTCAGATGGCCTAAGTTAGTTGTGAATTGGTGAAAAACTTTGGAGAAAGAAATGGTGATAGAAATAGGGGGGAAAGAAAAATCAATGAAGTAGGAAAGTCCAAATATGAGTTATTATCAAGACTTATATTTGTCCAATAGTTACCAGCTTCTCTGAAAATATTTATATGTGTGGGTGGAGGAAACTTACCATTCAATTGTAAGAGACATTATCAGATTCATCAGGACTTTGTTGTAAACTTGACTACACAGTTTTGGCTCATAGAGAAATGAAGAGGAAATATCTGATTAAAGTGTGCATTGCTGCTGAGGCAACTAAATGTTGCCATAGCAATTGAGATGAAATGTGCAAGAAGTGAGATAATTAAATCTAACCCCTTTAGTAGTTTTGACAGTCAATGCACTGCCAACAGGAACAGTTATCTACAGTATTAAGATAAAACACATTCCTCATGGAAATTCTCCTTACCAGTATTTTGTTGTTTCCTTTCTAAGTACATTGCTTTAGGTGTCTAATTTGAATGTTCTCTTTCAATAATCAAATACAATTTTGACCTTGGTCTGTAGCTGCCTAGAATTTCTGCTGGTTTATGGTATCATGGGAGCAGACATCCATAAAAAAATATATATATCATTTTTTCCCTCTAGTTCTTAAAAAAAGTACAGTAAAGCCAAAGCTGTCATATTTGTTCTTAGAATTCAATAATATCTAGAACGTGCTGCCCTCTTCAGGAGCTGGTGCTTAAAAATACTTTGATTTTTTTTTAGCAGTTCAGAAACTATAAATATGAATTGTGAAATCAAAAGTTACATTAATAATTCTTTATGAAAAAGTACACATATACAGCAAGTATTTATAGGTTTCAATTTCTTTCCACTAAAAGTTTCTAGTAAAATAAAAAATCAATAAATAGAACCTTTTAAATAAATTACTAATGTATGATTGAATACAAAATAATAGTTTCCTTAAAGAAACTACCCTCATAGGGATTATAAGTGAATCATTCAGACTTTTAGACTTGCATACTTACTGTCTATTCAAACGTTTCTTTAAGAGTGTCTAAAAAAGGAAGATGCAATTTTTCATGGGAAAATCTAAGAAAACTTGTTAAGTATTATGTTTTTTCCATAGCAAAAATATTGTAAATATTATTAATACTAAGGGTCTATCATTTGAAAATTTAGCCCATTTTCATTTACTATAACATTATATTGCTTAGGGATCTTAACTCCAAATATACAAGAACATATCACAGTTTTATTCAAAATTATATCACTTGAAAAGAATACTGAAAGATCTGAAATATAGACTCAGAAAATTTAAACAAATCTCTATTCTGCATGTTATCTATTAAAATTTCCTTAACAATTATCTGGTTTTGACAGAGTGATATGAATTCAGTGTGTTTTTTTCTAAAACAGGTTTATGATTCTTGAAAAACTATAAAGGGACAGAAAATGACCAATACTTAATAATATTAATTATAAGGATATGAGAAAAGCCTATTTTGTTACATTTTTAGATATTCCTATATATTAGAACTATTGACTCTAAGAAAGATTACCTTGTACTAATTATTAAAAATGGAAATAAATGTGAATTTAAAATTTTAAAAATATACAATAAGTTCAAGAACAAATGCCTTCTTAAAATACAATTTTGCTATAAAATGATATAATTAAAACCCTGTCTTTCAATCAACAGTTGAGATAATGAATACTTCTTCGGTGTCATTTATTTAGTGTGGAAAAGTAGGAGTTTGGACTCCTGATTATTTTTCAGCTCCTACATATGACTTTCAGTTCAAGCTTCTAAATAGGAAATGTATTTTTATTTAATGGATATCATGGTTATGAATGCTGACTTCAGCAAAACAGAACACACCTTAATTTTCCTTTAAGAGTTTAGATACAGCTATCTCATCTCTATCAATGAAATGTCTGACTGAGCTGAAGAAGAAAGGAAAAAACAAAAACTATTGATAATCTTCTCTTAATCCTGTAATATTTGTTTTGTGGGAAATAATATGTTTTATTTCTGAATTTGAAATTGCTTATCAAAAATTTTGCTTAATCCTAATGTAGCTTTATGCAAAGATACAATACATGTTCAAGAATTCTTTAGAGCACTGATTTGTGTTTTCTGCAGTGGTTATACTTCATTTTTGTTTTGCTACAGATGCATTACATTTGGCTGTGAGGATCCCTGTGGATGGAGGTGTAATAAATAATAATATTTTCTTTGCTTTCCAGGGTATTTATGGCACAATGGTAAATTTCATCTTTCCCAGAATGGTAAGTAAAGAGCTCTTTCTATATTTGATAATATTGAACATGAAAAGAAGAAAAACTGAATTGTTATAATAAAAGTACAGTATCATTTGTGAAACATATCAACTGATCTGATAATTAACAGGCAACTTATACTCTTTCAAATAAATGCATGCTGCATTCAAATTCTATAAGCTTTCCCAAATTCTCAACCAAATATGCCACAGGCTCTTCACAGGAAGTATAAGGTTTTGCTTTCTCTGTTGGATTGCAGTTAAATGTAGTGTATTCAACATTTTGTTTTCTGTGGTAATTTATTTTAAAATATACATAGAAATAGAAATAAATGTGGTTTACATTCTATGAGTAGAAAGAATAAGCGTATCTGTTGATATATATTGAGAGTGGATGAGTAAGAGTCCTTTGGAATTTTTACTGTTCTATAAAAATTGATTGTAATTTATGTTTGACCAGGGCTTGCAGCATCTGTGAATTTGAAAATGTTTATTTTCTAAGAGCACATATCATAACTTCTCAAAGGCAAGCTAGCTACTGTATGATTTTGTTTAAACACAGAATTTTAGTTGTCTTTATGTTGCTATGATTTAAAAAGGCAGTATTTAGTTTTAGTTTTGATCATAACCTTTTTACAAGCCAAATAAAAATAAAAAATTAATCTTATTGAATGGGAAAGGTCAGTGTAAGATGATATTTCTCAGCAAGTTATTACTGTATTCTATGAAGTAATGTTTTTTCAGCAGTTTCTGGGTATTCCCTATAAAAAAGAAGGAATTTCTCACTGTAGGAAAAAAAAAAAAAAAACACTTTGAAAGAAACCAATTATCAGAAAGTGCTATGATACAATATTAAGTGCAAATGCAGAACGTAAAACTATATTCATTACATATTGTATCATGTGTGCTTATGTATATATGGGAGAAGAATTAGGATCATGTTGTGGTGTAGAAAAAAGACTCACAAGAGGTAGATAAAACAGTGGGAATATGAATAGTTTTAATATTCTTTATTCTCTCTTCATTTTCGAAATTTCCTATAATAATAGGGTCCAAGATTAAAAGAAAATAAAGTATAATAGACAAGCAGGCAAGGATAAAGAAATCTTAGCACAAGAATTGCTTTTACCCTGAAATAATTTTAATAAATCATTTATTAATAGCAATTGTAATAAATAGTATACCTATTAGAATGTTTTTCAGATTAAGAATTCTGCTCAAGTAATTCAACAAAAGGTGAGAAGTTCAAAAGAATAAACTATAAATAGATCTCATTTGCCCAGAAAATCTAACTATTTGGAACTAAGCCAGTAATTTCAGGAAAAAAAAAGGGAAGCTTTATTGTGGGTCTATATGAAGCCTTACCATGTGTCTTTTTAATGGTTTCCAAATTTCATTTTCTATCCTATCTGCTTCAGTTTACATAAAATTATAACAGAATTTTTTCTCTGATTGTCCACCTAACAAATTAGCAAGAATACTATAAACCTGAGAAGGATAACAGAGGAATGCTTAAGAAGTTTAAGGCAGTTTGCAGCTACTCACCAGCAGTAAGAATTGAGACATCAAAGATGAGCTGTGCAATTTTGAGTAAAATACATCATATACTTGGGTTTAAAATTCCTGATCTGTTAAATCAGGGTGTTAGACTGGAAGATTTTGATAAATATCTAAATTCCTTTGTAGCTCTCAAATTTTATAATATAATGATATATCCTTAAACTTACTATACAGAGAACAAGATAATATTAGGAGATTTAGAGTCATTAAATAAAAAGAAGTTTTAATGATTAAAGGGATACATTTCATTCATTTGTAAAATTCACTTATGTTGAAAGACTCATATAAATTATATTGTAGAAATGAAGGATTATATATTGTGCATTTTGACAATATTCATTCCATTTACTATTTATAAAATGTATCTAAAGATCTAGCCAGACGTTTCTCACTTTACTCTGAATAAAATAATACTGTTAAATAAGATGAGAGAATATCTATCATTAGCCTATTTTAAAGAGTGGGGAGCCAAATTCTACCCTGTCTGTGTATGGAAGGTACATTTCTAATATGTTTATGTTTTAAAGGTGTTAATCTGATATATTGGGGAATCGAATATCTTAAATTCCTTCTTTGCATTCACTCTATCACATCTTTAAAACAAATGCACATCATGCCATCTTAGACAGAAAATAAAAAAAAAAAAAATAATCTCCTATCCATAACCAAGGTCAGAGTGGATGTAAAAGTTAAATTATTGGATAAATAAAATAACTGTTCACTCCAAATACTTCTTTATGATTTATAAGTTTGCAAATTTAAGTAGCCAGAGTTCTGAATTATTATGTGACCTGAATT
This sequence comes from Orycteropus afer afer, assembly GCF_000298275.1. NCBI lineage: Eukaryota > Metazoa > Chordata > Mammalia > Tubulidentata > Orycteropodidae > Orycteropus > Orycteropus afer. Next base: position 4,193,126 of record NW_006921776.1, on the reverse strand, counting down.
GTTATGTAAATATATATTTCTTTGCCATGTATCTATTAAAACTGAACTTTAAAATAGAATAAATGTTCTGCACTGCCAATTTTTTTTTTAATAGATTAGTGATAAATGCAAACTATTCAAATAAAGACAATCTCTCACTGTAATTAATCTGCCCTTTAACAGAATAGATCTTCCTCCTCAGGCCCAATTCTGTTGTTGTTGTTGTTGTTACATGCCGACTAGTTGAACCCAACTCATAGCGACCCCTCCTTGGGTTTCCGAGGCGGTATCACTACAGAAGTAGAATGCCCAAACTGCCTTCCAAGGAGTGGCTGGTGGGTTTGAATCACCAGCCTTCTGGTTAGCAGTCAAGTGCCTTAGGCACTACACTACCAGAGCTCCTTAGCTCAATTCTAGTTGTACTTAATAAACCAATACTGAAAGCACTTTTCTGTAAATAGCCATAGCATTTAGCCTTCAAACGAGAATAAAATGTTTTATTTCTGAGAACACTAATAAAAATTTGTTACATTACTTCATTGAAAATGAAAAATTCATACTGGAGCTAATTGCACACAATAGTTAGTTTGTCATTTAATTACTATGATTCTAGTTCCAATCTATCAAGTGTCAGTTTTTAGTAGAATTTAATGGTCAATTATTACTTTTAAGATTGTGAAAAAAAGTAAATATTAAAAAAGTCTTCTCCTTTTCTTTCAATTAAATTTACATCCAATTATTCTAGTAGATTATTGATGTCTTTTTGTTGTTGTTATGTGCCCTCGAGTTAGACCCGACTCATAGCGACCCTTCCTTGGGTTTCCGAGGCAGTATCACTATGGAAGTAGATTGCCTGATTTCATACAACACTTTGGTTCATTTCACAGGAATAATACTCATCTTAATTAGCAAAAAAAAAACAATTGATGGGCTTTTACAAGAGGGAATTCACTTAGTACATTAGTTAATGCCACTAGATTATTTTAGGAGCTTTGGTAGCTTAGTGCCTAAGGCACTTGACTGCTAACCAGGAGGCTGGCGGTTCAAACCCACCAGCCACTCCTCGGAAGGAAGGTTGGGCATTCCTACTTCCATAGTGATACTGCCTCGGAAACCCAAAGAGGGGTCACTATGAGTCCATGGCAAATAACAACAACAGATTATCTTGGTTTTTTTTTTTTTTTTTTGTCGGTTTGTTTTTTAAGGCCTTGCTTTCAAGGCAGTTGGTTGAATATGTTATCTGTTAGTAGCCATTGCCTTTGAAGACAGAATGTCTTTCTTGAGTTGTTGACCTATTTTATTTCAAACTCTGAACTTCCCTAAGCATTATGCTAAGTTGGTTTCTAAAATGATTTTTACCATGTTACAGTAGTTCAAATATAAAAAATCACAATTCTTAAATAAATAGACATTTCTGATGTATTATTAATTTGTATTATATACTTTATAAGGTTAAAATATTTTGTTTTCTTTTAAAAATTTAATATTGAACAGCTAATAAATAAAATTAATAATACATCTGTAAAGAATAATCATGAATCTGCATACCTATCAGTCAATATAAGAAAAAGAACATTATAATGACCTTTCAAGACTTATGTGTCCTTCTATAATCCTATAAAACTCATAATCAGAAGTAACATTACCCTGAATTTTTTTTTCTGAGTTTTATTTTTCTTTAAAATTTTGCCTCATGTATCTTCATCTCTAGACATATTATTGTTTTGTTTTCCTATTTTTTACCAATATGTAAAAGGACACACTTTATATGTATTTGTGACTTTTTCAATCAACACAGAGTTCTTGAGATCCAACTATGTTGTAATATAAAACTGGGACTCATTATTTCATGCTATTGTATACTTTCCACTGTATGGTATGTTATAATTACTTTTAAAAAATATATTTTATTGTGTTTTAGATGAAAGTTTGTACAGAAAATTAGGTTCCTATTTAACAATTTTTATACAAATTGTTCCATGACATTGATTACAGTTTCATGTGTCAGCATTCTCATTATTTCCTTTTTGTTCGTTCTGTTTCTTCTGATCTTACTTCCCTTTCCCTCCTTGCTTGAAATCTTTGCCTTTGGGTAAATGTTGACCATTTGGTCTCATAAAGTTGATTGTTTAAGGGAGCATATTACTCATGGGTGACATTGTTTCTTTTGTAAGCCAATTCATTATTTGGCTGGAAGGTGACCTCTAGAAATAGCTTGTTCCATGTTCAAAGGGAATCTTAAGAGTGATAGACGTGGGGATTCCTCTAGTCTCTATTGCTTCAGTAGGTCTGGCTGTTTTTAGGAATTTAAATTTTGTTCTATATATTTTTCTTTCATTCTATCCAGGAACTTCTATTATGTCTCTGGTCAGAGAGATCAGCAGTAGTAGCTGAGAACCACCCAGTTCTTGTTTCAGGTTAGAAGAGGCCCTAGTTCATGTTAGCTCACATGATGGGCCCGTTAGTCCTATGGACTAGTTTCTTCATTAAGTCTTTGGTTTCCTTCCTTCTCTTTTGCTTCTGACAAGTGAAGATCAATATTTGTATCATAGATGGCCCCTTACAAGTATTAAGACCCTAGAAGCTACTCACCAAACTAGGATGTAGAACATTATCTTTGTGAACTATGTTATGTCAATTTACTAATTTATCCCACAAGACTATGGTCCTGAGAGTTTTATTTTAGTAAACCGATCCCAAAAGTTGTTTGGCTATATCCAGGAAGTATCTGTAACTGTGACCTTATGTGCTTTATTATACACATCGATACATATGCAGCATGGAAAAACGAGTATGTACATATGCCTTTACTCACATGTGCCTTCTTATGCACAGATATGTGTATATATATATTTACCATGTAACCACACACATACTTTGTGATTGTTATTACTGTTGTTGCAAAATAATTTATTTCTTTTACATTGATGAATATTTGAGTTATTTATAATTTTCCTTTTATTTTCATTACTATACACACTGCTGCTATGGGCATTCTTGTACAAGTATATATTTACAAAAATGTCTCTAGAAGAGTAGCTTTTAAACTGGGACAGCTTTAGCTTCCATGGGATATTTGGAAATGTCTGGAAACATTTTTAATTGTCACTAATGGGTGGTGCTACTAGTATCTAGTAGGTAGAGGCCAGAGATGCTGCTAAACATCCTATAAGGCATAGGACAGAACCCTCCACCCCACAGAATTATCTTTGTCTTTTCCTGATTCTTAAAAGGAAATGCTGTCAACATTTTACCATTAAGGTGTAGGGTTGTTTTCTTGTTTTGTTTTGTTTTTGTAGAGGTCCTTTATTAAGTTAAGAAATGTTTCTGTTGTTCTTAGTTTGTTTTCAGCTTGTATAAACTCTAACGAATGGTGAGTTTTGTCAAGTATTTTTTCTACATTTATTTAAAGGACAATATGATTTTTCTTATAAGGGGTCAGCTGTGCACTGAGACGTCTTTCACCTTTCATTTACTGAATGGAGTGAACATGAACTTCAGTTTTCATCCCCTTGCTGATTTTATGGGAAAAGTGACAAAGCTTAGTATTGGGATGCATATATGTCCTTATCACTAACACGATCTAGAAATAAACCTACCCCATAGAGGACTGCAGGGAATATTACAAGTTTATATGCAAGACTGAAGAGAAAAAAAAAAGAAATTCTTCCTTGAAAATTCACCATCATAAACTAGGCTTACTGTGTTTTCAAGAATTCACACAACCTCAGTGGTCTGAAAATTCTAAGATAAGAATTTAGTTTAAACTGATTTTCTTTTTTTTTTTCCAGGCAAAATCAAAAGAAAATCTTCTCTAGAAAGACCAACTTTATTTCCTCTCTCTAAAATAATTCTCACAGAGAGAATTCCATAAATACAAGCCTACAGACAAAAATTGCAAACACAGTAGGAAAAAAAATGTCAAATGAGTAAGAATGAGATGAAAAAGATAAAAAGCAGAATCAGACCCACAAAGACTTTAAATACTTGAATTATCATTCAACTTTTTTTGGCCTCTTTACTATTATTCCTTTTGTTTTCCTAATTCCCTGTTACACATAAAACGATATTCAAATACATTTTATCTTTTAGCAATTAATCTCCTCTTAAATAGCATGTAAACCTCGACTTTTCTATAAAGTTAGAAATTATTAATATAGTAAGCTTTAACTTATAAACTCAGCCTGGCTGTACTGAAATAGAATCTGATCATGATATTTATCTAGCATGTTCCAAGAACTTCAGTGAACAAAGAAGAGTAGGAATAAGAATTGATACTTTGCTGTTTAACGTAAATCAACAAGTACCGTATTTTTCACATATAAACCCCCCCCCCCTACACACACACACACCAGTCCACTGCTACTGAGTTGATTCCGACTCATAGTGACTCTATAGGTCAGAGTAGACCTGCCCCCATAGGGTTTCCAAGGCTATAAATCTTTACAGAAGCAGACTGGTTCATCTTTCTCCCAAAGAACAGCTGGTGGGTGGGTTCCAACTGCTGATCTTTTGGTTAGCAGGCAAATGCCTTAACAACTGTACCACCAGGGCTCCTTTCACATATAACAGAGCCATGTAAATAATGCTCACATGTACATAATGCACAAAGCATGCACAGGAAACTAACAGGCACAAGGTGGTTTTGTGGTTTGCAAAAACTGTGTAACATGAATGTTATTTGCATAAAACTATGGTAATATTGTAAAAGATTAAAGGCATTAAAACATATATTGATGGCTATTATACAGATTCATTTTCTTCAAACTTTGGTAGTTCTGTGGACATATTCAAGGTAAATAAATGATAAATTATTAAAATTTGTTTCATTTGTGCAGCATGATATTTTTGCCTAAAGTTTCAAGGACTTTCAAATATATTACAAAAATCTTTACATCTGTGGTTTGAAAATTTTTTGAAAAGTACTACAATGTTCTTATTTGCTCCTGGACCCCTGCCTGCAGTTGATCTTATGGTGGAAATCTGACCAAAGTGATCCAGTCATAATATGTACCCAGAATTTTAAAACACTGAAATTAAGAAACAGATTCTTAGGCAAGGGAGAACTTATTGGTTGATGGATTCCAAGGAAGACTGATTCTGAGCTTTAATCCGTTATTAAACTTCCTAGGGATCCATGAACCAGTAAATTGCCTTTGCCAAGGCTTATTTGAGATGAGTGTCTTGTAACTTGCAACCAAAACCATCCCGATAACTACATTTATATAAAGAAAATTAAATTCTAAAATGATTTCCCTGCATGCTGATAGTCATAAAAGGCAAAGAATAAATGATACCCTTTCCACCATGAGGGAAGGGAATTAGGAAGAGTTCCAGGCTTTTCCAAAAGCCATACCTTTTCCAGAAGGAACCACTTCACTCAGATTTACTCTAGAGACAGGTGTGTTCTTTCAAAGTAGATCGCCAGGCCTTTCTTCCAAGGCATTTCTGGGTGGATTTGAACTGTCAACTTCTCAGCCAGTGGCCCAGTGCTTAACTATTTGCATCACCCAGGGACTCTTCAAAATGTCATAAAGATGTTTTATATGTATAATAGAAAAAAATAAGTGAAGTCTGTCTAGTTTTTCTCTTTAAAACTGATAAATAGGTTTCAGCACTCTGTTGCCTTCCTCACTACTTCCTCTACAATGTGAATAAAATTTGGAAAGGTTGAAAAAACCTTTACTTCTCTTATAGTTATTTTGTTGCCTGGCCCTGTTCATACTGATACAATTTGTGTGATAAGACCTTAAGTGACAGTGCATGTAAGAGTTCATCTTGGAAAAGGAGGAGATGATATTGAATAGTTTAGCTGGTCTTTCATATTATATGATCAATTTATTTGCTTATCATTTGGCAAAAGTTTTCCATTTAAAAACTTGAAACAAAATAATACACTGTTTTTCTTACTTTCAATAAAAAAAAAAAAAAGTAACTCCAGTGCTGAAGCATTGGGTCCTAGATTATGCTAGGATTACACTGTAATCTAGAAAAGGATAAAAAAATAATAGCCATCCTTAGAAACAAACTCTAGTGAGGTGTGCACTTGAACTGAAAGGCAGTTTTTCTGTCCATACAGATAACAAAAGAAAACTTGAATGTATAATATTATATATTCTGGGGAGATCAAAACAGATATAGGCCACAGTTTTGGGGAGCTTCAAGTTTAGTTATTAGGAATCCTGGTTTGAAAAAAAAAAATAAAAGACAGTTGCTTACAGGGGCCTGGCATGGGGACAGAGGGGTAGAGTGTGTGAGAGCAGGTCACAACCAAATGACACTTCCTGAAGGGACCACTTACTCTGTGCTCAGGTGTTAACAGCCAGAGGTACTCTGGGACTTGAGTAAACAGATGAACAGAACTGCTCCAAACCAGTCTTTGCCATCAGTGCATACTTTGTACAAATGCTGGTATATGATAAAAATTATCCACAGGCTACTTTACTTGTTACAAATGTATCCATTCATGTATTTATTCCACAAATATTTTATTAAAAGTAGTTATAAAATAAGCCCCATTCAGCAGACTGAGAGGCCAGAGTATGAAGTAATACATTAAACAACCTAATCCTTGCCTTAATGTTTGACTCATACCTTTAACATTCTGGATCCTTGAGATTATAATCATAACCACATAATGATAAAATTTCAGTGTTTCCAAATGAGGGTTAGTATCTCCAAAAACGGGAAGCTTGTTATTTTTTTCTATCAAGATTATCGTATCTTTGGAAATATCTGACAAGTGTGTCTACTTTTCAACTGAAACATGCCTCCTTTTATACCTTGCAGCTTCTTAATTCAGCTTCTTTGGACCATTCAGAACAAAGCTAATCCCTCTTTTGCACAATAAGAATTTTTTTTTTAATTAAAAAAAATGTAGGTGTGCACTTTATGAAATTAGGGTAGGCTTAGTAAAGAAGATTTGAAAAATTACAAGATAAAATAAGAAAATAGCCATATTTCAACTATTCAAGTGGTTATACATTTTTAGAATTTTGATATACCTATTTCCAGTGTTTTTAATGTCCATAATTTTGTTCATTGCCGTTCTTGTTAGGTGCCGTCCAGTCGGCTCCAACTCACAGCGACCCTATGTAAAACAGAACAAAACACTGACTGGTCCTGCGCCATTTTCACAATCCTTGTTATATTTGAGCCCATCACTGTAGCCACTATGTCAATCCATTTTGTTCAGGGTCTTACCCTTTTTCGCTAACCCTACACTTTACCAAACATGATATCCTTCTCCTATTTTTGTATCCATATTATTCCACTGACTCATTGACAAGTAAATCTCCTCTTTTTCACCCCAATGAGGATTACTGGTAAATTACCTATCCCTCAAACTGAATTTAGGCAGTTTGTGCTTTGCTCCCAAGACAGGACCTAATTATTATTCCAACTGAATTGCATATTGTTAGATTTTGCTGTCTTTTAGCTGGTAAAAAACTTTCAGATCCTGATCTTATAATCCACTATATTTACTTTCCTTATGTCATGTACCCCATATTTTTAATTGACATGCCTTCTGATAGCTTTATCTCAGTCACTGATAAATATGTTCGCATCAGACAAGGCCAAGGACAAAGGCTTGTGGTGCACCACCCAAATAACCTTCCTTGAGGCTGACATAGATTCATTAAAATTGCCATTGGGTACAATCATTCAATCACTTATGAAAACATCTAACAGTGTTCTTGTTAAAACCATATTTCTTCATCTCATCCACAAGGATATAAAGACAGACCTTATTAAATGTTTTGCTAGAATCCAGATACCCTGTATCTATTGCCCTGGTATTCTCATTTATTAACTCTTACAGAAAAATACATACATAAAGTTGGATTGAATAGCTTGCCCTTGTTTGAATTTATACTTTTTCCTAATAAACACTTCAAAAGAGCTCATAAAATAGTCTTTTAATTATATAATCTATCACTTTCATAGGTCTGAAGTTTGCAGACTGCGAATTCTTGCATCCCCTTTTTTATCCCCGTACCCCTATTTCTCAAAAATAATCATCTAAATATTCAACAATCTCATTTAGAAGGTCTCTGGCAATAATTCCTAGGGGTCAAAAGATGTGTAGGCAATTAAACTATTCATTTCACACATTATAGCATAGTGTGAAGTGCTTAGACCCTGGACCTAACTATCTTTGTTCAATCTTTAGTTCTATATTTCTCTAGTCATTTGATCTTGGCTGAATTATGCAACCCAATAATACTGCTATTTTATAGGATTGCTGTATTATTAGATGAATGAATGCATATAAGCACTCAGTATATGACACCTACTCCAGAAAACCAAACTCACTGCCGGTGATTCTGTTCTAACTCACAACAACCCCTCCTTGGATTTCTGAGGCAGTATCACTACGAAAGTAGATTGCATGATCTTCCTCCCAAGGAGTGGCTGGTGGGTTTGAATAGCCAGCCTTCTGATTAGCAGTCAAATGCCTTAGGCACTAGGGCACTTACTAAATGTATTATAATCCCTTTATCTATTTTGTCTTTTACGTTTTAGCAGTTGTTCAAAGTCCAAAGGCCTTCACCTTCATGCTTTCAATATTTTTTGAGTAATATCTAGGATGTACAAGGCACTAGACATACAGTAAGGAGCCCTGGTAGTGCAATGGTTAATGCTCACCTGCTAACTGAAAGGTCAGTAATTTAAATCCACCAGCAGCTCCAAGGGAGAAAAGACCTGGTGATCTGCTTCAGTAAAGATTAGTCTAGAAAACGCTATGGTGCAGTTTTACTCACATAACAACAACAACAACAACATAGGGGCATTATGAGTTGGAATCAACTTGATGGCATACCACCACCACAACAGGGATACTCACCACAAAATGAAATCTGCTAATATGTAGTTGATTCGACTCATGTTGTTGTTGTTGCTATGTGCTGTCTAGTCGGACCCAACTCATAGCGACCCCCCCTTGGGTTTCTGAGGCAGGATCACTACGGAAGTAGATTGCCCAACCTTCCTTCCTAGGAGTGGCTGGTGGGTTTGAACTGCCAGCCTTCTGGTTAGCAGTCAAGTGCCTTAGGCACTATGCTACCAGAGGCACTACTTATAGTGACCCTCTAATAAATCAAAGTTCCTAAACTCATGAAGCTTACATTCCAAAAGAGGAGAAAGAAAACACTTAAAAAAAAAAAAAAAAAAGACAATGCTTGGAAGAATGAAACATGTAAAGGTTAGAGAATGTTAAAGAGAACTATTACAGAAAGGATGGTCACCAGCATCTTCTCTGAGAGGTGACTTGTGAGCAGAGATATCAATGAAGCAACCGGGAAAAGAGAGTAAAGAAGCTTTAGTCTCTCTTTTCATGAATGAATTTTATGACTTCAACTTCAGAATGTGGGCCCATTCCTTTATTGATCTTCCTTCTCATTTCATGTTAAGGAAAAGCATTTCTTGTTCTCTTCAGCATCTTTCGCAAGCCACAGCTTATTTTGTGCTTTAGTTATTTTCATGGGTCTATGTTACCTTCATATATTTATGCTTGATTATGTGTCCCCTTTTACCATCTATTGCACATGCTGTTTTAAATGCAGAGCCTGTCAGTAGGTCCCTGCGAAGCATACTGGTTTCTTTAGTTTCCTCCCCATTTTCTTGCTCATTAGAATCATTTGTGTTTGCATAGGCAGAACACTGCTTAAATCAAACTCTAAGATCGCATGATTGCTTTTCCCCAAGGTTCCAATCATTACCATTTTACCTATTGGTTTCTGTCAGAATTTGGTCCAGAGCAGGAGTTCCCCTTACTGCTTACTTTGCCTTCTGGGAAATGAAATTATCAGCAAGGCTGGTCAAGAACTTGTCTGTGTTTTGCTTTCCGGAGAATGAAAGTTTCTGCAGATATTTGGAGACTAAAATCTGTAACACTAAGAAATGTTGTTGCTCTGCCAATTTTGTGGTCTGCCCTAGAAAAGCATCTTTCAACCTCTCTTTCTGGCCAGAAGGAATGCATCACTTCTCTGAGTCTCTCATTTTATATTCATCTATATTTTTCTCCATTGTGGCATCACCCATAGGTTCTTGAATTTACATGTAGGTTCACGAACCACTCAGTCAACTCAGTCTAATTATAACTAAAAATAGATTGGATTAAACAATTAAATATAACCAAATTGAAGTCAGGAAATCCAAAGAATAAGTAGTTTCCCTATAGCTTAATATTAACAAGCAGTATGAAATAGAAAGCTTTGGGATTAAACGTGGTCATTTTTCCTAGCAAAGCTGCATACTAGCTGGAAGACTTTTGGCAAGTTGTAGATTCATTGAATGTCAAAACTGAAAGATCCTTAAAAAACAAAACAAAAACACCAAACTCACTGCCATCGAGTCAATCCTACTCAGCCACTCCTCGGAAGAAAGGTTGGCCAATCTACTTCTGTAGTGATAACGCCTTGGAAACCCAAGGAGGGGTCTGTATGAGTTGGGTCTGACTTGACGGCACATAACAACAAATCTTTATGGAGATAGATTGTCCCATCTTCCTTCCATGGAGTGGCTGTTGGATTTGAACCACCAACTGTCTAGTTAGCAATCAAATGCCTTAGGTACTGTGCCACCAGAGCTTGAGGGAGGAAAAATCTGTACCTTCTACTTTTATTGATGAGCAGATCAAAGCTTAAAATGGCTAGTTGGCTTGCCCAAATCTCACAGCTAGATACAAATGTGTTTAGAAATCCAAGACAGGTTCGTCGTTTTTTTGTGTGTGTATGTATGTGTGCTTGTGTGCGTGTGTATGTGTTTACTTAGGCCAGAAAATTTCATAATGTACCAAAGGTATAATGTACCAAAGACTTTACTTCCTCTTCTATAATGTACCAAAGACTTTACTTCTTCTTCTGTGAAACAAATACTATTACCTGCTCTGCCTACTTCACAGGATTGTTACAAGAAGGGAAGAAGGTAACAGATGTGTAATAATAGTGGTTGTATAAGGTAGAATTCTTATGACAATCTGTAGGTTTATGTGGATTATTTTCCTTCTTGCTTACGTGATTTGCATTTTAAATTTAAATATGTATCCAAATGTGCTCACTTTGTTAGGATTTACAACAAATTGCAGGATCCTGTTGTTGTTGTTGTGAAGGGGTGGCCTACAGCCTAAGGCATTTTACTGCTAATGAGAAGGTTGGCAGTCCAAACCGACCTGCTGCTCTGTGGAAAGACAATGGACAATCTATTTCCATAAAGACTTACTGCCTTGGAAATCCAATGGTCGTGGCTATGAATTGGAGTTGACCCAATGGCAGTGAGATTGTTTTTTGGGGGGTTTGCTATTGTTGTTAGTTGACATCCAGTGCATTCCAAGTCTTGGCAACACCATGTGTGCATGGAAGAACTGCTCCACAGGATTTTCAAAACTGTGACCTTCAGAAGCGTATCACCAGACCTATCTTCCAAGATGTCTCTGCTGGGTTTTGAACTGTCATCCTTTGGCTAGTAGTCCAGCACTTAACTCAGAGAGACCAGAGTAATAATCCTTATTTTGTTACTCAGAACAAGGGAGTGCATGACAATCCTCTTAACCTCACTGATTTGAAGTTTCTGGTCTGTTAAAAGCATAACCATCCATAACTATTATAGCTGTTGTGTGAGTTGTTTGGCTCAAAATCAGTGGTTGTTTTTATTTTATTTTCTGTGCTTGTCTCTAGCCTCAGACTATGAGTTCCCTGTGGGCCAGATCAAAGGCAAATCCATTGCCATCAAGTTAGTTCCAATTCACAGCAAACCTATGTGTGGCAGGGGAGACCTGCTCCAAAGGGTTTTCTTGGATGTAATCTTTATGGAAGCATATTTCCAGGCTTTTCTTCTGCAACACACTGGGTGGGTTTCAACTGTCAATCTTTAGTTCAGGTTAGTAGCAGCTAAGCTCAAATCATTTGTACTGTGGTGGGGGAAAAAGACCCGAGACTTAAAGATATTCTTCAGAGACCCTTTTATTAAGCTTTAGGGAAGACAAAGACAAAACAGAGATAATCATCCAGGATGAGGGAAACCATGAGCATGTTCACAGTATAGAATCCAAATGGAGTCCAATGAGTCACCATCATAGTGTTTGTTATATTTGATAGAGTACAAAGGAAATCATTACAAATTATGGTTGGTGGCAGGTGAACTCATCACTGTGGCAGGCAGGACTACAGAAGCAGGAAAAGGACCGTGACTGGATTATACACACAACTGAAGATCAAAAAAGGTTGGAGGATTAGTTCTGGAGCTTGACCACCTGGTTACATGGTAGTCAGGGTATGACTCATGACTGTGCAGCCTAAGTCATAGCCACAGGTGACTACAGACTATACCAAGACCCCAACCTTTAATGTAAATTAGATAAGGACATACCCAGGCAAGTTGCCTAGTTCTTTGGCTGAGCATAATCTACGTTCAACCATATTCTTCCAGAGGGCAAACTGTCCCTCTCTAGGTCCTGGACTTATCTATAGCTACAATGCTGGTTCAATAGTCAGAAAGAACTCAAATGGCTTCTGAATTTATGTCAAGACTCAAGACGGAGTTAGGGCTCCCACTATAGACAACAGCTTTCACAAACCAAGTGTTTCAGAATTTAAGCTGTAATATAGGACTACCTAGGGATTTTCTGTGAGGGCAGACCCCATTTATTTATCTTTGAATTACTACAGTCTGACACTCAATCCAAAGCATATGCTTGTTGAATGAATGAATTACCAAGGCAAACAACAAAGAAAGATCTGCAAGTGGCACCATTTTGTAGGTTGATGTTTTTCCAACTCCATTCCTTTTTCATTGATAACAGTCTTTAATTAATAAATTCATATCCTTATACAAGTTTTATTTTTCTGCTTCATAAAGATTTGCTTTCAAATTCAGTTCAGAATGAGTATCAGGTACACTTATAGCACTTTCTTGTATGTTACAGAAACAGCAAGTACATTACAGCTGAGGAAGATATATTCATAACATTTGACAAATTTCTTAAACATTTGAATTTCAGATTTCTTGAATATAAAATGGTAAATACCAACTCTACTTTTAGAAGCACAACAAGGTTTTGTGGAGGTATTTCAGAAGCTGCCATAAGTAGTGATGACATCATATCTGAAGGTAAACTCTTGGCTCCCTGTGTTGTTTTAATCAGGACAGACAAGCTTGTTTCTCATTAGCATACAATAAAACATGGCAGAGACAGAACCTGTGTAAGGTGGAAAACTGTCAGAGAAGAAAAACTCAATTATTTTCATGTGCCTAAGGCACTTGACTGCTAACCAGAAGGCTGGCAGTTCAAACCCACCAGCCACTCCTCAGAAGGAAGGTTGGAGAATCTACATCCATAGTGATACTGTCTCGGAAACCCAAGGAGGGATCACTATGAGTCGGATCCAACTCGACAGCAATAAGTTTGGTTTTTGGAATAGAGATGACTATCACTTATCTGTCAGTTTGTTGTACTGTGCTGGCTTACATGTTGCTGTGATACTAGAAGCTATACCACCAATATTTCAAATGCCAGCAGAGTCATGCATGGTGGACAGATTTCAGTTGTGCTCCCAGAATAAGACAGACTCGGAAGAAGCACCTGGTGATCTATATCCCCAAAATTTGACTGGGGAAAACCTTATGAAAAACAGAGGAACTCTATCTAATATAGTGCCAGAAGATGAGCCTGTCAAGTTGGAAGGCACTTAAAATACCACTGGGGAAGATCTTTCACCTCAAAGTAGAGTCAACCTTAAAGACTTAAAAAAAAAAAAAAAAGTTTTTGTGACCTTCATTTGCTAATGTAGCACAACCCAAAATGAGAAGAAACAGTATAAACATGCATCAATGATCAGAATGTAGAATGTACAAAGGATGACCAAGATGATTGTCAGAAGAGCCTGAAACTTACTCTGGAACTTAGAATAGCTAACACAAGTAGAAAAAATGATGACATAAAAGAGTGAATAGAAGACTTCAAAGTATGGCTCAAGGAGACAAAGAAACATATTTTAATGAAATGTGCAAAACCTGGAGTTAGAAAACCAAAAGGGATGATATACTTGGCATTTCTCAAGCTGAAAGAACAAAGGACAAAATACAAGCTTTGAATTGCAATACTGACGAATATGCAAAATATTGAATAACATCAAAAGAAGATGGAAAAACATAGAGAGTCATTTTACCAAATAGAATTGGTTGATGTTCAACCATTTTGGGAAGCAGCATATGATCAAGAATCAATGGTATTGAAGGAAGAAGTCCAAGCTGGACTAAAGGCACTGGTAAAAAACAAGGCTTCAACAATTGAGAAAATGCCAACTGAGATGGTTCAAAAATGGATATAATGCTTGAAGTGCTCATTTATCTAATGCCAAGAAACTGCTACTTAACTAACTAACTGGAAGAGATCCATATTCCTGCCCATTACAAATAAAGGTAATACAACAGAACATGGAAATTATCAAGCAATATCATTAATATCACACACAAGTCAAATTTTGCTGAAGATAATAAAAAGTGGTTGTAGTAGTACATCAACAGGGAACTGCCAGAAATTCAGGCTGAATTCAGACAAGGATGTGAAACAAAGGATATCATTCCTGATAACAGATGGATCTTGCAGAAAGCAGAGAATACCAGAAAGATGTTTACCTGTGTTTTATTGAGGACACAAAGGCATTTGACTGTGTAGATCATAACCAATTATGGATAACATTGAGAAGAATGGCAGTTCCAGAACATTTAATTGTGCTTATGTTGAACCTGCACGTAGACCAAGAGACAGTCATTTGGACAGAACAAAGGGTTATTGCATGGTTTAGAAACAGAAAATGTGTGTCACAGTGTTGTATCTTTCGCCATACTTATTCAATCTCTGTGCTGAGTAATTGAACTGAGAAGCTGAACTATATGAAGAAGAACGTGGCATCAAGACTGGAGGAAGATTCATTGAAAATCTACAATATACAGATTACACAACCTTACTTGCTGAAAACAAAGAGGACTTGAAGCACTTAATGATGGAGATCAAATACTACAGTATGGATTACACCTCAACATAAACACAACAAAAATCACAAATGGACTAATAAGCAACATCATGATAAATGGAGGAAACAAGGATTTCATTTTACTTGGATCCACATTCAATGCCCATGGAAGCAGCAGTCAAGACATCATATTGCGGTGGGCAAATCTGCTGCAAAAGAATTTCTTTAAAGTGTTCAAAATTAAAAATGTCACTTTGAGAACATGCACCTGACCCCAAAAAAGGTATTTTCAGTCTCCTTATAAGCATGTGAAAGGTGGTTAATGAATGAAAAAGAACAAAGAAGAATTGATGTTTTTGAATTATGGTGTTGATGAAAAATATTGAATACACCATAGATTTCTAGAAGGAAGAACAAATCTGTCTTATAAGAATTACAGATAGAATGCTCCTTAGAAGTTAAGAAGGTAAGAGTTCATCTCATGTATTTGGACATGTTATCAGGAGGGTCCAGTTCTTGGAGTAGGACATCATGTTTGGTAAAATAGAGGGCCGGCGACAAAGAGGAAGACTTTCATGGAAATGGATTGGCACAGTGACTACAACAATGGCCTCAATCATAGCAACAGTTGTGAGGATGGGCAGGGCTGGATAGCATGGTGTATTATGAGATCACTACAGTTTGGAACAGACTCGGGACCTAACAACAACAGAAAAATGGTAAGACTGCGCCCTATCAAAAGTGGAAAGTCTGCAAGAATACTGCAAATCAAGGCAGTCCAGAGAATTCCGCCTCATGGGTTTCACGGTATTAGGTTGCTGTGGTTTTTGAGAATATAGTTTTTCAGCTAAAAGGAAGTGGAAGTAACATATGTAGCTGGACAGAACGTAGGCTTTGGCTTCTCAAAGACACAGCTTCTAATACCTCTTTTACCATTAGGCACGTTAGCCTTTCTTATTTGCCATAAAGTTTATAACATTTAGATTGCCACAGAGATTGGCAGGAAGAAGCTTTATGTACACTGGCCATTTCCCTATCATTTTAGCCAAGGAGGTAGAACTTACTCAGACCGTGTTGGCCACATGTATCAAGAGCACATGTATGCAGATGCAGCACTCCTTAACTTGGTTTTTCTCTTTCCCTGGTTCCCTATGGGCCACACAGCTGCCAGGGATACAGCAGCTAAAGTTGGAAAAGCACATTTTTTTTTACACTTGAATTTATACTCTTGGCCTAGACACATCCATGTAAAAGAATATCCATAAACATCATGCTCTCCCAGTTTTAGAATCAAACTAGCCCATTCAAGAATACGCCCTCTAGCAGGAGTGGGGATTCTCTGAATAGTATCTCTGCCTTCAGCAACCATTGTTCCCATGTCTTTGGAGGTTTATTTTGAAGACTGCATAAAGTAAGTGTGACAGTAAAATATTTAATAATGTGTAAATGGTTGGGTTTGGGCACCAATAGATCAGAACAGATGCTGGTCGTAAACTACCAGCAGGCCCTGCCAGTATATCCCAGCAGAATGCCAGCCCTGAAATAAAGTAACATTAAAATGTCCTCAAAATATCTCACACATAGATGATGCTTGATTAATATCATCTCCCCCCGACTCTTTTCCTCTGAAATAAAATCCAGTAAATCCAACAATATAAAGGCAAATCTATGAAGACAAGTTCCCAAATAATCTGAGAATTCAAGCTTATTATTTTATTAGTATAATATATTAAAGAAGGGATAATTTTTAAGACCAAATTTCATGTATCTATAGAAAAATGGATAAACTTTACAAAATAATTATAAACTATCCTCTGAATTAGAACCCAGCTGTAAACTAGAAGTGTATCTTAGTTTTATACCCAGTGGGCCCATTGTTTCTCCCCTCACACTTTATTATCTTCTATGTCAGGAATGGTGATTAAACTTAGATTCTATCAGTTGTTTTAAGGCAATATTTCCCAGGGGTTGGCAGCAGAAATGGGGAACATTCTACCAAACCTACTTGGGTTTTTCTCCCCAGTTACGCAAGTTCTTTCAGATGTTTTGTTGTCCTCCCTCTTATTAAGAATCCTTTTCCAGAGTGAGAGGTATGTGTAGGATTCCTTAGGTGACTTAGCTTAGAAAAAAGTTGAACTACCAGTTGGGGAGTTTGATTAGGTAGGGATAACAAAAGAGAAAAAAAGGCTATCTTTTTAGCTGAGGTAAAACTGGACTGTATGTACTTTAGTAATGAAGACATGGTAAAGGGAGGAGCCAGAAGCAGGAAAGGGATGTAGGGAGAAGTCACTGACTAGCTTCACCTTTGAGTCAGAATTCTCTCTGGTCTCGTCATGTTGCTGTTGTTAGGTGCCATTGTGTTGGCTCCAACTCAAAGCAACGCTATGTACAACGAAATGCAACACTGCCTGGTCCTGACCAAGCTCACAATCCCTGCTATGATTGAGGCCATTGTTGCAGCCACTGTGTTAATCCGTCTTGTTGAGAGTCTTACACTTTTTCGCTGACCCTCTACTTTATGAAGCATGATATTCCTCTCCAGTGACTGGTCCCTTCTGACAACATGACCCAAATGTGTGAGACGAAGTCTGGCCATTCTTGCTTCTAAAAGGATTTAGATTGTACCTCTTCCAAGACAGGTTTATTCATTCTTCAGGCAGTCCATGGTATTTTCAGTATCCTTCTCCAACATAATTCAAAGGCGTCAATTCTTCCTCAGTCTTCTTTATTCATTGTCCAGCTTTCACATGCATATGAGGGGACTGAAAATACCATGGCTTTGGTTAGGTGCACCTTAGTCTTCAAAGTGATATCTTTGCTTTTAATTATTTTAAAGAGGTCTTTTGCAGCAGATTTGCCCAGTGCAATATGTTGTTTCATTTCTTGACTGCTGCTTCCTTGGGCGTTGATTGTGGATCCAAGTAAAATGAAATTCCTGACAATTTCAATCTTCTCTCCATTCATTGTGATGTCCATTGGTCCAGTTGGGAGGATTCTTATTTTCTTTATGTTGAGGTGCAATCATATTGAAGACTGCAGTCATTGATCTTTATCTGTAACTGCATCAAGTCCTCTTCACTTTCAGCAAGCAAAGTTTTGTCATTTGCATATGGTAGGTTGTTAATGAGGCTTCCTCCAATCCTGATGTCATATTCTTCTTCGTATAGTCCAGCTTCTCAGCTGGACTTCTCAGCTGTATGCTTATTTCCTAAGCATACAGATTTAGTAAGTCTGGTAAAAGAACAACCCTGACACACACCCTTCCTGATTTTAAACCATGAAGTATGTCCTTGTTCTGTTCAAACGACTGCCTCATGGTTTATATACAGGTTCCTCATGAGCACAGTTAAGTGTTCTGGAATTCCCATTCTTCTTGATGCTATCCATTATCTGTTATGATTCACACACTCAAATGTCTGTTGTTATTAGCTTCTGTCAATTTTGACTCATGACAACCCCATGTGTGCAGGGCAGAACTGCTACAAAGTGTTTCCAAGGCTGTAACCTTTGTAGCGCAGTGGGTAAGGCATTTGGCTGCTAACCAGAAGGCCAGCAGTTCAAACTCATTAACTGCTCTCTGGGAGGAAGATAAAGCAATCTATTTCTGTAGAGATTTACAGTCTTGGAAACCCAATGGGGGTCACTATTACTCGGAATTGACTCCATAGTGGTGAGTTTGGTTTTCTGATTTTAACCTCTTAGAAGCAGATTGCCAGGCCTGTCTTAAGAGGCTCCTCTCGGTGGCACCTTTGGGTGGTTTCAAATAGTAAATCTTACATTAGTAGTTTAACTGTTTCGGTTAATAGAACTTAACTGCTTGTACCACCCAGGGACTCCTGTTCTCACGATAAGGTAATGTGTTTGCTGTTCTTGGAGAATTCTTTTGCAACCCTCTTTGTTTGGCTCTTAAGCTTAAAGGCAAATTTGGGCCCTACATCTAGCATACATATAGGCACACACTGCCTGTGTTAACTTTTCTTGTCTTTATTTTACTTTTCTATCTTTATTTCTCTTTGCCTAACCTCCCATACTTAATTTAATTCTTCTTGTTTGTGTTGCTATTGTGTGCCATTGAGTAGATTCTTACTCCTAATGACTATACATGAAAGAGTAGAAGTGCTCCGTAGGGCTTCCTAGGGTGCAATCTTTATAAGAGCAGATCCCAGGTCTTTTCCTCTGCAGAGCTGCAGAATGGTTGGAACTGCCAATCTTTTTGTTAGTAGCTGAGTGCTTAAAGACTATGACATCAGGGATCCCTTTCTTTTTGTAAATCTCCTTAAATCAATTTCAGAATCTGAAGGGTTATAAGTAAATAACAATTATGGTTTCTGGTACACAACTGTGGTGCAGTGAATTACCTGGTATGGCTTTTCTAGCCATAGTCTTTGTACCTCCCACAAGATTACTGGGTGGGACCATGCAAATAAGGTGTATAGAACTCTGATGTTGGGATTGGTTAGTTTTGTCACTCTGCCAGGCTTAAAATGAGCCCTCCTCTGGTGGCATAGTGCCTGAGGCATTTGACTAGTAACCAGAAGGCTGGTGGTTCAAACCCAGCAGCCACTTCTTGGAAGGAAGACTGGACAATGTACTTCTGTAGAGATACTGCCTCAGAAACCCAAGAAGGGGTCACTATGAGTTGGATCCGACTTGATGGCAGTGAATTTGGTTTTTTGGTGTAAGAGCAGAAGGGGGGGTCTCACTACCATCAAGAGAGAAGAGCAGAAGGTGAAGTAGAGTGCATCCTTGAACCCAAGATCCCTGTGATGGACCTCTGCAGCAAAGAGATGCCCCAGCAGGGAGACGCCCTGGGCAGAGAGACAGCAGTGGTGGAACCAAGAGGCACGAGACAGAGTGGCAGGCTTACCTGGCCCACAGAGCGAGAAAGCTGAGTGCCCTTGGGCAGGAGGTTTGCTGGTGGAGTGGGGTGCATCTATGTGTATCCATCAGCAGAGCTAAAGGAGCTTTGTAACACTTGCCCCAGCAGGGCAGGGACCAGACTGAGAGGCCAAGGGCCAGAGAGGTGTGTCTAAGAGCACAACAGAAAGGAGACTGTCCAGATCAAAGAACTGTATCCTGAGCATGTTCCTGAACCTGAATTGTAGCCTGTTACTTGCCTAATAAACCCCATAATCATAAGTATCATCCGTGAGTTCTGAGTGGCCATTACAATGAATTATTAAACCCAGCAGAGAAGTAGAGAGTGTTGTGGGAGGGATGATTGCTGTCAGAAATGGTAAAAGGCTGGAGGATGGTGGCATGTCTGGCCTCATAGGAATAAGCCTTGGGTTGCTGATGGTGATTCTGTCTTCCTCTTCCTTGTGAAGTTAGAGGAGGTCAGCCTCCATGTCCTTTTAACAACCAACAATGATCTCTGATGGCATAGTTGGCTGCTAACAGAAAGGTCAGTGGTTTGAACTCACCAGCTACTCTGTGGAAGAAAGATGCAGCAGTCTGTTTCCATAAAGATTACACCCTTAGAAACCCTATGAGGAAGCTCTGCTCTAAGCTATAGGGTTGATATGGGTTGGAATGGACTTGACGGCAAAAGATTTGATTTTCTGGTTTAGTACACAACAAACTGTCTGAAATTGTGTTTAGTTCTTTCAGAGTATAATCGGTTTGACCAGATATTCTTCTATTGGAAGATATGGATTTAATGGAAAAAAAAAAACTAAGCACTTTTGATGAAAGAGGAAAAAAAATCATAAACTATGAACTTAACAAAGTGTGGATCCCTCAAAATGCTAACGTAAAATGAAAAAAACAAAAAGTACGCATAACATTAGCATACAAGTGATGATGGAATGTTTTATATAGTCAATATAAACTTATACTTTTCAAAATGTACTTCTAAAATATTTTGCTATCATATAACCCAAAATGGAAAATTGAATGTTCAAAATTATTCCATATTAGCCAGTACTTTTTAGGTTTTCATATGGCAGCATTTTGAAAAGTTGTCAACTGTTTTAAGATGTTAATGTACCAAAATAATAGCAAATATTTGAGAATCTATTATGTGCCTGACAAACATGGAGTGGCCATGAGTTGGAACTGAATTGATAGCAACTAACAACAACTACTACCTATATTAACTCATAATCCTCACAATGTTATAACATATGCACAATTTTTATCTCTATTTTTAAATGTGGAAAGAAACAGCTAATTTAATGATGAGCTTCCATAACTTGCTCAAGGACACAGAGCTTGAAAATGGTAGAACTTAAATCTGAACGCAGGTGGTATGGTACAAATTCTAAGCTTCTAAATTAGGCTGCTTTTCTAAAAGTGATTTTTTTTTTTTTTTAAAAAAAAAAAAAGCATTTTAAAGTTAACATTACCCAAAGTTAAGTGAATCTACACTTTATTTTATGATGTTTTACAGATCTTTTTAACAGGTCATTTGCAAGAAAAGGGACAGGATAAGATTAACCTTCAATATAGTTTTTATTTTAAAAAATTAGTATCTGTGGCTTCTCTAAAAGAATCTGTAAAGCACTTCAGTGTGGGTGTTTCAAAAACTTTTGCAAAAAAAGTGATTTCAAATGGTATTTACCAAATTCTTGACTGTACCAAATTGTAGAATTTTAAGTAAGGAGTGAATATAAATGACTTCAGCTAGATATAGCCTCATGGGATGCTTATTAAGCATCAAGAAAGGCAATTCTACTTCTCAATGTGTATATTCTATCGGTTCCAACTCACAGCGACCTCTCCTTGGGTTTCTGAGGCAGTATCTCTGGAAGTAGATTGCCCAGTCTTCCTTCTGAGGAGTGGCTGGTGGGTTTGAACCACTAGCCTTCAGATTAGCAGTCAAAAGCCTTAGGCACTATGCCACCAGAGCTCCCATATGTTCTATTAGGAGTCAGCAGTAATAGAAAAAAATGTTTCACACTTTTTACAGTGGACATAGACTCAGTAAATTAGTCAAATGAATTATTCAATTTGATGAATTGAATTGTTGTCGGACCCGACTCATAGCGACCCCTTCTTGGGTTTCCGAGGCAGTATCACTACGGAAATAGATTGCCTCATCTTCCTTCGGAGGAGTGGCTGGTGGGTTTGAACCGCCAGCCTTCTGGTTAGCAGTCAAGTGCCTTAGGCACTATGCTACCAGAACTCCTATTGAATGAATTGAATAGGTATACATATTCAACTTATTTTTATGTATTCATATATGTGTGCATATATAGTTTTTATCATTCAATTTGGCAGGAAAAGTGAAAAAGAAAACAAGCTAAAATTTGAAAAAAATAAATAAACATGAAGGATACTAGAAGTTTAGTCTTATTTTTGTCATTCAGAAGAGCCATACTTAATGAAAAATGAAAAGAAAACTTCTAATGTGCCAATATAATTTTCTACATTACATAGGAAATTATTTATGTGATTTCCTTTCAAATGGAGTCTATCAACAATTGACCAACACATTGATAAATATAATTGTTCTAATAAAGTTTGAATGCTGTAGCTTCCTTATATAATTCTTTAAAAATTGGTATGCAGGTGTGTGCATGCTCTGAAGCAACATTTAGAAAATAAGTTCTAAATTTTATAAAACTGTTAAAGAAGAGAGCAGTATTTCAGTAAGACTACATCAATAAGCTCAAAGGATCTATATATTATCTACAGAATATAATACTCAGTGTTTTTAAAGGACACAAAGTATATTTTATAGGAAGAAAAAAAACTGATATGTTTAATATATGTAATTCATTATGAGTAACTCATTATGGTCACATTTTGAAAATGGCATACTTCCATAACAGAATTATAGTCCAAGGAAAAATGTTTTGACCAGAATTGTAGTAAAAATTGGTAGGCGAAAATATAAAATATCAAACAAAATAAAAAATAATTGTAATAATACTAATACCAAAAAATGCCAAACTCACTGCTGTTGAGTCTGTCCCAACTCATAGTGACCTCTCCGAGGAGGTATCTCTATGAAAGTAGATGGCCCAGTCTTCCTTCCAAGGAGTGGCTGGTGGGTTTGAACTGCCAGCCTTCTGGTTAGCAGTCAAATGCCTTAGGTACTAAGCTAGATGACATCAATTCTAAGTAAATATTCCCCTTTGAAAAGCATAATCTTAAGAAAGAATATTTTTTAGCACAGCTAGAATCATCAATAACTTCCAGTACTTTTTAAATGAAGGCTCAGCTTTTTTCTAGTAACATATCAGGCAGTGTTTCACTACTGTTCATAAGGTTTTTCACTGGCCAGTACTTTGAGAAGTAGATGACTCCTTCCTTTTTCTGAGTGTCTTAGTCTGGAAGCTCCGCTGAAACCTGTCCACCATGGGTGAACCTGCTAGTATTTGAAATACTGATGGCATAACCTTCAGCCTCAACAAGGTGGATTGACATAGTGGCTACAATGATGGGCTCAGGTATAGCAAGGACTGTGGGGCTGGCACAGGACCAGGCAATGTTTTGTTCTATTGTATATAGAGTCACTACGAGTTGGAACTGACTCAACGGTACCTAAGAACAATAGCTTGTTTGCCTCAAAACACATTTTGCTTTTAGCTGTTTCTGCTATCTTGTTGTTGTTAGTTATCATTGCATTGATTCCAGTGCATGACACCTTTATGTGCCAGAGTATAACTGTGTTCTACAGAGTTTTCAATGGTTGATTTTTTAGAATTAGATTGCCAGGCCTTACTTCCAAGGCACCTCTGGGAAGATTCAAACCTCCAACTTTTCAGTTAGTGGTTGAGTGTCTTACCTGTTTGTACCACCTAAACCAAAAAACCCCAAACTCCCTGCCATGGAGAGGATTCTGAATCATAGCAATTCCCATTGGGTTTCCAAGGGTATAAATCTTTACGGAAACAGACTGCCTCATCTTCTGTGGAATGGCCAGTGGGTTTGAACCACCAATCTCTTGATTAGCAGCCAAATGCCTTAACCACTATACCACCAGAGCTCATTTTGTACCGCCCAGGGACCTAAATAAAATTTAGGAGCTTACATTCTGGTGGGGGAGTAAATCAATAAGTACAGTGATGTGTGAGAAGTGCTGTGATAAAGAATCAATGCTCATTTGGATAATCCCTCAACACTGAAAAATTCAATGTCATCAAAAAACAATAAAATGAAATTCAGTTTACTTTTGTTAGCTAGTTTATATCTTAGATTTATTACTATACTAATAAAATTTTGAAAGATTTTTTTAAAAACTGGAATGCAAACAAAAAATATAGTTTTAAAGTGTCAGGAGGAAATGTGAGCACCTTTTTTTCTTGGAAATTTGATTATTGAATCAATTAGTCTTTAAGATAATATTAATAAAATTTGCTGATGGTTTGGCAGGAAAAA
Organism: Orycteropus afer afer; assembly: GCF_000298275.1. NCBI lineage: Eukaryota > Metazoa > Chordata > Mammalia > Tubulidentata > Orycteropodidae > Orycteropus > Orycteropus afer. Next base: position 4,168,845 of record NW_006921776.1, on the reverse strand, counting down.
AATTGGTTAAAGATTCTTTTTGACTGTTGGACACAGGGTTCTGGTCTTTGACTGCTTAGAAAATTTCCCTGATTGTAATTTTTAAAGTTCTCTGCACATATCTTTATCTTATATAGGTTATTAGGACAGGAAGTGTAGGAGGGAGAAAGGATGTCCTAGGTAAAATGAGATGGACAGACAACATTCAACTTTTCTGAATTAAATAAATAATTAATGCCTTAATTTCCTGCTTCCTTGAGCTATTTCTCACACCCACAACACATACATACACATGCACACTCAGTAAGGTAATTAATACTCATTGAGATCATGTCAATTCTGACACAAAGCCATCATATAGAAAAGAGTGGAACTACCACAAGTGGTTTCCAAGGCTGTAATCCTTTTGGAGAAGGAGCTCTGATGCTGTGTAGTGGTTAAGGCATTTGGCTGCTAACCAGAAGGTCAGTGATTTGAACTTAACAGCCATTCTGCAGAAGAAAGATGAGGTAGTCTGATTCTGTAAAGATTGACAGCCTTTGAGACCCAATGGGGTTGCTATGAGTTGGAATTGACTTTATGACCGTTAGTTGTTGTTTTTTTTTTTTTAATCTGTATAGAAGCAGGCTGCCACATCTTTCTCCCACAGAGAAGCTGATTGGTTCAAACCATGGACCTATTGGTTAGTAGCTAAGCATCTCACCACAGATAATTAATGTTTACAACAATTTTTCATTTTTGTTTAAAAGCATACATACACAAAAAAACTGCTATTATTTTTTGTCAATGACATTTTCACTGCAATGACTAATTTGTGCAGATATTAAAATATTCACACATGGTCTATTAAAATTTTTCAAACATATAGACTAAGTAAATTTATTTATAAGTACATTTATTTGCATGTATTTTTATGTACATCTTTGTTGAATATATTTGTATAAGATTTCAAGGTTATTTACTTGTAATACTTGTAATACTCATACTAGTAAAATGGGACACAGATGAGGCATTGTTCTACCAGAATAAGTGAACACTGCATGGTTCAAAATCAAGAAGGGTTTGTGTCAAGATTGCATCCTTTCACCATACTTATTCAATCTGTAAACTGAGCAAATAATCTGGGAAGCTGGACTATACGAAGTAGAAGAGTTGCATCCTTTCACCATACTTATTCAATTAAACTAAGCAAATAATCTGAGAAGCTGGACTATATGAAGTAGAACACAGCATCAGGATTGGGGGAAGATTCATTAACACCTGTGATATGCAGATGATACAACCTTGCTTGCTGAAAGTAAAGAGGATTTGAAACATTTACTGATGAAGATCAAAGACTAAAGCCTTTAGTGTGGATTATACCTCAACATAAAGAAAACAAAAATACTCACAACTGGACCAGTAAGCATCATGATAAATGGAGAAATGATTGAAGTTGTCATGATTTTTACTGGAATCCACAATCAACACCCATGGAAGCAGCAGTCAAGAAATCAAATGATGTACTGCATTGGGCAAATCTGCTTCAAAAGATCCCTTTAACGTGTTAAAAAAAAAAAGCAAAGACATCATCTGTCTCAAGCCTGACTTAAGGTGCAAGGTGCACCGGACTCAAGCCATATTTTCAATAGTCTCAATAGTTTCACCCAGTGAAACCTGGGTGATGAATAAGGAAGACCGAAGAAGAGTGGATGCCTTTGAATTATACTGTTGGTGATGAACACTGAATATACTATGAACTGCCAAAGGAAAAAACAAATCTGTCTTGTAAGAAATATATCCAGAACGCTTCTTAGAAGTGAGGATGGCCAAGACTTTGTCTTACTTACTTTGGGCATGTTATCGGAGGGACTAGTCTGCGGAGAAGGACATCATGGTTGGTAAAGTAGAGAGTCAATGAAAAAGTTAAAGGCTTTCACTGAGATGGACTAACACAATGGCTGTAACAATGGGCTCAAACATAGCAATAATTGTGAGGACGGTGCAGGACTAGGCAGAGTTTCATTCTGTTATACATAAGGTTGCTATGAGTCAGAATTGACTCAACAGCACCTAACAACAACAATCTTATATTGATGGACATCATAACAAAGCGCCTTATTATGGAACTAAACTTTATAATGATATTCACGATTATAGAATTCTAACTCATTACTGTATTCAATAAAAAATTTCCAACAGCTAACAGTAGCTCAAGGTCTTTGCTAGACATTAAGAGGCTACTGTTCTTCAAAAGGTTTCTCAAAAGTATTTCAATAATTACTTTAGTGTGTCATACAGCGCTGGAGATATCTTAAGGGCTATTTGCATTTCTATACAGAAGAAAGTGGGCAAGGAAAGAGATGCCTTCAGAGAGGAACTTCCAGAAAGACTTTCTTCCTTAAGACTTTTGTCTCCGTAAGAGGTTATGAGGAGCTCTGGTAGCATAGTGCCTAAGGCACTTGACTGCTAACCAGAAGCCTGGCGGTTCAAACCCACCGGCTGCTCCTTGGAAGGAAGGTTGGGCAATCTACTTCCGTTGTGATACTGCCTTGGAAACCCAAGGAGGGGTCGCTATGAGTTGGGTCTGATTTGACGGCACATAACAACACGAGGTTATGACTCTATGTTGGTTTACTAGGAAATTTTGGCAGTTGTGTTTCATTGCTGAGGGCTTCTCATACTTCCTTACCAACGTTTGAGAGTATGGAGGGTAATAGCTAAAAATGGTTGTGTTATACCTGGGTTTATGGATGGTTGAAAAAGTGAGAGGAGGATTGGAGAAAAAAGAGGATTCAAATTTAACTAAGTGGCATTAATGTAGATTGATATTTTATTATTTGTAAAACTTGGACCTCTGTAGTAAATCAAAACTAAAAGGAATTTGTTGAAAAGATGGGTTCCAAAATTGAAGTAAAACTTGAACAATCCTTCCAACATCTAATGTAATGGATAGGGGAATAGTGGGGAAAAAAAAAAAAAAACCTCCCTGTCGTCGAGTTGGATCTGACTCATTGCGACCCCTCCTTGAGTTTCCGAGGCAGTATCACTATGGAAGTAGATTGCCCCATCTTCCTTCCGAGGAGTGGCTGGTGGGTTTGAACCACCAGCCTTCTGGTTAGCAGTCAAATGCCTTAGGAAAACTGGATGGAGTTCCCAAAGAAAGGAGACTGGCAGGTAAAAAAACAGCAGATTCATACAATTTGTTATATTTTGCATACTGTGCTGGGTGTTGAGCCTCTTAAGTCAGAAAAGTCTTGTTTTCCTACATGTTTTAAAATAAAGTTATTGAGAACGTGCCCTAAATTTATCTTATAACTTCACAATTGTTGAGGAGTTACTCAATCACTTTCATTATTTCTGTGACTAAAAATGCATCTTCAGGAGAAGGAAAAAAAAAAAGAATAAGATCTATTTGAGAGAAAATTTTGTGAAATAATAATCTGTGACAAAATAATATACTTAAAATTCTTGAATGCCATGTATATTAAGCATACTATATAAATCTTTAAGTCCTAATTGGTTTTATGTATTTGTTTATAAACAATTGTGTACGTTCTTATTTATTTTCCATGCTTATTTGCCCTTTGTTTCTACAGATGATTTATTTCTCTAGGGAGGGAGTATGTTTACCACTTCCTAGTAGTACCTAGAGCACAGAATTGCAGAAAGCATGTTTTCCATGGGTGTTGAATAATTGCCTTTATTATTCTTGCACTTTGAAAAATACGTTAGGCTAGAATTTCAGTAAAAATGCAAAATTTAAAATGAATGTAGAATATAATGTACAAGCTTCCCTGACATTAAATCAGCATGTTGTGCCAAGTGTAGCACAAATGGCCTTCTAACAGGGGTCCTATGCAAACAGTGGGTGATCAAAGAACACATCACCAGCAACACCAAGTCACTCTGGTAGTGTCAAGGACAACGTATTATGAATTCTATTTTGTATTTCTTCTGTGATATTGTGCCAGAACTCAAATATACAGACATCAATATATACATATACATGTGCGTATATCTATTTTACAGAATTTAAATGATTCAGCCAAATAAATTATTTAAATGATTTAAAAATTCCTTTGTCAAACAGATTAATGGAACCTTGTTATTCAAAAGATAAATCATTTTATATGAAGTGGCAAAGCCTTCAAGGACTAATAAAGGTTTTATGAGAGATAAACTTATAATGAATTAATATTTTTGCATGTACTTGTTTTCTATATATCTACATATATATATACATACCTACAAAGACTATATCAACATGTTCTGACTAATTTTTTAAAGAAACTGTATTCACAGTATTTAAAATAAATTATTTTTATAGATTTGATTGTTAGGAATGGATGTATTATAATTCACTAAGCAAAATAGACTATAGTTTAAATCACAGAGCTGTAAATGTTATTTGTGTAATGAGATAAAATAGACTATTTTCTTTTTCTGTTTTTCATTTATATGAATATACTAATCATTAGTCCAGAACAATTTTGTACATGCAGTTTTCTAAGGTTTGAGATATAATTCAGCATTCCAGTCTTTTTGTTGTGTACGTCTAAATCAGAAAGATGTTTTGCTCTAGAAAATTATGGTGAACTAGTATTTGTATAACAAGACCTTAAGACCCTGGGAAAAATTTTAAGGATTTTTATGAAGCTCAGTATACATTCTTCTGCTAACTTTTGGCATAGTTTCAATTTGAGACTCCAGTGAACTTCAATTAGTTTATTTTATAATTAAAAACAAGGAAATTATAGTAACAAAAATATATAATGTATAGCACTCATGTTTATAATAGAAACATCCATAAAGAAAGAAACATGTTCTAACTTTTCTCATTACCCCAAAGGGAATTGCATCTTTAATCACACAAAGCACAACTGCTTTCTAATTTTGTTTAAAGTGTTTCAGTACTTACAAAAACCAGATCAGGTTATTGTAAATCTAGAGCAAATTAGAATCATTGGCCTCTGCTCAGCTGTATGTAAGGGTTCTATGTAAATCATAAATTTAATGGCATACTAAGACACACATCTGTTTCAGTTTTGTAGAAGTTAATAATCTAACTACAGAGTATTTAAACACTTCTTTCATTAACTGGAAAATTGAGGCAAAGATAGACTTCCTTCATTCACAAGGTGTTGTAACATTTTTCCTTCAAATTTTGATAAGCTATAAATTTACATAAGTAGTTAAGCATATTTCTCTAAATATTCAGTCTAGTTTCTATTTTTGACATTACACAATTTCCTCCTATATAGAAATATTCAATATAAACAAACAGGCCACCATTATCATCTCAAATCTATACTTGCATAAAATATTTTGATTTATACATATCATATTTCACATAATCTTGCAATAGGGCATTGGAGAGAAAATAAATATTGAGTAATTATATGAAAATGTCAAAATTTATTCATTTGAATATTTTTCAGATTTCTGATTTGATTACCCATGTTTATTTTAAAATGATAAATGATAGTCTTCTTGGGATCCACATTATTTTAAAATAGTTCACATTCTTGGGTTTCTGAAACATTTACATTTTATAGGTAGCATTCTTACTCAATTTTTTTTTAATTTTACCTTAACAATCTATAAATATTTTTTCATGTTATACCCATGATCTGTTTCTTTGAGAGAGGCCACTTAACATAGATCAGTATATCAGAGTTATAATGAAGTATTGTGCTTCAACTATCATTAGATAATAAACAGGAAATTAGTTTTTCTTGCAGGCTATTCTACATTGTCTGAACAATTAAAAATACGTGGTTTGAATTTAAGCCTTTAATTCAGGTGATAAGGACATAGTACTAATTAAGCTGGTGTCATAAATTACATCCCCATAATGAAGGGAGAAACTTTTAAAATATACTAATAATCCTCTTTACTTATATTGTAAATGCATGAATTTGGTAACCAAGGCCATTAGGTAAGTGTGGATGGTGCAGTGCAGCACACCACTATCACTACAAAACAATTAAAATATCTAGGTGATGGCTCAGCAATATCCTTTGAAAGTAGAATGGCTGTAGAGATTGGTTATTATGTTTTCATTTTTTAAAATGCAACAGAAAAGTTTCTTCCAAATTCTTTCATTGAATATCACTCAACATTAACAAATTATTTCAATTCTCCTTTGAGATACAAGTGATGTTTTAATACAATTCTAAATCTGGGTGTTAATTTTAAAGAAAATTTTTTCCCCTAATTCATTTTTACTAATCACAAAAACATATGCCTATTACATCATTGTTTGGTCTAGGGCTTAAGTGACTGATTTCATAGTGCTCTTAAGAATGCACAACTGCAATAGCTTGACAACTTCATTAAAAAGATTTAAATTATTTTTTTTAAATAGACATAGAAACATTTTATTATCTTACTAAGAACTTAAGATAACAGCTTGGTTTGGAAGACAGTATTGTGCTTTGCAAACTGCTATTCTAGTTTCCATGTGATCAGACAAATTTATTTTTCACTAAAATATATCCAACTAATAAAAGCCTTTAAAAATGCAGCAGATAATTGGAATAAAAAAATCAGAAGCATATTAATGGAGGAACCAAACAGGGAAAAATTTAGTACCAACCAATATATATGATGTGAAGGAGCCAAAAGTCAGGGGCAAGCATCTCATGTTAAACAGTTTAAGACTGTAAGACACTTTTAAATATGAAAACAATGAGTCTTATGCTTTGAAAGTGCTATGATCACGTAATGATTATATTATGTTCTATCAAGTATTCTACATATTATGCTCTATCAATGTATTCTACAGTGGCAATATTAGAAGTGTTATATAATAGTATGTTTGACTTAATTTCTATCATACAAAGAGAATAATTCTGAATTTATGTCCTGAAATGTAAAAGTCTTTTGCAAATTTTGCCATTTTACAATGAATTATGACAAATAATGGGAGCTCTGGTAGCATAGTGCCTAAGGCACTTGACTGCTAACCAGAAGGCTGGCAGTTCAAACCCACCAGCCACTCCTCAGAAGGAAGGTTGGGCAATCTACTTCCATAGTGATACTGCCTTGGAAACCCAAGGAGGGGTCGCTATGAGTCGAGTCTGACTTGAGAGCATATAACAAAAACACGACAAATAATCAAAGTCATATTAAAAATTCAATTTGGTTACCTTTAAGAGATAAAATTCAATAATACACCAATAACCTAACTCACTGCCGTGGAGTCAGATCAGACTCATAGTGACCCCTCCTTGGGTTTCTGAGGCGGTATCACTATGGAAGTAAGATTGCCCAACCTGCCTTCCAAAGAGTGGCTGGTGGGTTTGAACCGCCATCCTTCTGGTTAGGAGTCAAATGCCTTGGGCACTATGCCACCAGAGCTCCTCAATAATGCACAGTTACCTTTATTATTAACCATCATTTTGCTTTTGTTCAGCACCCAAGAATACATGATGCTTTACCAAGAACTGCCCATTCAAATGTTTTATTATTTAAAACAAGTAAGTGTGATTTTAAGGATTTTAGTTTGTCAACAATTTTATAGAAATTTCACCTTCACAGATGATAGAAGTGGAGGTTTACAGACATAAAAAGAGAATGGGGAAGTCTATTTTTAAACTATACATTTTAATAACAAAACATTTGGGTATGTGCATTTATGACTGACAAAATAATAATTATAAGAAATTATAGACAGCTTTATATAAAATGAATTTTCTTATGTTTATACTTCATGGTTTGACAGAAGCATTGATAGAATAAGATCTATAAGACCCAATTATAGAAAATCCTCAAGGTGCGGAGATTAACGAGAGGAATGGGAACAATCTATGGGAAAGAAAAACTAACTTTGAGTTATCTAAGATTCAATAAAACAATGATTATGAGGGATATCTCTTTTAATTTGTTTACCTTTGAGTATCATAATAGTAATGTTATGAAAATGTTATAATCTTTTTTATATAGTTATGTGTACATACTCAGAAGTGCGTAGAAAATCATACTACGAGCTGTATTAGTGGTGGTGTGCTTAACAAGTATTAATTATGAAATGTTTGGTATTTAATAATATATGTCATTAAATATTTCTAAATAATATAATTAAGCACAGTATATCATAATCATATTTATACTATAATTTAAACTGTCATTATTCTTAGAGACTGCACCTCTAAATTTAGGATAAGGTTTGGCCATCTTGGACAAGATTTATTCAATCTAGAGACAGCCAGGAGAGTAGTTAAAAGACATTGGCTTTACCAAATGCTTTTGTATGTTTATGCTTTCATGGAAAATGAGTTATGATTTCTTTTCAGCCTATATTCATGCTAAAGCTGAAATGAAAAATAAAAAAAAATAAAAATAAATAAAAAACCACAACCAAACTAGCAACTGTCAACCAGTTCTACATTTGATATTCACATATTGCTTTGATCTGCTCTAGAGCTTTAAGAAAGTTTATTTTCTAAAGTGAAGAAATCAAGTTTCAGTGCCAAGCATCATCAAACAGTAATGATGAAGAAATGGGAACTGATTAAGTTTAGGATGCAATCTAGCTAATTTTATTTCAATTTCTGTATTAGTAACTAGTTTCACATTTTTGTTTGTTTTATTTTAAAACTTCTGCAGAGCCCTTATTACAGGCAAAAACAATGCTCTTTCTAATGGGCACAATCTTCCCTCTTTGATAGCTTCCTATAGCTGTGTAGCTCAAACTTCACCACAATTGTTAGCCCACTCAGTCCCACATCTCTCCCTTTTCCCCCAATTAACTCTTTTTTGAATTGGCTTATCTGTATGCCAGAGTGGACATGAAGAAGCTACTGACTGTTCTATTGGCTTACACTAATCACAGTATTTTGCAATCATACCCATTTTCATAAGTAGTCAGCTTCTTTGTTACCCAAAGTATTGTTACTCATATGTGTTTTGACAAGTACCCAATCACTTTCTCTAAACAAAAATTCTTGGATAGTAAACAGTTTTTAAAATTAGCATAATTACTGTATCAGAAATATGCGAAACTATTGAATAAAACAATCTTTAATTTCTTAGAGTTGCTTAAGTTAAAAACACGAGTTTCTACAGTTGAAAAAAACATGCATGGTTAAAATGGGTGAAGCCCATCAATCTTTCTAACCACATAAGCTAATGAGTTCCTTCTGTTTTCTTTGAATGAAATCACCATGAGTGGTTAGATGTTGATTTAACATAAAACAAATGGGAATGGGTGTTTCCTTAGTCCTTTGTAAAATTTATTTTTAAAAAACAATTAGCAAGTATTATGTATAAGTCAATGATTTTGCCATTACCTAAATAATAATATAGATTGAGTACTTTAAATCAATTGGATTGTAGGGGATGCAGAACACACCAACTCTCCTTAACTTGTTAACATCTGCAGACCTTATTAAGCTTTTCATTTTATTTTTTTCTCCCATAACACCTGTATTGTTATAAATTATGTTTTGAATTGTCAAGAAGTGTTAGAAAAATTATGTTTTCTGGATGTACATATACTCTGTGGTGTGTGTCATTTACATGTTCCTTTGTAATGACAGGTTTGTGGCTAACAGTTTAATCTCGAATATATCAATGCAATTGAAAGTGCTGTTTCAACTCCTCTTTGTGAATAGTAAGAAGGCTGAGCCTTTTTATGTCTACAGTGGAAGGACAGAAACATTCTTCAACATTTAAAACATTATGAAAGGAAAGGAAGGAATACTTTTAGTTGTAATTGTAAAGCCATGTTTATTACATGATTACCAAAAAAAAAAAAAGTTAAACCATTTGAACTCTACCAAATATTTACCCTACTGGATTAGGACTAAAAATTTGTATGTGACATTTTCCACTCTCTATTGTTTTAACTATCTTCTGACTACTCCTTTTCCTTTCCATTCATCTTCCTTTTTTTCTTATGTGATCTCCTCAGGAACATAATGGAGGGTGACTCACTTATGTTCTGAGCATCAAAGAAAGCAGACCTTTAATCTATACATTATAATGTATTGATAATGTACCAGTGTAGACATTGGGTACTTCCAAAGATTCTTTCTGAAAGAATTCAATAAATGACTAAATGAGCCAACATATGGCCAAACTAATTCAAGCAAAAATTTCTATCGATCACTAAGCTCACTAGATTAAAAACTTCAGCCCAAGTTTTGCATCCCAAAGGAAAATAGGATTAGACTGATCTATGGACTCATTGGGACTTCTTCTGATTCATGTCCAGGCAGTTGAAAACCCTTAAGGATAAGCAAAAGAAAGGGCTAAAATTCTTCAGTAAATATAAATTATTATTAGTTACACATATTAATTTTGCTTTACAATCTTGAATAAAATAATTTTGAATTCCAAAGGAGTTAATGACACAAACCAACTCTGAGGTCTGAATGAACTCTGATAATTCTCTAATTCTGACTTATTTTTAACTACTTTAAGTAGCCTGATTTAGCTTTAAGTAGCCTAATTTAGCTTTAAGTATCCTAAGGTAGATCTGTTCTATGTATAAACTTTAGTGATGTAAAAATTTAGGTATATATAAGGTTTCACACTAGCTATGCACATATTTCTTATATGCTGCATTTGTAATACTTGAATTATCTAAGAAATTCCAAGCAGATGTAGATACGCCGTTTATAGGTCAAATACTCTAAGATGTTCCTCTTGTGTTTTGTAAGGGTGAGAATATTAAAATATCAGTACTTTAAGTGAAAAGAAATTTGATTATCAACGATTCTTGCTTTAATCTATACATTGTAATGTATTGAACAAAAATGTTTCATTTATTTGCACATATGTAAAATTAATTTATGATTTCTCACAAGCTGAGAAACAAACTTGACCACTAAGTGGATTCAGTTTAGCACTACAAATATCTGACTTTGTGAAAAAATACCTATACCTATTTGAGTCTTGTGTCTTTTAATTTGTTAGAATTTTAATTACATTGTTGTTTGAAATGATTTCTTAAGTATGATAACTGCAACATACCTAAGCAACAAAAACTATATATTGTTTCTGAAAGCAAGCTCAAGTTTCATCCTATTTTCTAGAGGTTCCAAATCTTGAGGATTCAATTTTTCTTGAAAAGCAATGCAAATATGCTTCTTTAAATGATGGCTGCAATCATCAGTAGAATCAGAGTTGGAAATACATCAGAAAGCTTAAGTCACTTCCAGTTCAGATATTCGTTATTTAAAAATAAAAAAAAAATCAGTTTTATTTTTCTCGTATGCACGTGGACACATCTGGCGTTTAAACCTTTTTCAAGCGTGATTTGCCATGTGGTTTGTCCTCTTCAGCTAAGGTCCATCGTTGGCTGGCTCTGCCTGGCAATTTGCAGGCATTGCCAACAGAGAGGGGCAAGGAAGTGTGTTCAAAGGACAAGAGAATAACCAGTCTCAATGTAAGGAAATGAAGGAAACAGACCTAACAGCACGATGAATGCACTTGAGAGTAAAGAGCCTTACAGTCTCCTTTCCTTCCTTTGCTTATCCTGATGGGTTTAATCAAAAACAAACAAAACACTCTTGTGAAATACAGGCAATAAAGTCAAAGTTTAGCTAGCTCTGTTACTACAAAGAAAAAGTCATCGCAATTTTAAAAAATGTAACTGTCATTAACGAGCGCGCCGGAAATCTCAGGTATCAAAGACGCATTAACCCTGGAGCGTCCCCCGCGAGCCGCAGCCGGACGGAGGCAGTCGCGGCGAACAGACGTTCTTTCTCTGCTAGCAGTCACACAAAAGGAGAGCTGCGGAAACTTAAAAGTTTCGGGGCCTCCGGGTCGGTGTGCGGAGAAAAGAGAAAACCTGGAGACCGGGTGGATAAAAGACGCATCCTGGGCGCCTCTCCGAAGTCCAAGCAAGAAGAAAGCTCCTTGGCCTGGAGGAAAAACAGGCGGGGGGTCTCGAGCTGCTGGCCAGCCCCCAGCGCCCCGCCCCCGAGGCTAGAGCGTTGCGATCCGCTGCGCTCTTTGAAATAATCTTCACCCCGTTCCAGAAATAAAATAAATGTTTTTAAAGTGCTTGTGTGTGGACAGGGTGGAGAGCGCGCGCTGGCACAACGCGCGGAGGACCAAGCGTGCAGTGAGTGGAGTTTGGGGGGTGGAGGCTGGATGGGTGTGTTGATGGGAGGGACTGGAAGATGAGCCCCGGGACTCTGTGTGTGTGTGTGTGTGTGTGTGTGTGTGTGTGTTCGGGGGGGGGGGGGGGGAAGGCGAGCCACCGGAGAGGAGAGAGAGGGTGCGCGAGCCGGCGCAGGTCGCCTCCGGGGCGCGTTCCGCGGCTGTATGCGCGCGCCCCTTGCCGCCGCCCGCGCCGCCGGGACAGCCCTGCGGTCGCCCCGCCGGTGGAGCCCGGCCGGAGTCCAGGCGGGCCTGTGCTGGGGCGGCTGCACGGCCACGCCACCACGGCCCTAAGTGCTCGAGCCCGTAAGTGTCCTCTTTCGCTCCCCCTCCCCCCGCTCGGGCGCACCGCCGCCGCAGCTGCTCAAATGGAGTGGAAAATGGCCATTGGGCGGCAATGAGTTATAGATTATCTGCTTCACGTTTTGTACTTAGCTGCCTGTAATCTTCTTTTAAGTTTGCCTCAGCCGCTTGCTGAAAAAATCAGGAGGGAGAGATTTGTCCTTTGCCGCCGTACACGCTAAGATGTTTATATGATTAGCCGAATTCGGGGGGTGGGGGGCTGGGGATTGGAGGAGGAGGAGGAGGAAGAGGAGGAGGCGGCGGCGGCGGCTGGAGGTGACTCCAGTTCAGACCTCGCCGAGAGTCTGTGTCAGGACTTCGTACTCCCCCGTCTCTCTCCCTCTCTCCCTCTCTCTGCCGCTCACTCCCTCTCACTCTCCCTCCGCTCTCACACAAGCGCAGAGGTGCTGGAGCGAAATCGGGAGCCTACCGGAGAATTCCTTGGGATTGTTTGGGTGGTGGTGGTGGGGGTCATCTCCTCTCCGCTGCTGTGCGTGGCGTGGCTCTTCCTTTCTCCTCCCTGCTTCCCCGAGCCCAAGTCTTCGCCTTCAGCCTTTTCCCCGGCAGCGGCCAGCGCTCAGCCTCGGCCCGAAGATCCGAAATGTGAGGAAGGGCCGCCGCTGCCTCCCGCCCAAGGCCGCAAGGTCGGCGCGAGGGATGCCAAACGGGCCGGCGCGGACGGCGGGCTGAGGGGCTTCGCCTGAGAAACTGAGTTGGCTTCGCGCCGCCGGCGTCTGCCCGCCCCTCCCGCGGCCGCCGCTCCAGAGGGACTCCCAAGTCTGCGCACCTCTGACGGGCTTTTGCCTCCACCACCCATTTCGCTCTGATTTCTGATTTTTTTTTTTTTTTTAAGGGAGCGTGCTGTCTGTGGGTGTGTGCGTGTTTGTAAAAGACCCCTTTAGCGGAGCGGCGTGTGGGAAACTGCGGGAAAATGTTGACTTAACCCCAGGAGTCGCCCGGCGCTGGCTGCTTGGCTGGAGGACACGGCGGCGGCGGCCGAGCAGGAGGACGCGCCGAGCAGCGGCGCCGTGTCCGGCCGGC
>NW_006921776.1:4129847-4155287 GCF_000298275.1 Orycteropus afer afer | reverse complement strand
CGGCGCAGCCTCCCGCGCGGACTCGGCGGCCGGTACCCCGGACGGGCTTTGCCAGCCACGACCGGCTCCCGGTCGGCCTCGGCCCGCGAGGGCAGGGGTCGCCGCTGCCCTCTGAGTCTCTCTCCGCGCAGCCCCCGCGTCAGACAGCCCTCCCCCGGGCGCGCTCGCTGACCGAGGTAAGAGCCGCAGGAGTGAACAATGTGCCTCTGTGCAGGGCTGCGGAGACCTGTTTGCTTTGCGCCTCCTGCCCAAGGGTGGATGTTGGAGGTGGAGAGAGCCGCGGGTTTGCTCAGGCACGGCTGTTTGTTTATGTTCATCCAGAACAAGGTTTAGATCCCATGCTTGCTTGGGTTGCTCGCCCCTCCCGTTTCTACCCCCACCTTCTCTCTTCAGAAATCGATCTGAGGAACTCTCAGCCCTGTCCAGACTGCTTCTGTTGTCGTGGAGCCTACTGTAACACTCTCGAGGCATCAGCCTAGTTGCTGGGGGCGATGGCGGCGGGTGTGTGAGTGTGTGTGTGCGCGCGCTTGGGGGTTGGTAGGTGGCGTTACGATTGGGTTGTGCATTTTTTGATTTCCTAAAAGCTTGGGATGGAAAGGTGCCGTGCACCCCTTCACCACTGCGCTAGGAAGTAGGAGTGTAAATCGAGCCCTTGGCGGGGCTATTCGGGGTGCAGGGCCTGAGGCTGGGCGTGGGGCGTGCTCTTGCCACCCTCCACTTCCCGCCCGGGGGTCCGTCCTGGCCTGTAAGTGGATCGAGGAGGGCTAGCGCTGGTAGCGGGCGAGTTCAGGGGAAGTGGACGATGGGGGAGGGCTCGGGTGAGTTATTGAGGGTTGTTCTTGTCCGTGGTTAGGTGGTATGGAGGGTCGAGAATGATAGTTTCCTAGCACAGCTAGGTATGGCCAGACTGGTGTTCTGGCTGACAACGATTAGGGGTGGAGGAGTGGTGGGCTGCTGTTGTTCAGGCGGTCCCACAGGGCGGGATGGTGGCAGGCCCGGGGATCCGGCGGGCAGCGAGGTGGGTAGAGAGCCTCCTGGACCCGCAGTGAGAGGGCAGCAGCGGGCTGCGTTGGGCCTGCAGGGGAAGTTACGGTGTGGCTCCTGGTTTGGCTGTGGGGCTGGGAGCCCTTCAGGAGCCTGATTAGTGGGATGGGGCGCCAGATGAGAAGCATGGTGAGAAAAAGGTGTGGGAGGAGCGCGAGGAAAGAGGAGACCCCCTGGCAACAGAGCGGGGGCTCCTTGATTGGCTGAGAGACCAGGGCTAGCGAACCGACGAAAGCCGCCAGATGTGGGAAGGTACTTTTCGCCAGACTCCTTTGCTTGGGACCAGTGAAGTTTGTTCCTTTCACCGAACTACTGGGTTTGGGATAGAGGAAGTCGCTGTAACCTTTACTTAGTACCAGAGTGTCTCTGAGCGGGGGTTGAGGAAAGTATGTCTTTCATTTATTTCGTATTTTCTTTTTACTCTGTCTTCAGAAAGCACAGTTGAAGGGGACAAGCGAGGCCTCCGGTGTCCGTCTTTTCCTTTCCCTATCTTGTAGGGACTTCTCCCCCCTCATTCTTTCCCGGTTCTCTGCCCCCATGATTTAGTTCTTCCTGATGCAAACTGTGTTGTCGGGCGTTCTGGCCGAGGAAATGCTTTCCTTCTGTTTCTTGAAAGGTGTCAGGCTGCGTAGCAGCTTCTCTAAGCAGCCTGGGAGCATCTGAGTCGCAGCCACCAACCATATGGTTTCCGTTACAAAGGCCAGGTTCTAAGGCACTCTCCTCCATCCCTGCCCCCAATTCTGATTGTTCTTGTGCGTTCTTTGCAGTGTGTGTATTTCTCTCTTCCCCTTTCTAGAGGCGTAGATTTAACGGACAAAGTTGATTCATTCAGTTAGTTCCCTGTCAGTGTGTGTGCCTGGAACGGGCCATACAGAGTTTGCTCTTTGCTCCACTGTAGTTGCACAACGATGAAAATCACAGCCGTTTGGTAAATAATCACCTATTGGGATATTTCTACATAAATCAAATTTGATCCTGGATAAACATTGGAAGGTGGGAACTAATGAAGCAATATGCGTCCATGGCAGATAAATTGAATCGTTTTTGTGATGCCTTTGACAGGCTACATTTCAAGTTGTGATGGGACACTTTTAACATAGGTAAAGGTAGCTTTGTAATTTAAAATTTATTAAAATACTTCAGAACCCCTTAATAAAATAATCCACTTTGCGTTCCAGTCTGTCTGTTCAGGTGTGCCGTGGGACTTTTTGTTGCCTCACCGCCACCGCCACCCCCGCAATAAATTTATGCATGATAAAAAGAATACTACAGAACAAATGTTCTGTTGTTTAGTTTCTTCAGACATTCCGATTTTCCCCTTTTGTTGCTTGCCTCTAAAAGAGGTGCCATTTCACATCATTCTGCACAAATTGTTTGAATTAATGCAAGTGTGAATTCTTACTGTTTGAAGGGGACTATTAGCATATCAAAGGTTTCTTAGCTTCAGCTCAATTGAGAAAACTTCAGCCTGTCTTCCATTTGCTTCCAAGCGGAGGCCCAAAGGGCAATGAGAATTGTAAAGGGTAAAAATAGGGAGGTGGATTCAGGCTGTGTTTCTGAACTTTTACTATTTTGTAATTATGTGAGCAAAAAACATCCTGTATTGCTGTGGAGCACTTGCAAATGGCAAGACACTTATTTGCTATTGATAAATTGTTTGTTTCTAGAAAAAGGGTGACCTTTTATGATAGCCACTGTTGCCTGTCTTTTGGGATCCCTTCTGTGGAAGAAAGTCTTTCGTACTAACTTCATACTTTATAGGATCTACATTTTGTTACATTACTAAAATAAGAAAGAAAGGCTTTTAATTAGTTTATAAAACAATTGATTTCTTGTGATAAAAGTTGATTCATTCTCACACCTCAGAGGCTTTGTTTCTGATATACATGCCAGAATCATAAGAAAGTCAGTGGAGGATTTTAAACATGGAAATCTCAACATCAACTTTTTGGTCAACTTTCATTGCAAGTGTAAGTTTCAAAAGAGATTTCTAAGTGATGAAGACCCAAATTTAGAGACAATTCCTTTTAAATGCTGTGTTGTCTCAAAATGTGTTACCAAACACAGTAAAAATACTCAGTTTAAAGTTTATTTTTCTTAATATTTATAGTTTAGCTGCTCTTTTTACATTTGCAAAGAGATGTTTGAATTTCTTAACAACTGAATATATATGAATGAAAAAACGAGTCTGAACAAAGGCTTACTAGGTCATTTTGGTCATTTTATGGAGGGCAGATGGGTTGAGGGAATAGAACTTTAGTCTTCAACTTAAGAGGAAATAACTTTGTTTAAAATTTTATAAAACCTAGTTTAAGATAAAGGTGAATTTCACAGATTTTAGATATTTGTAAACTCATACTTTTGGCTTTGATGATTGCTTGATTTAGAATGTGAATAGATATCCCTTTATTATGGGAGGGGTTTATCAGTAATATTTAAAATAACTTTATATTAATGATGAAAACGGACTCTGTAGTATAACAATTCCAGAGTAAAAAAATAACTTCAGTTGTCTAACATTTCTCTTCTTCAGTTTAATAGGGTGTTCATTTTTTTCCGCAGTTTCAGATGAGGTTTTTTTAGTGCCATTCAAATTGTACATCAGTACCCTAAAATCATTTTATGATAGTTTACTTATCTGATCCCGTCAGTTGTCTGAGACTACTTTCATGGTTAAAAAAAAAAAAAGGCCCACATTGATGTAATTGCTATTATTGCACTTAAGTTGCTGTTAACTAGTCTGCTTTGAATGCAGAGTGCTATAACGAAAACACATTATCCTTTAGAGCTATTACTGATAATCTAAAAATTGTCTTGAAAACAAAGCTCTGTATTTTATATGATGGTGATCCTGAATTCCTCAAATCTCTAAATGTGTAAAATGCAGTGAAAAGAAGATTTTCAACATTTAGGTGACAAAATTGGACTACTTAAAGAAATATTAATGTGTTGTAGAAGCACTTCAGCTGCCATTTTCAATCACTGTGGGTTACTATGTGTTGGCAACAGAAAACAAATTTAGAAATGCAGATAGCTCTGGGACCAGGTAGTTGGGGAAATCAGAATTATTGAATCATGTGTGGTAGAACAAACCAATTACTTCAGGTTTTGACTTGAGAATCTCTAATAAATTTATTTTTTCCAGGCTTTTGACTCTCTCCTCTATTAATGTTCTAACATCAAAGCAGACAACAAAACTTCTCAGTGTTGTAAAAGCTTATATAAATGTAAGATCTCACATGCAGTACCACAAGTCTTAATTTAAGGCAAGCAGTTGGAGTTTTTATTGTTGCAATTTTCACAATAGACAGAAATGTTAACACCTAGCTTCTGGGTGTTTTCCTTATTGAAATGAGCAAGAGGAGAGCTTTAGAATTAATGTTTACTTCTGGTTAGATAATTATTTGATCATTATAGAAGCTTTCTGTGTTTTATTAAAAAAAAATTAGTATTTTAATGCCTTAAGTAACACAGGAATATTTGAACTAGAATTGAGATGTTGGGAAGGTCAAGAGGTAAATAAAAACCTGTAAGCCATAGTAGTAAAATATTATTGCACTAATGTCCATCAAAATATTTTTGTAGTTTAAGTTTTGTGAATATTCAAATAACACTTAGCTTCTTGACAAGTGTAGTGTGGGATGAAGAGAGCATTGCAGTTTATTCCAAGATTTAGGCTAAACATACTTGTGCCTATTTGAGTGAAATCTGTTGGAATTTTTACAAGAATTCGTAATACTTGCTCAATTGTTGATATTTAAATGGACAGGTTAAGTGTACCTAGAATTAGGAAGGAAATACAGTTTTGGAAATGGAAGACTTCAGTGTCATAAGGTTGTTGTTTTTTATGAAAAGTTTCTTCAAAGACTTTAGCACTTTTTTTGCCTATTGATGTTTCACTGTATCTGGTTTCAAATCTTGAAGGGAGAGATACACATTTACATGCCTGCTTTTCTGCAGAAAATGTTCATGTAAAACTAAAGTGGGATTATTTTCAAGTTAATACATTTTAGATATAAAATGCATAATTATTAAAAAGAGATTCATCAAATTACTTGCAAAAATGCCTAGCCAAATACTTCACAAATTAATGATTTTTATAGGATAGCTGAAAATGGCAACTTTTAAGGTGCAGATCTGAAAAAGATTGGAAATCCTGTTCATGTTTTGATCGTATTCATTTTTAAGGTAATTTGATTAAATATTAATTCAAGTTACTGGAATAGATAATTCTTTTCTAACTATTTTAAGAAATATTAAAGCATTTCTGTTTAAAAGATAGATTAAAATCATAGACTAGTTAACTTCTCTCTTATATAATTCTGATTGACCTATAGCCCCACCCAAATATCCATCTCTTCAGTTTTTAAAGATTGAATGTTGAAAAGTTGAAAAGCACTTAATCACTCAGTGCTTTAAAAGAAAGCTAAGTAAAGGCTTGTTGAATATAGAAAAACAAACTTAATTATTGGACTTAAGAAATTAAAGTCTTAGAGTAATGACATTTTTTGGACCTAATGTGATCTTGACAACTAGAACCTGTAACTCTTCTGTTTTACTTGGACTTGGCATATAGTGATTTGAGGTTAGCGTAGTTTTTATAAGTATATGTTTTAAACTATGAAAATCCTTTAATGCTGTTAAAGTGTAAGTAGATTTTTTTTAGGGTGAGTCGTTGTGTCATTAAAAGTCCCAATTAACAAAAAGTCTTTAAAAAATGTATTTTTAGGTCATTTGTCTGATGAGTAAAGGTGGCCAATGATATGCAAATGTTTTCTAATATTTCTTATCTAATGGTTTTTCAGAAACTTAGTTCTTAACAAAAATCTGCCGTATCTAGTAGATAAAACTTATCCAAAAAGATGTAGACCAAATGAAGGAACCAAGCGTTTAACGCCTGCAAGTAAAGTGCAGCTTACAGCAAAATGCTATTGATTGTTTGGGAAGCACAGAGCAAGTTTAAATACAATTTAATTACAACAAAAATGCAATTTTATGAAGTAATATAGTTTGTCTTTGTATAGGATTTATGCATTGTGTGGTGGTAAGTAAAATCCCATCACAGTTGTATAAATTTGCTCGATTACCAGAACGGCTGAAAAAAAAAAATCAATTTATGTTGAAAAGCAACAAAAATTACATTACCTTGGTTAGTAGGAACTTGCCAGCAGTGTCTAAATGGCTTAATAGTATCAAAAGTTACCATGTTTCACAGTGTAAGAACATTGGCACCTGTTTAAATATGCATGCATCTTGTTTACTTGGTGACTTTTGTTATATGACCATTATTTTCTTTTTGCTTTCCATCTTTGGTTTTATGGAAGCTATTGCATTTAACTTGGACACATAAGAAACTCTTTCCTCTTTGCTTTAGTGTTTTGTTTTTAGTTGTTGCTTTTCTGGGTGTCTAGGATTTGTAATCAGTTAATATTTTACATCAATGCAGTCAAATATCTGATGTAATTTTATGAATCAAAAGAGCCTAGTCTATCTGGGAGGATGACTTATGCTATCAGCATCAGAAACGTATTTTAGAATTTTTTTTTTTTTTATTATTGTCTCTAGAATTATGCTGAATTAGAAATCTTAAATTCTTAAAGGAGTAAAGTGGCATGGGATTCAGAGTAGCAGAGGGCTGTGCACCTGTTTTATTACCACCTTGATTCATTCTGGCACCCAGATTTACTGAATTGCAAGAACAGGCACAACCGCTGCTCAAAGCTACCCGGCTGTTTGTAGGTCATGAAGTCAACTCCCTGGAATTTCTGGAGAAACCAGTTGAAAAGGGAGGACAAATGTCACTCTAAATAGAGATGTTTAAATCAGATTTCAGCCTAAGGGTAAAATTTAGGTCTGTTTTAGCCCGGATGTAATGTCTCCCTCTACAGAGCACAGCATTAATCACTACCTGACAAGAAAACGTGTGCTGAGCAAAACGGGCCTCTGTTGGTTTTGTCATTGATTTTTTCAATCTGTTAGGGGTACAATAGGAACATTTAAATTCATGAACAGGGATTGCACCATAATCTGAATTTCGGTGTCAAAAATTAGTCGCCTTAAAAGAAGTGTGTTTAACACTAAAAACCTTTAGATGACAACTTTTAAGATAGATTCAGTATTTTAATAGAAATAGAACATTAAAAGACAGGCATGTTATGCAGAACTGTATGACCAAGTCTTAGTTATGTTGTCAATTGCATTAAGTAACTTTCAAAAAATACTTTTATATTTGATAATTGGAAAAAAGAAATGAAGGTAAAAATGGGAGATGAGATAAGTTGAAATGATTGTTGACTTTAGACTTAGCATTAGTACAATATTATTTTGTTAAAACACTACCCTGTATCTTTTTCTGTATGAGTAGCAAAATATTTACCCATTGTAGTAGAGGATGAGTAGTGCCATGAGATTCCTAATGACAAAAAAAAGGCTTATTAGTTTTCCTTTTTCAGTTATTAGATGATACTACTTAATCCCTTTCTTAGTCAATTATGCACACACATGCATATCCAGAAACATAAAATTTATGTTCTGTTAATTTATATATTGATACTTGTTGACCACAATTGCCTAAAAATGAGCACACATGTAATTTTAACATATAAAATATATATGATAAAGATAGTTCTTTTGTAGTGATTTTGTAAACAATATGATTTATTTAATCTGTATTTTTTTCCTCAAAGTTGTATCCTAAACTTTGGAACATGAAATGCTTGTAATTTTGCCACCCTTTGCCTCCTTTATAGACAATTTTTATGTCATTTACACCTCACACTGATTATTCCTCAGGATTTAGATGAAAAAATAATCTAATCTCCAAAAACCAAAACCATACCCACTGCCATTCAGTCAGTTCCTACTCCTAGGGAACCAGTGTTATAGAATAAAACTGCCCCATAGTGTTTGTAAGGCTGCAAATCTTTACGGTTTCTCCTTCAGAGTGGCTGGTGGGTTTGATTCATCAACCTTTTAGTTTGCACCTGAGTGCTTTAACCACTGTGTCACTAGTGCTCTTTAATCCCAATTACCAATAAAAAAATGGATCTTGGTTGCTGGGTGCCGTCTGCTTTTGAATAATGCTTTCTCTTGTGGAGAATAGTAAATAGTGTCTATAGAATAAGGTCTAATTTTAATCATTTATTCTTCAGATTAGTACTATACTGTGGCAGAAGTTGGCCATATGAATGAATTATTGCAAGATTTTAGATAAGGAGTTTTTTTGATAAAATTTTTGTTCCATGTAGATTATATTAATCAGTTCTTAGCTTAGTTTACATAAGAAAGAAGCATCCTGGAAAAGGCTTTCCTTTTGTTTTTACTTTGATGAAAAGTATTTTTTTCTGTAATTATTATTTCTTTAATTCCTTGGGAAGTTTCACTAGTACTTTCCACATAGAAATTTTATTCTTCTTCATTAAAAGGTAACCAGTTTTTAGTGTTTGCTACTGTGATTATTGATTAAAAATTACAGAACACATTTCTTAGGCAGTATTTCTCTACTCATCTCTGTTCTTAATTTCAGAATGCTTAAAGTGCTTTTTAGTCTTTAAAATTCCTGATTTTCATATGGCTAATGTCCAAGAGAGTTTCTGAAACATTAATTTTGGTAATGTTATATAAACATTTATACCCCAATGATAATACATATTTGTGCAGTGTGAGGGTTTAACATATTATATTTAAATGATAAAATTGATGTTTGTCTCCTGCATCTTTTTAGAAAAGATGGTCATAATACTAAAATACTTCATTTTGCCTCATATGTATCAACAAATAAAAATTATACTAAAATTCTGTCCTAGATAGTTTCTGTTTTACTAAGGACATTTAATTATTTTTGTCATTTTTTTTTTCAGCATTTTATCATAAATAATACCTTTTGTATAGTAAGTGCTTCCTCATGATAGTTCTTTGGATGAATAATATAGCCGGTCCCTCTTTGCTTTTTCTGCTGCGAGTCCTGTAATACCCACATTTCAAATTATTGGTTTTAAATTAGGTTTATAGCCTGAATATTTAAAAATATATATGAAACAAATTTAATTTCTCTCTCTTTAGCAAGAAAAGCCACTCCAAAAAGGTATATTTGTTGCTTTTCCCCTTACCTTATTTTCTTTGTTTCACTGGAAAAAAACATAATTGATAGCTCTATTTCTGTATGTTTCAGTATGAAAGCCGACATATCTTGTATAATTTTTGTTTGTTTCGTAAGAATCTTAGCTTTCAAAAGTGTCTTTTTGTAACATGTCATTTCATCTTTGGTAGGTCAAATTGAATTTGCCTCCAATTTCCAGTCTTACTTACATTGTGTAGGTGGATGTGTGTATGTTATAAGGAGGTAAATCTTAAAGATGGGGGCATGAAACATTCTCCAACAACAATTTTAACACCTTCCCCCCAGCCTGTGAATCTGTTATTAACTTTCTTCATTTTATGATCTCTTGGCCAAAGATGGACCATATCTCTCTATATAGCTCCAGAAAGGAATATTGCAAAGAAAACATTGTGAAAACAGAAATCTAAAACAAATTCCCCCCAAAATTATAGAAAGAGAGCAGTTGCAACCCAAAACAGTTTTTATTTTTCCTTTTTATTTAATTAATAGATTTTTCAGAAGTAAATAATTTCCAGACTTAAATTATATGGTTACTTAAAATAGGAACAAACTGTAGTTGTTGCATTCATGGAAATTGATCTTTTATTTTCCACTGTAAATAGATCCTGAGATGACCTCTTTGTTTATTTTGTGTTCAGAAGATGAATCAGATAAATGGGTTGGGAAGCCTTCTTTTGGGTGGGTGGTCTGTCGTTTCAGGCTTCTGCTATGTAAGCAAGGTAATGTTTTGTTTTCCTTGAAATACACTTGGAATGAGGAGCTCTTAGGTCATTTTGTGCAAAAGTTTGTGTATCCTGACTGCTCAAGCTGCGTTCTTAACCAGGAGGGAGGACAAGAATAATCTGTTGAACCACAGATTTTCAGGAGCAGTTATTTTAATCAGGTAATTGGTAAGGAGGAGGGAACAATGCTGGATAATAGTTTTTCTATAAAATGGTGACCAAATTGCCTGCATTTTTATGCAGGCCCCTGCCAGCATTTTTCAAATAGTTTTGCTAATCCTAGTTATTACCTGTAGAGGGAGCTTGTATATGAGATAAAATAATCAAAGCACTATAAATTGATAATTATATTTTCTTAACATGTTTTTGTTTTTCTTTGAGGAAAAAAATGTTCTAAGGAAAGTAATGCATTTTAAGAATAGCCATGTTATAGTGAAATATAAGATACTACAGGCCAATTTATTTGTCATTTCCTATTGTCATAGATTATAAATGTGCCTTTCATCTTTCCTTAATTATTAAAATATAATTTGAAAGATAAGATTTTATCAGATTCATTTTGAGATTCTTTTTTTTTTTAAAAAAAATAACGGGCTAAAGCTTTGGGAAAATGACACAGAACTCTGCCTCTCATTTAGTGGTCATTGTAAGAGAGAACCTAGCTTTCTAAATAATTTTCCATATTATATAAAACATTATAAAGTGCTATCACTAAATATAAACTAGTAAATTACATTCCTATACATTTAATTAATAGATGAGTTGCAGATTTTCTTTCTTAAAAGCAAAAATGATCTTCTTGGATTAATGTCTTCTTTTGCAATAATGTACAATTAGTGCAGTGACACTTAAACTAAGATACTACCAGTCATGACCTAATATTAAATGATTTAGTAAACTGCTGACTAACTTGGAAAAAAAATTAATATAGGCAAAATAGACAGTCCTTGAACAAATTTTATGAATTCTGTGCCAACTGAATTTCTAAGCAATCTAAGCCAGATACTCAGAAATACTGGAGAGTTTCTCCTTCAGGTATTCTGGTTATCAGGGTTAAGTTTTAGGAGCATTCAGATCTTTTTAGTGAGCAAAGTATTTTATATTACCAATTAAACCTTAGTTTTGTCGGAAAATTTAGTTATGGGATATTTTATTAGGTTCTACTAAAAAAAAATTCAGTGGTTTTTGCCTTTTGTTTGAGGGAAAAAATGGAAAGATTATATACTATATATGCTCTTGAAGAGAGGTGTAACAGTTCATTTTTTGGCTTTAGTTTACCAGGGAATGATGTGACAAACTATTTATTTTGTATTTTAGAAGGGTTTATTTCTTAATGACATTCATTGTTTCAGCTTTATTTTATTAGCTAATCTTTACTAATGTGAAAAGTCAGCTTGTAATCATTACACAGAATGTCTCTAAGTAAGGAAACTGTTGTCTAATAAAGAGATTTAGGGTACTGGCATGGGCTATTGTGTAAATATTACCCTCTCAGCATGGTCCTGTATTATCTTAATAAGTCTGTGCTTCATTTATGCAGAGCATTTTCGTAACAGGATAAGAATATTAGCAATAGCAATTGCACTTCAATAGGATTACAATGGTATGTTTTACGAAAGTATACAAATGCTCCTTTTCTGTAAAATTATTGCTGGGTATTCCTTTTACTGCCAAGTTTACTTTATTGTCTTAATATGACAAAAGATGTCTTATCATGATTGTTATTAAATATAGGGACATTTAAATGGAATCTGATCTTTGCAGTTCATTATCCTTTTCCCCTAATACTACACACCTCCCTTACAGGGAGGTAAGGGTTACTGGAGAAATTCATTCCAGGAAAATTGTTACGTGAAACACAGTAACTGTCACAGAGTGCATAACTTCTGTGAGGTTACTGGAAAGGCACAGCTAACAGCTAGGGTAAGTTTTACTTATTTTGTCTTAAATTTGAAGGTAGACTTCTGAGTGGTTTTGAAATAGTGAAATTTGAATCAGTTGTAAAGAAGTGGCATTACTAAAAAGTTAATTATTTTTCTTGCACAAGTATTGTTATTTCATTATATTGGTAATGTTTATGGCAAAGAGACTAATTGATAACTTTGCCATTTTAAAATAGCTCTGAAATTCTTTTTAAATTATCAAAGGAAATCATAAATGTAAATGCATTATCTGCTATATTTGAGCAGATTGGTGTTTTTAAAATGAACTATTCATGAATGGAATATATTATGAAGAATAATTTTCCAAGTAAGGTTTGTATGTTATGAGTATAGATTTCAAATAATCTCTTTAATATAAATTTTGTATATTCCATATAAATGGAAGTTTCATGTTAAAAAAAAAAAGGGCCTATATGTTTTATACCCTTCATTGAACCAAAAGTTGAGTATCTTAACATGTTAAACATTTTAAATGGAAGCTAACAAAATGTATATATAATAAATACTCACTAATACATGTGCAAAATTTCATGTGTATCTATATGAAGACTCTAGGTTACTATTATTGGCTGTATTGGAAAACTTTGAAAATGTACCCATATTTTAAATTGCTTTGTTGTTAGCAAAGATTTTAAAACTAATTAATCTTTATTACAAAGTAGATAGATAATAATGTTAGTTTCCTTTTTTTTTTTTTTTGTTTCAAAAGTGGTAGCTGTTTGATAGATTTCTTAAAATTGAAATCTAACCAAGATTTAAAAAGGTTATGTTTTGTCATCTATAATTTATATAATAGATTTTATGGCATTCATATGATATTGCTAGTTCAAGTTGCTTTTCAATAGTGAAAATGTTAATATAACTAGATTATCAAATTTCTTTTTTTAAATAGCTAATTATAAAATTGCACTGATTTTCTCCAATAATTTAAATATGATTATATTGTATTTATACAAAAGTAAACATCTTAAAAAATACCTGAAATTCAAAATAGAAATACTGGTATGTTTCCCATTCTTGGTAAAATTTGTCTCCAATATTTGGGTGGTTTCCATGTTTTAACCATATATAGGATTACTAAAACTGCCTTTTTTGAAATTTGATGGTTAAGAGAGAAAAATAAAATCAGTAATATTGTGCAATCAGTGATATTTTTAGGTCGTATTGTTTTTAAAAATGAGTTTATAAACTATATCATGTTATTAATTCAAAAGGCATTGTTATTTTAACTAAAAATAAGCAAAGCACAAAGACCTTATTACTTACCTTGGATTCCCATTTGAAAAAAAAAAAAGAAAAAAGTTGGCTTGAGTTGAAGAAGTGGCTTAGCCCAGCATTTTGTTACTTGCCATAGCACCGGAACAAAGCTTTGTTATCTCTTAATAATAGTTACTGTCCCAGAATAGCTATTGACTAATGCAAAAATAAATACCTGGGACTTTTAAATTATTTGAATTACACTTCAAGGCAATCTTTGTTTTAGCTCCTTGCTACATGCAATTCACATAACAGTTGCAGCACTTAAGGTATTTAAGAATACATTCTAAAAGCACTTTTCTATCATTGTAATCTTTTGTATCATTGCAATTTAGCCTTGATTAGTACTTGTAAAGTATTTTGTAGAATTCAGGTGACACAGAATTATAAATAAATAGTACTTTAATTTGGTGGTCAGGTATAACTTTGGTTGAGTGCCTGTTTTAATCATGTTACCATTTCCCTATATTCCCCTTGTGTATTATGTTTTGTTTTCTTATATTATGTTACTAATAAGTTAAGGATATGTACATTCTCCCAGCATTTCAGGCTGGAAACCTATAATTGGTTTCATTAAATTAGAATAGATTCCTTTCAAAATAATTGTTTAATTAATAATATGTGGTTTAAAAATCCAAGAACAAAGCTAAAGTATCCTAGAATTCACATTTTCAAGAGTTGCAGTTTTTAAAAACATTAGGATTGATACTAGTTTAGAAGGATTCCTAAAAAATTAGAAATTAAGAATTAGAGCTCTTTAGAATGGTGCTAAATTGAATGGCTTGTGGTATAACCATCGCTTAAGCATTTTAAGTATATTAAGTCTGGTAGATTACATACACTAATAGCCTCAACTTCTATAATGCCTGTTAATTCTGTGAAAATCAAGAGGCGCATACCCAGAAAGTTGCAATTAAATCACCAGAATGTTAACTTTTAATTGAAAGCAATCTAAAATATAGCCTTAATTTGTTAGTTTACTTTGTTAAAAATGATTTTAATCATCACAGGCTCCTATGTATTTATAAAATGATCACATTATCAGATTTCTTTGCTTTAAGAATGTATTTTCAGTGTTTCATATATGTTTTAGTATTTTTAATATTCTTTGATCCCACATTTACTTCAGATTTTGTTTTAATAGTTTGATATTACTCTTGTTTTAATTGATGACTTAAGGACCTTTCTCACTTTAAAAATACATCTCACATTTTTAATTTGACTACCTAAATAAGTGATGGTTTGACTTCCTGAAAAAAGCCAAGGTGAAAATTTAGTGATTTGTAGTATGTACAGAATTTTCATTTCATATGGAATCATTCATTATATAGTGATATTCCTGTTTCCTATAACTCGGTGTACATTAAGCCTCCCATAATTAAAAAAACAAGAATTTTTTGCCATACCTTTTATGTTTAGCATTCACCAGCATGGTTCTTTTAATGTTTTGCTTGTTTATTGATGATTCAGTATATGAGTGATCTTTTTATACTTGCCTGTTTTTGTTCAACTTACAAAGTAAAAACTTTATGTATTTTTATACATAAATAAGAATATATAAACGTTTTTCATTGAAGCACCTTAAATAACAAAACGTTTGAGGGATGTATATATATTGTTGCCCTAAAATTAAGTATGTACTAGTATAGAATTATTTTAAAGAAAAAAAGCTAGTTTTGTATAAAAAGAATTTGCAGGGACACCTACAGAGCATAATTGACACCTTTGGTTGGCCTGCCATCTTACTTTGTTTTATTTAGATATGCCAACTAAATTTGTGGAAAGGAAAATAAATTCATTCTAGGCCAGAATTTAATATTATCATGGTCATGTTTTTTTTGGCTGAATATTAGGCTCTATTATCTAAAGTTATAAGTAATGTGTTACATATAGAACTTAAATATATATTGACTTTCTCTCCTGATCTTATCGTTACTAGAATCTTAAACTTTTGTGGTAATTTTACTGTTGTAACATTTTGATTTTAAATTTTACGTATTGCATAAAAGAGTATAAAAGACTAAAATATATATGCAACTTTCTATTTGTATGTATAGGCTTTTACAGGAGGTCTGGTGGTGTAGTGCCTCAGGCATTTGACTGCTAACCACAAGGCTGGAGGTTCAAACCCACCAGCCACTCCTCGGAAGAAAGATTGGGCAATCTACTTCCATAGAGATACCGCCTCGGAAACCCAAGGAGGGGTCACTATGAGTCGGAATCCACTCAAGGGCAGTGAGTTTGTTTTTTTTAAATAGCTTTTACATGGAGACCTATAATACATATCAATAGTTGAAGTAACTACAAAGTCAGACTAAAAATGTTAGGGAAGATTCCATGAAATAAAATATTATCTTAAATGAGTAGTTAAAATTTCTATTCACAGTATAAAGGTTAACTTTTGGGTAGCATTACAGCTATACATTTTAAGTTTTCAAAGCTTCATGTAACTTTATGAACATTATATTCTTATTTTGACTCTTTTATGCTGAGTACTGATTAAAGATTGAGTATTTTGCATCTTCTCAATCAAAATTGGTGATACTTAAGTGTTATCATTCACGTTAAAAATTTTTGAAATCAACATCATGGTGATACGGAAACAGCTTTGAAAAAACTTCAGTCCATAGTTTTTTTATTTTTTTGGTAAAATTCATAAACAGATAGAAAAGTATTTTATCTAAAAATTCAGTGGAAAATAAAAGCACCCTATGGTGATAAAGTGGTGAAAGCACTTGGCTGTTAACCAAAATGTTGGTGGTTCCAACCTACCAGCCACTCCGTAGGCAAAGGAGGAGGCAGTCTGTTTCCATAAGGATTTACAACCTTGGAAACCCTAAGGAGCAGTTGTGCTTGGTCCTATAGGTTTCCTGTAAGTTGGAATCGATTTGACGGCAGTGTTTTTTTTTTTTTTTTTGAGTTTTGTTTCGTAGTGGGCTTCCTATATAAGAACTTTGAGTTTTATTGATTCTGTGTATGCACAACAGATAATGAGTTGAATAATATAGAGTAGTTTAGTTTTTGGTTTAATATATGTAAATGTTACTAATAAAAAAAAATTAAAAGTTACTCTGCATTCTAGTAGTCAGAATTTTATCTTTCATAATACAGTAGAAATATCTAGTGGTGACTTTGATCGCTTACCCAAATGGCAAATGTCCGTCTTTTAAAATTACATTCAGGACTCTATTAACCGAGCTAAAAGACTTTGACTTTAAAGGCTATTATACTACATGTGCATAGGGTACAACTAACATGATAAAAGTAAATTTGATTTACAGCAGCCTTGTCATCCTGTGTTGTGCAAATTGTAATTTTATGAAGGCTACAAGATACTGTCAAACGAGAATGATTCCATTTTTGCTATTTTCATCCACTTCTCATGTTTAGTTTTGATAAATTAAGATGCACAGTGCTCGGAAATCATTGCCACGTAAAGCAATGTTCTCTGGTGGCGTAGTGCCTAAAGCATTTGACTGCTAACCAGAAGGCTGGTGGTTCCAACCCACCAGCCACTCCTCAGGAGGAAGATTGGGCAATCTCCTTTGTAGAGATACTGCCTCAGAAACCCAAGGAGAGGTCACTATGAGTCAAATTGACTGAATAGCAGTGATTTTGTTTTATTTTAATTGAAAAATAATACTCATACCCCATTTATCTTCTGAAGAATATAATATTTTGTTTGTTTATACGTTCACTTACAAGTAAAATGTGCTTTCGTAGTTTGGACAAGCAATTCCTGACAATGTATAAATGTCAGGCTTGGATTTTCTTTAATAACTCACAGTATTTATTTATTTATTTGCCATGGAGTTGACCCTAGTTTATGGCAACCTCATGTGTATCAGAGTAGAATAATGCATGTACATAATGCTTTACATTTTGCTTTGAAGATGTTATTTTTGTTTTCTTATAATACCACAGAGTTATTGTGGTTGCACATAAAGTTTTAAAAATGTGGCACAACTCTGGTACCTAGGTTGCCAAAATTACCATACCAACCATATGCATTTGCTTGTATTGATCTTTAAGGCTGTATTGTAAAATAATGTGTTTTATTTCCTCTTTTCAAGAACATTTTACTTATAATGATATTTCATCTGTTTCACTGTTAAACTTGGCTTTAATTGTATTCATTTTTGATCAACAGTCATTTATTAAAGTCCCTGCCTGGTGAAATGTAGTGTATAAAGTTACATTTAGATATGTATAATCTCATGAGAGAAATGGGCATTTGCACAAATAATTATAATACAAAAAAACAAACCACTTGCAGTTGAGTCCATTCTGACTCATGGTGACCTATGGTTACTCTGGTGTCAGAGGAGAAATGCTCCATAGCATTTTCCAGTGGACTGATTATTTTAGAAGTAGATCTTCAGACCTTTCTTCCAAGGTACCTCTGAGTGGACTTGGACCTCCAGCCTTTCAGTTAACAGCCAAACACTTTAACCTGTTTGCAAAACACAGGGACTCCAATTATAAGGAAATCTATAATGACATGCTAAAGTGAAGCTTAAAGGAAAAGGCTATAGAAATCCAGAGTAGTTGTGAGTTAAAAATGAGTAGTGTAGAAAAAGAGACTGCTTTTTCACAGACCTAAAGGCAGAGGATGTTTTTGGGGGAGGATCCAGGCCTTTTCTGAGGAAGTAAAGGTTGGAAATAAAGGCGTGGGAAACAAAGGCCCAGAAATATAGTACCTTTGGGAGAATGTGTGTGGATGAGTGTGAACTGCACATTAAGTGTGAGGAAATGAAACTGGGATGATGGTTTCAGACTTGTTTATAAAGGGCCTGCTTTGCTAAGATTAGATTTTATTCTGTAGGCTATAAAAAACTGTTAATATTTTTGTGAAAGTGTTATGTTTAAATAGGCAATGTAACTGAAGAATCAGCGTAGGGGAAAGGCAGGAGAGAAGACTAGTTAGAATGGTGTGGTTGATAGTCCTGGTAGGAGGGAGTGAGAACAGATGGAAGTTTGTAATGAAATGATTGAATTGGCAGTTGATTGGGTATAGATGGTTTGGGAGGAAGAGCTAGGAATCAAAGCCTAGACCCCAGGTTCTAGTTGTGTCACTCATTTATGCCATTAGCCTGATTGGAAGCAAGGAGAAGGAACAAGCCTTATTTTTTTTGAGATACTTTGAGGTGCATGCATTAACTTTAAAGAATAGCAGCTGCAAAGACATTTAATTGCTTCAAGTTGACATGTGTAATGTGGTATTTATGAAAAAAATAACATTTTTCTTTGAGTTTCTACAAAAAAATGTTCTTGAGTATATATTTGCGTAGGAGCTCTGGTAGCATAGTGGCTAAGGCACTTGACTGCTAACCAGAAGGCTGGCGGTTCAAACCCACCAGCCACTCCTCGGAAGGCAGATGGGGCAATCTACTTCCGCAGTGATACTGCCTCGGAAACCCAAGGAGGGGTCGCTATGAGTCGGGTCTGACTCATGGCACATAACAACAACAGCAACAACATATATTTGCGAATGTGTAAATGATAGTTTTTTCAAATGTTGACATAAATTAAAAGAATTATCATATGGGTTTCAGGCTATAAGAAGGAATCCTGGCAGTGTGGCAGTTAAAGCACTTGACTGCACAACAAAAGGTTTGTGGTTGGAACCCACCCTCTGTTCCATGGGAAAATGATGTGGCAGTCTGCCTTCGAAAGATTTACATACAGCCTATGGGGCAGTTCTACTCTGTCCTATTAGATCAGTGTGAGTAGGAATCTACAGTAGATTTGGTTTTGGTTTGGAGGTTATAAGGCTTAGGTATTTGTGTTTAGAATGAGGATTCTACTAGGTAATGAAAACTGTATAGAAGTCAGCTATTTGGTTAGAACGTTTTCTTTTGTAAAAAGAAAAAAAAAACCGAAAAGACCTTTGTCGAGAATTAGATCTGTTGAGATACTCTTTGTTGTTCAGGATCTTTTTAGTAGTAATATTCTTAACAGTTCTTTTATTAATTTGATATTATTCGGATTCCTTAGGTGCCGTTCTGTCCTTTTTCAGAAAGCTCAGAGTTTCTATGTCGTCAATTTTTTTTTTTTTACTTAATTCCAATTTCTCTTTGCTGCGGTTTTCTTTTTTGTTATCATGAACTTGTAATGTCAGATTTTTATTTTATTGATATATAAGATATTTTTCTGCTACATTTTGTTTCTGGTAAGAGTAGCAAACTCATTTCCTCAGTAGCATTTCAGTTCTTCAGACCCAGCAATAATTTTTCGGTTTTACAGCTGGTCTTTTGGGTAACAAGTCTCAACAATAGCCTGAAGCACCTATCGGCATCTATCTATCCATCAGTGAGTAATTCAGAGTAGGCTCTCAGTGCGATTGTGAATAAATGGTTAGCATTGATAATAATGAAGAGGACAATAAATTGTACCAGAATTAACTAGTGATAGGTTCCTCTCATGGTTATAGGAATGATAAAGATGATAATAAAAGAACTATCATATTGATTTTTAAGAGCCCTGGTAGAGAATTGGTTATACTCTGGCCTTCTAAGCAAAAGCTTGGCAGTTCAAACCCAAAACTGCTGCACAGGAGAGAGATTTTGTAGCAGTCTGCTTCTGTAAAGGTTTATGGCCTTGGAAACCCTATGAAGCATTTCTGTTCTGTCCTTCAGGATTACTATGAATTGGAATCATGTCGAGGGCAGTGGGTTTGGTTTTGGGTACTGATTTTTCAAATAGTATTTGTATAACAGAGAATATTTGTGTAACATATTATAATGTTTAATACAGCTTAATATGTAGAAAGTGCTCAGTAAGAGCTTATGTGATTATCATCATCAATGTAGTTACATCTGGTGAACATTGGTTCACATTTTTAAGTGGCCCATGCCTTTTGGTACACATTTTCACTCTTAAGACTTGCTTTATTTTTTCTCACATTTTTTAAAATTTATTTTTTTGAGGTGGGCTGATGATGAAATTAGAAATAAACACATTAACATGCCAGGACATATTTGTTGGAATGACAGGTATGATTTCATAGTCTTTTAGGTCCCCTTCCACCATTGTTCAGGCATTGACTATTCAGTAATTTGATCTTTATATATTTCATAATTGGTTTTTATTTTAGTAGATTCTCCTCTCCTTTTCTCAGTTCTGCTCAGGGTTTCCATTTTGTTATTGGGATTGCTATTAATTTTTTTTTGCTATATTCTGTAGATGATAAGTCAGTGACTGACATGTCTGGCCTTTATCAAAATTACTGTTCTGATATTGAAAACAGGAAGTGTTGTCTACCTGTCCACCTGAAAACATCAGTACTTTCTGCTTCCACTTTTACTGTGTGGCGAAGTTAAAAAGACTAATAGTTATTCCTTATTTTCCTTTTCTATAAATCTGACTTCTCATTGGATTACTATAGGGAAATACGCAAGCAGGATTCTTTTTTTGTTGTTGTCATTCTCCTTGACCTTCAATCACAGCTCCAAAATCTCTGCCTTCAGTGCATCCCATATATTAGGACCCTCCCGTGTATTAACAGTTTCAAAAGGAAGTCAGTAGGTGATGCTTGTCAGAACTGCATGCAGGTTTGAAGATGTGCTTCTTTTTTTCTAGTTCGTGGATCAGTAATGCTGAAGACTTAGATACCCGTAAGGTAATTGACATTAAATAAAGCAAGATTAGGTAAATATATTGTGTTGATACTGTTGCCTGAACTTTATTTTGTTGGTTAAGGGAACTATAAAATATAATAAAAACGTGTGAAAAGCATTTTTAATACCTATAGTGTAACATAAAAAAAAAAACTCAGGTAAAGAAAACTGGCTTTGACGGACTGTTGTCGCAAATCTGTGGTTGAATTGTTATCAAACTTTGTGTGACCTCTAGTCATTTAGCAATCTGGGCAACAATAGCATTAAATATGTCATATGAATTAGTAAAGACAGCCTAAATTTTAACTTCAGAAATAATTTTTGGTATAAGGATCCATTCTTTCTTCACTGAGTAATTAGCTATCACAGGTGGATTATGTTTTTTTTTAAATTGTGAATTGACAGTTTTTTTGGGGGGGGGTGAAGGTGGTGGATGTCTGGCTTCTAAAATGTCTTTGAGTAACTAATGTTTAAAATCTTACTGAAACCTCATTTTGTTGGGTTCACAGAAGAGTACTATAAATTGCATTATATGAAACTGAATAATGACTATGGTTTGATTTAAAGTATTAATAAAATCTGAATTTGTACATTCTAGCTGGAGGGTTTCAAGATTTTAATTTAGTGAAATGACACAACAATTCCTTGTATTTAGTTTGATGAGTTTTATGTAAGGAGTGTGTCTTATCAAATTAGGACAGACATATATTTTATACCACTTACAGAGTCTAATTACTAAAACTTGTTAAATTTCATATTTAATATTCAAATATCTCTGCAAATGAGCTGCTTATTGTCAGCATTATTTGATTCCTGTATTAAAGTCAATTAAATTGTAAATGCTGATTTGAGGAACTGTGGAACGTTAGGATTTAGAAGTTGCCTTTGTTTTTTAAGAGATTCAGTAAATCATAAATACTAAAAGAAATACTCTACAATGCTATGGGCATTATAAGCAATATGAGATACTTCATTTGCAAACTAGAAAGTTTAATTCCCAGTGTGAAATTGACTGGTTTTTATACAGAGGTTGGATAGATACACCTTACTTTAAGTCCAAGATTGACTTGAACTAGTGTGCTAATTTTGGAGGAGTAAAAAGGTCTGAATTTTAATTTTCTCATTCTTTGTTCTGAATGGTAATAAAAATGTGTTCTAACTTAAATGTTGCTCTCTATTAAAAAAAAAATTCACTGTTAAGAGGAATTTCACTGATTAAAGAAATATTTTTTCTCAAATTCAAAACAGTGCCAGGAAAATAAATAGTTATGGAATCCTGCCTTATGAAAACTTTTACAAGAAAAATTACATTGTATTTTGAAGTATACTTTGACAGTAAATGTCAGCTTCATTCATTGTACACAACCCTCAGTTTTATTCAAAAGCAAAATTATTATGTATGCTTTATAATAAATACTTTTACATTTCATCATGCTTTAAAATTTTAAGTTAATTTAAATATTTTAAATTTGAAATTGTTTTTTGCAGTATTTTTATACATTTAAGTATTTTAAAGGAAATTTTTATCAAAGGATTATTTTACAGGAGTTTGAGCCTGAGAGCCCAGTTTAGTTTCCCTAATAAT
Organism: Orycteropus afer afer; assembly: GCF_000298275.1. Classification (NCBI taxonomy): domain Eukaryota; kingdom Metazoa; phylum Chordata; class Mammalia; order Tubulidentata; family Orycteropodidae; genus Orycteropus; species Orycteropus afer. Next base: position 4,132,998 of record NW_006921776.1, on the reverse strand, counting down.
TATGGCTGTTTCTGCTTCCTCACTCTTACAGTCAAGAAATGCAGTGATTTTTAAAACTTTTTCTTGAGGGGTTTATTGAATTATGTTGTTGTTGTTGTGATGAAAATGTTGAGATATTTTATGCCAAACAAAGATAAATTTCTTATAAAACATAATTCATTGTTTTTTCCCATCTTACAAATTGGCATTCCCCAATATTTAATTAAATATTAAAAAACAGTCCTGGTAGGAAAAAACCGTGAAAATTGCTATTCTGGCAGATCTCTTAAGTTTGCTTCCAGTTTTAAAAAAAAAATCATATTTCTTTACTTGAGTTTCTGAATTTCATTTACTTTTCTTTATACTTTCCTTTAATCATATACTTCCTGTATTTTAGTTTATTAATTCACCTCTGCATCTCTCATTCCCTTCATTCCTTACTTTCTTTTAAAAATATTTATTAAATGCCAGCTATTTGCTGGGTGTTACAGGATGATGAAGAGAGCTCTGTTTGAGCAAACAGTTAACCAGCGGCACGAGGTTGATGGTTAGAAGCCACATCTGCTGCTCCAGCGGAGAAAGACCTCTGGTAATCTGCTTCCGTAAAGACTATAGCAAGAAATCTCTGTGGAAGACTATAGGGAAGAAAACCCATAGGATTCTACCCTGTTACATGGGATCCCTGTGACATGGAATTGACTGGAAGGAACACAACAACAACATGAGAGGGTGCATTAGCACTCAGGTTATAGAAGTAACTGTGGGTTACGTAAAACTGTGGGTTTTATGTTGATTTGGCACAAAACGTTTTGGGTAAAAGTGGCACTTCGTATGATTTGTGAATAGCGGTAGGCACTTAGTGCTAAGGGCACAAATAGCAGTATCTTCCTGTTGTGTGGAGGGAGTTTAAAAGTCAAATGATGGGCCTAAATTGAGTCTTGGGAAAGAGTAGTAGTGGGCCAAGAGACTAGTGGCAGAGGGGATTCCAAGTGTAAGGCATTTTCCAGATAATTGGCTGTTAATTTATTATATATTCATTATGTTGATCACCAGGATTTCAATCTGTTCATCAGAATCAGTAAAAAATTGATTAGTAAAGGTGTTGGTCCATAAGAAGTACTTACTCTCTTAATTAAAGTTATTCGTACACTTGTCTCATTTTCTTATCTTCTATTTAATTGTATTGCTTACAGTGTCCCATGCAAACTATGTATCTAGGAAATATTTGTTGTCTTGATTTGAAGAGATTTCTGTTGATGAAAGACAAACATTGAAAATTTCGACAAAAGAGATTTTAAAAATAATTTAAAAGCTTAGTGGAAGAGGAATCAAAGGATTGCCCAATAACAACTGCCAGACAGATGACACAGATAATGATTGTAGGAATTCATGAAGGGAGGGATTTTTTTTTTTCCCCCAGTTTGAAGTGGTCATGTGGTTTTTTGAACCATGTCAAGTTTGTATAGAATTCCCTTAGGTGCGAAGAAGGGAAATGCTTTCTTTCTATGTGAGTAAAAAATCTCGACTGAAAGTCAATTTGAAAGGCATATTCCTAATAACTGAGTAAACAAAGTTTGATAGAAGCGGAGGGTTGGGTTAAGTTTTGTTGGGTTCCATGCTCAGCTTTGCTTTCTGTTGATGTAAAAAGTTACTTTTTTTTTTTTTCTGTTTTACTACTCTGTAACCACCAAGCTTGAATTCCTTATATTTAGAATAAAAATAACAGATTAATTGGGATAATTAAATTACAAAGACATAATATGTGTACGTATGTTGTTGTTTGCCGTTGAGTCGGCCCGACTCATAGCGACCCCTCCTTGGGTTTCCGAGGCAGTATCACTACGGAAGTAGGATTGCCCAACCTTCCTTCCGAGGAGTGGGCTGGTGGGTTTGAGCCGCCAACCTTCTAGTGAGCAGTCAAGTGCCTTAGGCACTATGCTACCAGAGCTCCCGTGTACGTATGGGAAAATTAAAAAAAAATCAGTTCTGAGATCTGCTTTGTCAAGTTACAAGCCCGAGTGTTTTCTGTTTCTTATATAAAATGATCTCTAGGATTGGTTCCAGTTTTATACATTTTTATGGTTTTAGAGTGAAATTATGAACATTAGTCTAATAGAGGATGAGAAATCAGCTAGAGGTTTTTGCGGAAGTTAGAATAGGGTTGGGACAGAGAGGAGAGCTATGTACAGGTTTTGGATTAAGACATTTCAGAGTAAAATGAAGTCCCTTTTGTGTTAATAGAGCTATATACTACTCAAGCTCAAGATGAATGCTTTTTCTTGTGAAATCTCCAGGGGATTTTAAGTTTTAAAAACTATTACAGACTTGGCTAATTTCATTTTTGTGAGTATGTATCTATGCATGCATACATATACCATTTTAGTAAGCTTGGTTCAAAGATACTGTTATTTCATTGTGGATGTGATTTTTTTTTTTTTTCTTTCCCTGATTACCCTTTCACACTAATGTATTTCTTTGTTATTGTAAGTAAGTCACCAGTTGAAGGATATATGTATAATTCATGCTAAATCAGTATACTGATCTAGAAGGTTTTTCAGGAAACTAATAATGGAGTAGAGGCTTCTTTATATATAAAACATTATTAACGTTAACAGATGTTGTACTTTAATCCCCTGGAATGATTGTTTGGTACCAGCGGGAGATTTATTAAGCCTGAATTGTGTGAAATTGTGTGTGCATAAGCTGCTACTTAGATTGTGAAAACGCTATTGAAAACTGTTAAAAAGTTTTAGCTATAATTGGCAGAGAGAAGTATTAACTGTGCTAAAAGAAGTAAGTGTGTATGATTGGCTCATGTCCCTTAACCTTTTTATCATTTATCTTCTTGTATTAATGTCACTGAATTATTAATTCATGAGCCAGGGTGGAAAGGGTGAAGGCACCATTTAAATGTGTGGCAAATTTATCCTTATCATTGGAGACATGAAAAAAAGTCATTTTGTGTTATCTATAAAATGGAAAGGACATTTTAAAATTTCATTTACAGTAATCCACTTCACTTCCAGTAAAACACCTAGATTATTACTACCATAATATAATGCTCTTATTAAAAATTTGTAACCTCCACTTTTTTGTCTTATATAAATAATATTGACAGAAAAGCTTAGCCACCTTCTTTTTTTTTTTTTTTTTTTTTTAGCCCTTCTATTTT
>NW_006921776.1:4102898-4123509 GCF_000298275.1 Orycteropus afer afer | reverse complement strand
TTATCTTCTGTGTCTGTGTTAATTGGTTTCCCTTTTCTTTGTTGAAGAGGGTCTGTGCAATCCTTCTGCCTAGTCCGCCATCTTGCCCCGCCTCCGCCACCTTCTTTTTTAAAAAAAACCTTTAATGTAGTATCTATTATTTGTAGCTTAGAAATGTTATTCTTTGAATACTGTGTTATGTTATGGCTATTGAGTTTTGAGGAACATTTATTTTGTAAAAAATAAAAACTATTATAATAGTGACAATCAAAATATTATTGGGAGAAATCTGCATATAGGAAATTAGAAAACTTTAGAAATAACTTTTCTTCTAAAAAAGTTGTGTACTTCATATTTACTTGGAGTACGATTGGTATTTTGGCCTTGTTGAATTTCTAGCATTATAGCAGAAAGTCAGCAGATTAGATTTTACCAGTTTCCTGTTGAATAAAATGTGGAACTGAGTTAAATCCAGTCTTTAAATCCACTGCTTTCAGGGTGAATAGCAGTGGTGACAGAAATTTCAGGAGTTTGAAGCCACTTTCACCAACAGCGTTCTGAAACCATTATACTAATGGTACCCTATCTCAGGGGTCTTGTCCAAACCTCATTACTTTTCAGTCTCCTGTTACTTACTGTTTTGATTGGTTTTTCATTTTCTCCTGCAAAACAAAGTAGTAAGATACAGTACTATGGTAATGTCTTCTGTTTTCTTTACTGGAGTTTCCCTCCTAATACTGTAAGCTGTACCTATCTATGGCTTTGCTGTATACACACCCGAACAGAGATTGGTTTTGGTTAGTAAAAATAATGTTACTTTCTTTTGAAATTCATATTCTAGCATGATTCATTTATGTTTACATTAGCACTTACATGAATTTCTTAAAATAATAGACTAAAGTTGATTTGGTTATTTTGGTATTGATAGTTACTAGTCAGCTTATTACTGAATGACCAGTTCTCTTGGTTTTATGCTTGCCTATCTATAGCAGAGGCTGGCAGATTACTGCTGGCCGACTAATTTTGTAAGTAAAATTTTAAGGGCACACAGCCAGGGTCATTCATTTCTTCTGCATTGTCTCTGGCTATATTGGCACTGCAATCGCAGAATTGTGTAGTTCTGACAAAAGATTATATAGTAGACCACAGTCCCTAAAATATTTGCTATCTGGCCCTTTAGAGAAAAAAGTTTTCTGACCTAATATTTGTAGTATGTCAACAAAATATATTTTTCGTCTTTTCAGGATGTTACTGATGTTGCTAAGCTTGAGTTTGAAGAATTACTAGTTAGTTCCTTGGTAGTTATTAAGACTAGTTTTTTGCTTTCCCTTACATTTGGAGTGGCAGCAATTAATAATACATTTTTTTCTGAAAGTTTTCTGAATTGAAAGTATTTATTGGTAAGATGGTACAAAATTACATTATTAGTCTCTTACCAAATGAGGGAGTCTAGGCAGGTAATTCAAGCATTTAGTCAGTTTTTCTCAGCTTTTTATAATCTGTTTCTTTCTATTAAACAGCACTGGGTTATGACTGACTTTAATGTCATATTAAATTTAATAGATGTTAGAAAATTATAGTTTGAAGTTGAAAAACCTTTTTCTAAAAACCACATATACCTTCCATACTCCATAATTGAATGGTTAAGAAGCACTAACATATAGAACTTGATGTTTTAATTTTTTTAATGAACTAAAGATTTGTTTTTGTTTTTTTTCATATTTAACAGCCATTTAGAATGACTGAGTTCATTAGTCATTAATAATAGTTGAGTTCATGAGCATTTCTTTTTGCCTTCCTAAGTCTCCTGATGCTCTTCAGAGGAGTCAGTCACACCAGTGTCTCAGAATCTCAGCCTGACATTGACTAGAAACAAGAGTCCTCTTCACTCAGACTATATAACTTTATCCTTAATATTGCTAAGTTGGTTATGCAGAAAGAATTGATAAATTCCTCTTCTCTACAACTCATGGAAACACTAGTAGTTAAGAGTTTAACTTGTAGGTTATAGATAAATAAATGCAGATCTAACTCTGGATTAGATCCAGGAACTTGCTCTTTTCTGAAGTCCCTGATGGCACTTTGCTTTTTGATCATGTGTGTAATGTTCTGGTGGCGTAGCGCCTAAGGCATTTGACTGCTAATTGGAAGGCTGGAGGTTCAAACCCACCAACCATTCTGCAAGGAAGACTGGGCAATCTACTTCCATAAAGATTTACCTCCTCGGAAACCCAAAGGGGATTGCTATGAGTTGGAATCGACTCGATAGCAGTTTGTTTTATTAATGTTTTCAGGTGTGAGCTAACTATCAGGTTACTGTTACATTATGGCTGCCAATGTAGTAATTGGTGAGAAAGTTTCAAAAATATATATTTTTTTATCCTGAAATAGCCACATTTTTAGATGTAATTTGAAAATCTTAAGATTAGAATAATTGCTCATGCATATTTTGATAGAAGAGACAAGCCCTAAGTTAACTGGCATAGCCTTTAACAATGTTCTTTAAAATTGCTTAAGATGCAATCAGGATCTTAAACGTCTAATTAATATAATTGGGAAATTAATGGAATCATATATAGTTGCTAAATTTGAGGCCTAGATGTGTGTGAGTTGTCCATACTGTCATCTTGGTTTATGAGCCAGGATTCTGTCCTCTGTGCTACTGGTTTCAGTCTTGGGCTCTTTTCATCTAGGTGATATTAGTTGATCTAGGTTCATATTTTAAGGAAAACACAGGTGCAGAAGTTGTTCAGATTCCTCTTATTATTTTAGCGTAAAATACATTTATTACTCTGAAGATTTTGGGAATCTTTAGTTAGTCCAAATGTTGCATTTTAGTTGTTTACTTGTATACAGTTCTCCTTATAAAGTTATTTAACATCTTGAATGTGGCAACCATGTCTTTATCTGTTTATAACCGTATCATAACATGTTTTGTAACACAGAAGCTATTAATATATAAGGTACAAATAAGTGTTTCTGTTTTTTTCATATTTTAGTAGTTAATGTAAAAAATATCTCGGAGGTACCCACTAGATAATCATTGACTGCAGTTTACACAAAGACAGTGTATAGTGCTAATATTATTTAAAGTACCAAGTATAAGTTTAGATGCTGCTATATATATTGGCATAGTTTCCAAATGAATTGTATCATTTATTGATTACAAAGCATTATGCTATACTTCACAACCTTTTCTTCATATTCTTATTGTATATTTTCCATAGTTGAATTTTTCATGTTTATTTTTAAGATCATCTGACATATTTTACTCAGATTACCTCATTACCTTTAAGAAACTCCTGATGGTAATATTGATGATCTGATATATGACAGATCCTGGATCATTATTATTTCATTTAGTGGTTGTATATATAGACCAAGAGGGAATTTGAATATTGATTCAGGGAATGGCTACTAACAATGATTTATGAACAAAAGATCCAGTGCAGTGAGCCAAACATAAGATTGCATTTTATGAGCTACAATGGATTTTTTTGTTTTATGTCTGCTTGAACAATAATTAGTACATAATCTCATAGATGTTAACATTAAAAACATTTCTTCCCTGACTATTAAGATGCAGTGCTAATTATACTGGAAGAAATATTTATATATTTATTTTTCTGACTTGTTATAAGCAACTTCTCAGGTAGTTTGGCTGATAAAATTTATTAGTCCAGGATAATTTGTTAATTTGTAACATATAAGCATTTTAAGTAGAAATATAAATGAGTGAAATTAAGACAGCTCAACTGGAAATTCTAAAAATTAAGTTAACATTTCACTGTTATTACCTAAGGGATGTTAGTTTTGCTCATGTAAACATTTTAAAAATCAGCTCATTATTCTTTTGGTCTTTCATCACTTTCATAATCCCGAAATGACTTTATTCTATTTCTATTTTTTTATTCTAGAGGAAAAGATAATAAAACATAAGAAGTGAATAAGTTTGTCTGAGCAACTTAATTAGTGGCAATAGTGGTTTTAAAACATGGGCTTAGATCCCAGGCTTGTTACTTTTACTGTTCTTGAGAAGATTTGAGTATTCTCCTTTTGAAGTAAAGTGGGGATAATAATGTTTATTTCTCAAGGTGGTTGCAATAATTACCTGAAAAATATAAGTAAAATGTTTAGTTGATCTAGCTTGGGGACCTAACTCTGTACCAGACAGTTACAGCTTTTAATAAAGAATTGTTGTTTCTGAGGTGAAATTTAATGTCCCTGAGGCTGAGAATTTTTGTCTCTTTTGTTCCTCAGTACACAGCACATGAAAGATGCTCAATAAATATTTGTTGAAGGAAGAACTTGATGGCTAGTAGAAAGAATGGCTTTGTAGTTAGCCTTGATTGAAATCCAAACTTTGCCATTTACTAGCCAAATCGTGTCAGTCAAGTTACTTTTTTACCTCTCTGAGCCTCAAATTTCCACCTTTATATTGACCTTGCTTTTTTTGTAAGGATATGTGTTGGTATAGTATTAAGCACATCGCAGGCACTCAGGAGGAGCCCTGGTGGTGCAGTGATAAAGCACTCAGCTGCTAACGAAAAGATCTGTGGTCCGAATCCATCAGCTGCTCTGTGAGAGAAAGATGTGGCAGTCTGTTTCTGTAAAGATTACAGTCTTGGAAACCCAGTTGGGGCAGTTCTCTGTCTTACAGGGTTGCTATAAGTTGGAATCAACTTGACAGTAAAAGGATTTGGTTTTTTTGGTTTAGGCACTCAGGAAATAGTTGCTTTTAAAAGGAAAAGAATATTGCTTGTCATAGAAGACATAATTTATATTCTGCTTTTAAAAAATTTCATGAGAATTCTAAACTGTTAGGAAGTTGAGAGGAAACAGTGTCTTGTAAGGAGCTTTGGTGGCACAGTGCCTAAGGCATTTGACTGCTAACCAGAAGGTTGGCAGTTCAAACCCACTAGCCTTTCCACAGAAGGAAGATGAGGCAGTCTACTTCCATAAAGATTTACTGCCTTGGAAACCCAGTGGGGGTTGCTATGAGTTGCAAGCAACTGTGAAGTTTTTTTTTTTTAATGTCTTATAAAGTTATGTTGGGCTGACCTTTAAAAAGGGTTTTTTCTTTCCCCAAAAAAGAGGAAAAAGTCACATCTGTGTTGTAGGTGTTTTAAAAGTTTTTTTTTTTTTAAATAAAAAATGCAAACTATTTTAAGCAAATAGATTTATAATTTTTTTGTTAGGAAAATTGGAGAAGCTATCATCCTTTCATGGTACGTGAGATAATATTTTGGCTAGACACATAGCTCCATTTTTATTCTTTTGAAATTTCATTTGCAAGTTTATATTCAGTCATAAAATGTCACGTACATTGATTTAGAAATGATAGCTATTTGTTTTTATTATTTCAACTCAGGATTTTAATGAAGAGAATGGCAGATAGCACTTCACTGTGCCTCTAGTGTCCATAGTTACAAGCCCCTTTTGCATGCTTATTTAGCATGACTCCTGTCTATACAGTGGGGATTGCAGATATAATTGACTTGGAACATTCCTGAACTCTTTTCTGCTTCTACTCTACGCCCCCTCATAGGAGAATTTATTTCTGTACAATAAAAATTTTCTGTAAAAGGGTAAGATAAATAATTTTAAGGGGACTTTAGCAAAATAAAGTATTCAAATTTGCTATGAGTGTCCACTGAAATGAAATGGATACAGGATAGTGACTAGTGGCTGGCCACTAGTTTTAGAATCTCTATCTGCGTTCCTACACTCAACCCTATCCTTGGGAAAGGAATGAAAATAAACTCAGTCTTGGCAAAAGAAGGTCAGATGCCTGGAGCAAAGAAAGCCTTTATGATTTTCCACAGCAAAAGTTTACGTAGTCTAGTTAGTGAATGAAAACTTCGAAGGGAGTCGACAGTGTTTTTGCCTGTGTTAGCAAAAAGGGGAGTTCCAAGCTTTGAGGATAACACCTGAAATACTTCAGGAAAGTGAATATACAAGGTTTAGCTAAATTGAAACTGTTTTCTGCACCTTTGTGTGGAAATAGAGTGTGATTTGATAAAACACAGAAAAACCACTTTTCTTTTGTTAGCAGACTGTCTCATAATGATTATAATTTATTTCTGCAAATACGATCAGAAATCCTGCTTTTGTACAGCCAGGTTTAGTTTGTATTTAGAGTCAACACATTTATTGCGTGGAATTCTAGACTTACCTAAAACACTGTTTCACTTTACGTAGCATTAGTTCCTAATAGCAAGAAGGTGTTTGTTTGGTAGGTCTTATGATGAGATGGTGCTTTTTTTTTTTTTTTTTTTCAGTTTTCCTCATGAATATAGTTTATGGTCGAATATCTAGTATGCCCAGTAGTACAGTGCCCAAGAGTAGAAATCAAAGGTGAAGTTAAGATATGAATCTTAACCCTGGCTGTGCTGTTAGCAGAATTCAACCTAAGTTCACCAATAGTAGAAAAATTTGGTTTGTCTTACCTTTCCTTCTGTTAATTTGAAAGATGTCATATCCTACTTCTTTCAGTGATGTTTATCAGTAATCAGGCTTTAATTCTTTCTTTGTAGTTTTGCAAAATAGGCATTGACTCAGGTAAACTTAAATATGATTACCTGATAATGTAACATAAATTACGTGACTATTAAAATTAGTTAGTGATGTTTTCTTTCTAAATAATTTTGCTGACAGTTTAAGGCATGGGATATTTAATGCAACTAATAAATATAAGCAGGTTACTGTCTGAAAGACTGCAGCTGACTGTACATTGTAAGTAGTATATAAAACATTGATGGCTGCTGGGATATAAACACTGCTGAGGCATATTCCTAGAAGTCACTATTCAGCTTGGGAAGGTTTAGTAGTATGATGCATTAATTGACTTTTCATAGGACAGTGTAACAGGATACTTATATCTAAAAAAACGCACAACAGGTTTGGTAGACAGTGGTTTATGGTTTATAGAAAAAAGATAAGGTGAAATTATCTTTTTATTTGAAGCTTTAGAAACAAATGGAGATAGGATGAGGTTACACATTACAAGTAACTTAAATTTTTAAAAATCATAGTCTTTTGTAGTTTAAGTAGAAGTATTTTGTTTTGGTTTTACTAAGAAATTAACTAGTTACCATTGCCACTATTCATCTGCCCACTGCACATTCCTTCCCTACTCTAGGCTGAGCTCTCTGAAGTTCTTAAAGGTTTTGTTTGTTTCTTTGTTTTTAATTTTTAAATCTAAAGAGAAACGTGTTTTTAATCTGATAAATGGAAAGTAAAATTTTCAGTTCATTGAAAGGAAATTTGATAGCTCTCTTTTTGTTTCCATTCCTAGTTTGAGTTTTATGTTGTGAGATGCTCTTCTTGGGTTTCATTTCGCAGGTAATTATAGATTTTGGTGGATGAGTCTGTTAGCTGTATCTAAGCTTAAAAGTGTCCTTTGGTTCCAGTTTTATTTAGGAGCAATGTTTTTTGGAATTAGTCAGGCCATATTTGATTATATATGTTGGTATTCATGCTATTAGCCAGATGTGATTTGCTAACTATTGCAGTTTTCATTAACATTTGTTTAATGAAGGGTTCTTTTTAAATTTAAGGAGTTCTGGTGGCGCAGTAGTTAAAATGCTCGGATGCCAACTGAAAGGTTGGCAGTTCAAATTCACCAGCCGCTCTGCAGGAAAAAGATGTGACAGTCGGCTTCTGTAAAGATTACAGCCTTGGGAACCCTGCCCCTACAGAAGTTCTACCCTGTCCTACAGTGTTGCTGTAAGTCGTAGTCGACTCTATGGCAGTCGGTTTGGCTTGGGTTTTGAATTTGGATCAAAAGAGTAAAATCGTCTGACTTAGTTTCCAAAATTTAAAGTTTAAAAATGACTTTATTTGATGTTAAAGTGATTGGATATAGTTTGTAGAAGTGAGAAAGATAAATTTGATACTCTTTTTAAGCTTTACTTGCATAAATGAAGCTGTGATTTTACAAATTTCTGAACTTGTTTGTGTTTGTCCACTAAATCTTATCATTGACTAGAGTGCTATTTTTAAGTTGTGTTTTAAGTTCTCAGTCCTTAAGTTAAGAATACACGGGATTTTTAGTATGGTTGAAATTTGTTCAGCATTCTGTTCTGGCCAGAGACCACAAACAAGGTTCTGGTTGTGTGGTTTCCTCCTCCTTTTGCCTTCACTAACAGAGGGTTTCCTATGTTGGCAGCTGTTTTCTACAAGGCAGTCATCAGTGCCTGATTTCTTCCTTCCCTTTCTTCCCACAAACAAGGATCCTTTCAAATAGTAGATGATCGACGACAGACTGATTGTGGATTGCTTTAAGAAAGTAGAAAGTACACTTGTGCCTGTGAGCAAGCAGCCATGGCCTTAGATCATTAATATGAAAGTGCCCATTACAGCTAAAACTTGAACAGTTAAAATTCTTTGCTTGGATCAGGACCAATCCAATGGCTGACTTTATTTTACTTGTAGCAGTAATGTACCTCATCTACACATTGAAATTATTCTATTTGCTTTGTCAGATCATTGAACAGTCTGTTAAGGTATAAGGAATTATTTACTGATTAGCCTTGAAATGGTAAGACTTTTCCTTAGGGTTTGTATAGAATAGCTTGTAGTTTTAAGGTTCTCTGCATTGGTTATTTATTAGTAGAAATCTCACTTGGTGTGTTGGAGATCCAGGTTTCATTCCAGGCCAGTGCACTTTATGCACAGTTATTGCCTGTCCGTGGAGGCTTGCGTGTTGCTGTGATGCTGAACAGGTTTCAGTGGAGCTTCTAGACTAAGATAGACTAAGGAAGAAGCCTGGTGATCTCCTTCCAAAGATCAGTCATGGAAAATCCATGGGATCACAGTAGCCTGATCTGTAATTGATCAATGTGCATGGGATCGCCATGAGTTGAGGGCCAACTCTATGGCGAGTAACAACAATATGCCACAGCAGCTGTGAACCGAAGGTTTACTTTGATTTTGTCTTCTGGAATGGTCTGGGAGCTCTGATTGAAAAATGAGTAGAGAACCAGCCCTGTTTTCCAGAGATGTGCTCCACGGGCCTCCACAAGAATAATTAAAAAAGAAAAAAATTATGGTATTTTCTGTGAAAGTTTACAGAGCAAACTTGTTTCTGCTTTGATGATTACCTTACAAACTGTTCATTGACATTAGTTACGTTTTTCACAATATGTCACCCTTATCTTTAATTGTGTTCTGGTTGATCTGTGCAGTGCTCTGGTTTCCCTGTCTTCTTATTTTCTCATCTTTGCTTTAGTGTAATCATTCACATTTGGTCTCATATGGACAATTTTATGACGGCGCACCATACTCCTGGATAATACCATTTATTTTGTGTGCCAATCTGTTATTTCAGTAAAATATGACTTTGGGTTACTTTCAAGGTTTAAAGAGTACCTCAAGGTGACAATCTAAGAAAGTCCTGTGGTCTTGAACTGTTGCAGTAAATGTGGACTTAAGAATTTGAGTTCTGTTTCTCCAGGTCAATCAGGGTATCAGATTACTTTTTGACATACTGTTCTTCTCAGTATTGTTTGCCATTCAGAAGACTAAGCTTACTCTTTCTTTTGTTTGTGCTGTTTCTTTGAATGAGAAGCATCTAAGGAGGTCTCAGAACTGAGTAATATCAACTATGACTTCTACTCCCCCATCATGATACCTGAAGGACTTTATGGCTGTCAGAGATGGCAAAAATATTTGACTGTTCGGGTCTTCCAAGGGTATGAAGGGAAGCAGTTTTACCTCTGAAGTGATAGGCATAAAATAAACTAAACTCATTGTATAGAATTATTTGCTAGTTTTGTCTGATTTTTATGGATCTTTATAACAATTTTTTTAATGTTCTTTTTTGTGTATTTGTTGGTAAAGCAAGACAGTGATTTTACAATGTGGTTAGTATTTCAAACCATTGAGAATTTGCCTTTCCATTGAAGTTACATTATGCTGTTGTTGTTGTTTGCCGTCGAGTCGGCCCCAACTCATAGCGACCCCTTCTTGGGTTTCCGAGGCAGTATCACTACGGAAGTAGGATTGCCCAACCTTCCTTCCGAGGAGTGGCTGGTGGGTTTGAACCACCAGCCTTCTGGTGAGCAGTCAAGTGCCTTAGGCACTATGCTACCAGAGCTCCTCGAAGTTACATTATAATGAAATGAAAATAGAATGTAGTGAGCTAGTCATAGAATCACATGCTACATGGAGCAACATGTAGTAAATGCAACATAGTTTGGAAATTGTGAAATAGATAACTAAGTTATCCCGGAAATTTTTGTTTTCTGGATTTCCCTTAATGCTTTAGTGACAGCATCTAAATTAGGTAAGAGTTCACTTTATTTGAGTTACAAAAACAACCTCAGAGTGGGGGAGGGGTTCACCTCACCACTTTATGAAACTCTTTATTTGCATCAGGTTAACTCACTGCTGTCAAGTCATTTCAGACTCCTAGCGACCCCTCTTTGGATATTCGAGGCGGTATCTCTCTACAGAAGTAGATGGCCCAATCTTCCTTCCAAGGAGTGCCTGGTGGGTTTGAACCACTAGCCTTCTGGTTGGCAGTCAAATGCCTTAGGTACTACGCCACCAGAGCTCCCTGCATCAGATTAAGGGTGGTTTAAAGAAACTTGGTAATACTTAGAAGAAAATAATGGAAAGTTACAGATGGAATCTGTAAATTGTCACTTTAAAGGAAAATTTTGCAATTTTTGTACTCTCAGAGGGTAGAACAGCAAGCTAGATGTTTGGAGACTGATTGTATTTTGTGCTTATAAGGTTTCTGTTTACTCTGTGATTGGTCAGTACTTAGAATGAAGTAAAACACTTGGATAGAGCTCCATAACTGATGTGGTCTCAGACAAACCCAGCAATTAAGAAACACTTTAATTTTGAAGTCGGATATGGAAGTTTTTGTACCCTTTCCCGTGTATAGAACTGACTTCTAAGGGTTAGCCAATTAGGATGACCCATCTTTTTAAATTTTTGATGCATCCTTTGAGATATAGTTATGAACTTGGGAGTTTTCATTTGGGTCCAATGGAATAAAAATACAGGTTTGATCTTACTAGATTATATTGTACTATAAGAAAAACCCAATATATGAAAATCTAAAGCTTATTTCTTAAATGAGTTACAGAGATAATTACACTATTAAACTGTTCTTCCTTAATTAATAAATAGCAAGGAGAGAATTAATGTGATATATGATGTTTAGGAATGTAGTGTTTAAGAATGCTTTTATTATATAAATTAAATACACTCATATGTTAGTATTACCCTTGTATAGAAAGAAAAATACACTGTTTCATTACACTTTTAATCTGTCTCATAACTGGATAAAATAGAAGATGCTGTTAGTCTTTACCATCACTAGAAAAAAACAAACAAAAAATATGTACTCATGAAATTTTGTTCAGAAGTATTACTGTATCTAGTACTTTGATAAAAAGAGTAATATGTGGCATGCAAAGATATATATTAATCTAGAACCACTTCTTAGGCTTTCCATATGGTTGTCTAAGAAAAATTCATCTTCAGGAATTAATATATTAACTTTTCAATAAAGAGATATGTCGTGGTTGTCTATAATTTATTATTTTTTTGACCTTCACTATTTTTAGAAGTGTATGGCTCAGATATTCATTGTAATAAAGCAGCTTCCATGTTGGATATAAAATGAAAATACATACCATTATTTTTTATACTTGGGAGAGAAAGGGTGGGTGGGCAGGTGGGAAAGAGTTGTTACTATGTTTGCATTTTTTGTGATGGAATGGGATTATAGAGTAAATGATGGATTTGTTTGTTTTTCAGATATGAGGATCAATGATGCAGACTGCTGGGTTCAATGAAGCTGGGCATTTATAACTAGATTCATTAAGGAATACAAAGAAAATATTTAAAGGGATCAATAATGGTGTCTTCTGGTTGCAGAATGCGAAGTCTGTGGTTTATCATTATAATCAACTTCTTACCTAATACAGAAGGTAAGATGCAGTTTAAATGTTGTTTTAAGTCCAGAACTTTAACTATATGGAAATGGCTAGAATGAATAATGTTTCATTACTTTAAATATATGTGCCAAAAAGATTTGCTGATTGTGGAATTTTTCTTCTTTACTGGTAGAATTATTTTCATTATGCTACTGTGTAGTATAGGAAGTCCTAGAAATCTAAAATTTATATTTTAAAAATATTTGTAAAGTATAATTATTCTAAATAATGGAATTAATATTTTGGTATATATTTTACATTTATTGATTAAATTTTTACCATTACAATTGAAAGTATTTTGTGGCAGCTTGTTCACTTCAAATTTGGTGTGTCTGTAATCATCTGTGGCCATAGATCTAAAACTGCTAAATAAAATTTTTTCATGTCTTCTGGAAAAGTTAATTGAAATGTGTCCTTTTCTAATATTATCTTTATTTTTAAAAATAAGTGTATTCCTTATAATTTAAATTTTTTCAAATATGAATAACTGTTTCCCTGCAGATTTAGAAAGAGTTGTGGGGATTTTCTTAGTGTTGCTTTAAAGATTTTTTAAAGCTTGAAATAGCAGTGAGGATACTTTTTAAAGCCAGAGTGATTTTTTTTTTTTTTTAAAAGAGTACTTCTTTTGAGGCTTAATGAAATAATTGGAATCATCATTTATAGTTATTCCTTTGATTTCTTGGTAACCATTATTTCTTTAGTTTTAAATATTAATTCCAAGTCCAGGTAAAACAAACACATACCCATCCAGGTGCTTTTTATAGAGAAGCTTAAAAGTTAATATGGAGCTAAGATGTGTACATTTATAGCCAGTTGATAGTTGTGGTTATTGTATTTAATAGCATGAAAATACATTAATTTTATAATATCTGTGAAGAATATAAAAACTCTGAAATATTCATATAAAGTATAATAGATTTTTTTAAAGTCCCAATGAAGTGTATTTGAACATGGTTTAAAATTTTCGAAATGGTTTCATGTGTATTTTTAAAAGATCCCATTTAGCCATATTTATAAAATAATAGGTGGAGAAAACCAAAAACCTGACCCACTGCCATCAAGTTGATTCAGACTCATAGTGACCCTACAGAACTGTCCCATAGGGTTTCCAAGGCTATACATCTTTACCAAAGCAGACTGCTTCATCTTTCTCCCTCACAGTGGCTGGTATATTTGAACTGCCAAGGTCTTTTGGTTGGCAGCACAGTGCTTTAACCTTAGTGCCACCAGAGTTCTCTTATTGGTGGAGAAAAAGGCATATAGTTAGCGAATAGATAATAGTATCTTTGGAATAGCTAGCTTTAAAATGTTAATTTTATAGGAAAAATCTTTATCTGAATTGCTTGTTCCACAGTTAGGTTTTATTATTTTATCCTTGCTCTATCAGTCTCCTACATTCAATATGTTGAAACAATGCAGTTACTTAAATTAATAAATAATAAATTTAGAAATATTTTAAAAATAATTTCTTTATTCAGAAAGTAAATAATGTTCACTTGGATTTAAGTCACAGTGGAAAAATTACATATAGGTTAATATTTCATTTTCAGAGGATTTTGCTCTTTGTATCAGATTAGAAGATATGTTAAGTACAACATTAAAAAGTAGTATGTCTGAATAAATAGCACTATAAAGATAAAAACGAACAGGAAGTGAGTTTAATAATAAGAATTTATGGCTTGGGTTGCTATGAAAATCTTATCTGTAGTCTATCTTGTGTACAGTCTGTAATTTTGCATCTGCTTTTTTTTTTTTTGAGGGGGACAGTGGAGGTCTGACTAAATTTCTACTGTTATATTTGAATGTTTTTATACATTTAAAAAAAGATTCCGGGTGTGGACCAATGGCTCATTAGTCCACATAATGAAAATTTTTCTAATCAAGATAGAGCACACTTTGCTGGCATGGTAACTTAACTCCGTGGGGGGTTAGCAAACAGAGAATTTTTCATGGGATACTGCAGTTTTATTTCTAATGTCACCTATCAGGTCAGGATTCATATCTGCTGTTAAATTTCATTTTGGGCACATCAGGCCAGGGGGTGTTGCTTTTGAAGCAATTCCCTCCTGCAGGTAAAAAGAAACTGGGAAGAATGCACACTGCTAGCTGCAAGAGTATACACAGTTCGTGCATACTGTTAGAACATTGATCCAGCATCACATGGGCATGCTTAGGAAAGTTTTACATGTCGTGATTCCTCTGTTGCCAGAAAGCAGATAATGTATTGTGAACACCTATAGAGGAAACCAATCAAAAGTTAAGGATGAGGGCACAGGAAAGAAGATACAAATTTAACCATTCAGCCATTACGTTTCTCCTGCACACTTACATGTTTACCTTTTTTAAAACTTATTAAGATAAGCTCTTTTCTTTCTTTCTTTCTTTGTCCGTCCCTCCCTCTCCCTCTCTCTCACCTCTTCCTTTTTCTCCCTCTCTCTTACCCGTGTCCCTTCCAGCTTCCACTAGGTCCTGTATCCTTATTGATAAAATCAGGGTTTTCTCCCTCCTTCATTTATTGAATGACTAAGGTGAACCAGGTGTTTAGAATGCAAAAATATACAAGTCAAAGCTCCTGATTTGAGGAGCTCATGGTCCTCTGCAGGGGTCAAAACCTCAAATATCTATTGAGGCCAATTAGCTAAAGTAACTTGAGTGCAGCAAGCTAGTGGAGGTCTGTGGCAGGTAGAAGAGTGGTTGATATTCCAGTAATTATTGTAATTTGCCAGGTTTTGCTTTTTCAGTAAAAAAACCTTGGATTGTTAAGTAGTCACAACTAATTCAGATTTTTATTTTGAAAAGCAAACCTGTGTATTGTATTCAGCCGTAGCCTATGCATTTCTTTTCTAAGCTTTCTTTACTTCCATTTATAATAGTGATAGTTCTTTTATATTTCCTTTTCATCATGAATTTTGGTTCCCCTATGTTTTTCACTGGCTAAGATCAGAAAATATATGAATCCAAATAGACACTTTCTTTGGTATATGATTTTAAAGACTTAATGTAATTTTTTGAGATTTGTTTTATATCCAAATATGATAGGAAAATTTCCAAATTTGCAAGAAAGACTTGTTAGATATACAACCATAATGAATATGTCATATTTTTGAGTGCATAAGCTCTGGTAGCATAGTGGCTAAGGCACTTGACTGCTAACCAGAAGCCTGGTGGTTCAAACCCACCAGCCACTCCTCGGAAGGAAGAGTGGGCAATCTACTTCTGTAGTAATACTGCCTTGGAAACCCAAGAATGGGTCGCTATGAGTTGGGTCCGACTTGACGGCACCTAACAACAACAACAACATTGAAGAACAAATTGCTAAAGATTTTTTAAGTTTTACCATGGTAAATGCTAGTTATATAAATATTTAATTGTTATAATTAGCTTGCATTACCTGTAACAATCAAAATTTTGCAAAATAAGAACAGTGTTTTATGCATTTAAATTTTTTTTTTCTTACCTGTGTATTTTTGAAAATTTTTTAGAATTTCCTTGTAAACAATAGATTTTTAAAAAATACATTTTATTGTGTTTTTAGGTGAAAGTTTACATAGCAGTTAGGTTCCAATCTGACAATTTTTATACATGTTGTATGGTGCTGTTGGTTACATTTTTCAGTGTGTCAGCATTCTCATTATTTGCATTCTGTTCTGTTTCCATTAATCTAACTTCTCTGCCCCTCCTTACCCCTTATCTTTGCCTTAGGGTAAGTGTTGACAGTTTGGTCTCATATAGTTGATTGGTTAAGGTAGCACAGTACTCATGGGTGCTGTTGATTTATAAGCCAATCTATTACTTGGATGAAAAATGATCACCAGGTGTGGCTTCAGTTCCAAATTCAAAGGGTATCTTAGGGGCATTAGTCCTGGGGGTCCCTCTAGTCTCTTTTGGTTTAAACAATGGATTTTAAAGACCAAACTTTCAAAATATTTTGTACTTTCCTTAGACTTTATGTTATTCCTGGAGAACTAACCTCAACCCCTTCAAAAATCAGTTTTGTTGAGAAACTGGTGTGCTTTGATTCTTCAGCCTGTTTTTATAAGCATAGTAACCCACTGTGGAATCATGTATCAGTAAGTAGGAAAGTAAATTGAATTTTTGTGTCCTAGAGAATTAAATTATCCTTATATAATGGAGCTCTGGCAAGCATAAATCAGACGTATGAAGGCTTGGTCGAGTGACAAGTTACAAATAATAGCAATTCTTCAGCAAAGTCAGTAATAGGGATTTTAACTTGATTTCTTTATGCATTGAATATGTAATTAGATTTCATTAGTCAAAAATTTAGTTAATTAACTCAAATTACATTATTGCTTATCCTTATTTCAAAGAAAAATATTATGACAGATATAGAATAGGAATTAATATATGATTTCTGCTTTAAATATTTATTATATACAAATCAAGAAAATTTTAAGAACGTGGTTGTAGAAATACTGTCTTGCTAGTTTTTAATGTACTTTTAAATTCTCCAAACATGATTTACAATTGCATTTTGAGTTTGTGCTATCTTACTAAAAAATGTGATGTATGACTAGATTCTTTTTACTAGGTGGGTGGTAGGCACAGATCTAGGGGGTAAATGTGAATTAGATGAACCTTTTTTTAGCATATAAATACTTCCTTCAGAATGGTCTCTGATTTGCTGGAAGGGATAGTAGCTTTGTTCTCCAAAGTTACTTTTAAGAAGTTTTAAAATAATTAAGGACCATATAGCTGTTCATGTTTTTTTTTTTTTTTTCATTGTTTCTTTCTCTCTCTCTCTCACACACTAAAATAGCTTTATTTATTTATGAACACACATATACGTAATATGTAAACTACATAGTGGCAGAGCCATGTTTTCCTTTTGTTCATTTATATATCCAAGTGCCTAGAACAATGCCTAGCATATAAAAACCTGTTGCTATTGAGTTGATTCTGACTCAAAGCGACCCTCTAGGACACTACAACTGCTCCACAGCATCGCAAAGGCTATAATCTATATGGAAACAAACTGTCATGTCTTTCCTTTGTTGAGTAGCTGTTTGCTTTGAGCTGATGACCTCTCATTGAATAGCTGAGCTCTTAACCACTGCACTACCAGGGCTTCTTGTGTAGTTAGCACTTAATCTATATCTATCACAAAATGACATAAATCTTTGAAGAAGTTCATAATAGTGTATTGACACAGTCAGCCATAAACAGGTTTAACACAGGGTGATAGGTGCCATGGTGATCATATTCCTGAGGCATCTGAAGAAAGAGTATCTGAGTGTGTGTGTGGGGGGGTGTATGACAGAAAGGGCCTCCAGCTGGAAGTGATGCTGCTGCTGGTGCATCTCAGTCTCAAAAGACCAAAACCAAACTCATTACCATGAGTAGATTCTGACTCATAGTGACCCTCTTTGGGTTTCCAAGGCAGTAAATCTTAAACATTTGTGGAAGTAGATTGCCCAGTCTTTCTTCCATGGAGTGGCTGGTGAGTTTGAACCGCTAACCTTCTAGTTAGCAGTCAGATGCCTTAGGCATTATGCCACCAGAACTCCTTCTCAAGCTGAATAAACTAGGTAAAGGCAATGGTGAAAGAACAGTGGTGGAGAAAAGATCTGTGGAGAGAGAAGAGAATGGATGTGAAATAAAGTATAGTAGTGGTTTGCAATCTTTAGGTGTAGCAGAGAATCACCTGGAATGGCTTCTTAAAACAGAGTTCTGAATCATTAAGTCATGGGGGGGCACAATTATTTGTATTTCTGACAAATTCCTGGGTGATCCCTGAAATATTGTTTGTGTGTGGGTGGTTGAGGTGAGGGGTAGGGTGCAAAAGTATGGATATAATGTAACTTTTTTGGTGTTTTTTTTGGGGGGTGGGGCGGATTATGATACGATTCACTGTTTCTCAGAAATTTGTACAGACATACCCCCGATGACAGATGTTTGACATACTGACAGCCATTTGCCTTTTACTTCTGGGCTTCGAAGTGTTTCTCTCATTTTGATGAAGCGACATAGGAGTAGAATTTTTACAATTTGGGTGATTCATCATAGTAACTGGAATGGGAAAAATTATGGATCAAAGCCCTGGAATTAAGGTAGGGCTGATGTATGGAAGCTGCCAAGGCACATTCTTTTGTAGATTATCTTACCCCTGTTGATTGTGAGATAGGTACAAATGTAAGGAATGGAAGTTGCAGTTCATATTCTTTTGTAAACTATTTAAATTACCCTACTGATAGGAGCTCTAGTGGCGTATACCCTGAGGTATTTGACTGCTAACCAGAAGGTTGGTGGTTCAGTCTCTACTTCTGTAGAGATACTGCCTCAGGAACCCAAGGAGGGGTCACTATGAGTCGAATCCACTGAAAAACAGAAAAATTGTGATTAGAAAAGTATGTAATTATTAGACCATTTTGTTGCAGGTCTTAGGGTGTCAACACAGGAGACTCTGTGAGGGAGCTCATTTTGATCTATAGATAAGTAGATGCTTGTATCAGTCTGCTGGACCAGAACGTTAAAAGGTAGGAAACCCACCCATGTGACTTGCTAATTTTATAGCTTCCTCATTCTGTCCCCTATAATTGCTGTAAGACAACTGGGAAACATTGGCAATCTGGCTAGCATGCTAATGCCTAGTGGCTGACCCACTGTACAGCCTTGTGCAGTACTTCATTAAAGGCTTGCTCTCTATAAACCACCTCTGTCTCTGTGAGCAGTTCTTTCTTACCAGAAGGCAAGAACCCAGCTGGCTTTTGCGGGGTCCCCCTCCTGTAGCAAAAATGAAGACTTGGAAGAGGTGCAGTGAGCCCTTTCAGAAGCCTGATATGTGAGAATGAGTTAGTGGCAGAACTGTGGAGAGCCACACATATTCAGAGCTGTGTGGTTGGCTGCCGTCTTTGAGTGAGGCACCGCGTCTT
Source organism: Orycteropus afer afer (assembly GCF_000298275.1). Classification (NCBI taxonomy): domain Eukaryota; kingdom Metazoa; phylum Chordata; class Mammalia; order Tubulidentata; family Orycteropodidae; genus Orycteropus; species Orycteropus afer. The sequence continues at coordinate 4,104,683 of NW_006921776.1, read as the reverse complement.
TGAAGCCAAGCTTTAAAATTACGTAAATGATTGAAGCAACCCCTGCTTGCAACAAATTCTTCATCACTGTCACCTTCATTCGGCTGTATGTATAACTTTTAAATAATCAAAAAGGCTTTGAGCCTTTTATTGCGCTATAGTAATGCTAAAAAGAACCATATGCACCTGTTAATTCATCTACAAATTTTTAATTAGTAAGGAATGGATGGTGTTCATAACTCAGAGAATGCTTGTAACCAGTTACATACTGGGAGTGACTAACAATAGCTTTCTAAAATGTTCTTTATTCTTCTGAGCAGTCTCCAGAAGTACCAGAAAAACTAGAATCAGACCTTCTTTTCTCCTAAACCTAAATTTAGCCTTATGTTGTTGTTAGGTGCTGTCAAGACTGCTCCAACTCACAGGGACCTTTTGTACAATAGAACAAAACACACACCTGATCCTGCAGCATCCTCATAATCATTGCTGTGTTTGAGCCCATTGTTGCAGCCTCTGGGTCAATCCCACTCATTGAGAGTTTTGTCTTTTTTGCTGACCCTCTGCTATATCAAGCATGATGACTTTCTCCAGGGACTGATCTCTCCTGATAAGATGTCCCCAGTACATAAGATGAATCATTCTCGTTTCTAAGGAGCATTTTGGCTGTTACTTCTTCCAAAACAGATTTGTTCATTCTTCTTGTAGTCCATGGTATATTCAGTATTCTTCACCACCATAATTGAAATGTGCTGATTGTTCTTCAGGCTTTGCTTTATTCATTGTCCAGCTTTTTTTTTTACATATGAAGTAATTAAAATACCATAGGTCAGGTGCACCTTAGTGCTCAGACTGACATCTTTGCCTTTGAACATTTTGAATAGGTCTTTTGCAGCAGATTTGCCTGATGCAGTATTGTTTGATTTCTTGTACTGCTGCTTCCTTGGGTGTTGATTGTGGATATAAGTAAAATGAAATCTTTGACTACTTTAATCTTTTCCCCGTTTATCATGATACTGCTTATTGGTCTAGTTGTGAAAATTTTTGTTTTATGTTGAGGTAATCCATACTGAAGGCTGTAGTCTGATCTTTATTATCAAGTGCTTCAAGTCCTCTTCAGTGGGCAAGGTCCTGTCGTCTGCATGTTATAGATTGTTAATCTTCTTCCAGATGTACATATGGTCCAGCTTCTTGGATTATTTGTTCAGCATACAGATTTAATAATATGGTGAAAGGCTGCAACCCCGATGCACACCTTTCCTGATTTTAAACCATGTAGTATCCTCTTGTTCTGTTTGAATGACTACATTTTGGTCTGTGTATAGGTTCTGCCTAGGCATAATTTAATGTTCCAGAATTCTCATTCCTCACAATGGTATTCATAATTTGTTGCAATCCACACTGTCAAATGCTTTTGTGTAGTCAGTAAAACACAGACATAGCCTTATAGAAGAGAATAAAAACATTGGTTGGTTATTATGAGTTACGGAGTATAGCATATTTATCATTTCTTCTGTTTGAGTAATAAATCCCAGTATTTTCAATATTAAGATACTTTTTTCAATTAAAGGGAAATAAACCATATTACCTTCCTTAGGTGTAACTTTAGGTTCCAAAAAAGAGTGTTTTTAAATTTTTTTTTAACTACTTTTGGACAGTGTATGTGCAAAAACGGCAAGGAGGCCACATGTTCTGACCTCCTCTAATCTCACAAGAGGAAGACAGGATTACCAGCAGTAACCCAAGGCCTATTACTGAAAGGCCAAACATGTTGCCTCCCTCCAGCCCTTTCACCAACCGTTCCTCCCA
>NW_006921776.1:4097511-4102433 GCF_000298275.1 Orycteropus afer afer | reverse complement strand
TTGCTCATAGAAAATCCCACCTTGGAGTTTACAAAGACTTATGGGTAGAAAAGCCACACAAAGTAATTTACTACACTGCAGTATGGAAAAAAGGAGAAAAGAGATTTAAAACTTGACTCCATATTAGATGAAAACAACATATTTTTTGTTAAGGGTAAATGTTAGATTTTTCAGAGCCTCATAATCTATTGCTTCATTTTTGTGCCTTTATATTGTGATAACCTTGTTCTTTTTTTTCATTTGGGATAACTATACGACCATTGCTGTGATAATGCTGAACTGACTAACTGTAGGGATTTAGATTTCCCAGTCTAGCAAAATTGACTATTTTTGTTCATTTCAGTATATTTGATTAGTTGAAGGCTAGGAGGTAAATTTTCATTAAGGTACATGGGGATTTGGCCATATGACTCCTATTAAACTTAATGGGAGTCACAACTCCCATTAAATTAATGGAAATTGTACAGCATATTGTGTTCACTCCATAGCAAATGTAACCTTATTTTTCAAATTCACATATTATGCAAATTAGCATGCTTTGAAAACAATGCATCAGTATTTTAAAAATGATTTTATGTGTATATATATTTCTTTAGTATATATTTTGTATTTTACACCAATGTGATTTTACCCCGTAAGAAAGTACTTAACTATATTGCTTTTAGGAGATTTTAAATATTCTTTATTGTGTTATATGAGTGTAACCTAATTTGATTGCAGAAGCTTTCTTTGTAAGTAGTGATGTAATTCGGTTTTTAAAATATAAATATTAATACCATTTACAAATTGCATGTATGAGGTTACTTCTCTTGCAAAAACCAAATGCCTTATAATACCATGACTGAGGTTCAAGATTTCTTCTGAATATGATTCAAAGTTGAGAAAAATTAAATTAAACTTAATAGGATGCACCGGCATCTTCTACACTATTAATTTCCAACATACTTTGGTTAACTTATAAGCCAGTATTCAATATGAAAAAAATATCATACATCATAAAAGAAGATTAAGGTTGGTCATTGATTTCTTTTCCTTCCCACTTTATATTCTTCCCTCCCATTGTCTAATCTTGGCTTCTCTAGTCATGGAAAAGTCTTTCATCGAAATGAACATTGTAAATACGTCACTCATAACAGCCACCCAGTAGACCTTAATAACTTCATGCTGCTTGGCTATTTAATTTTTGTAAACCTCCAATTTTTAATAGAAAAGACTATTTAAATAATAAAACTGTTATTATGAAATAATAGTTTGCTGAAACTTAAAAGAGGTTATAAACTTGTCCATATTAGTGTAATTTTTTAAATACTAATTTTATGTGAATATTACACATTTATCACATTTATTGTTATATTTCATAGGAATCAATAGTATATGAAAAGTAGCTTAATGTAAAGCATTTAAATTTAATTTTAAACCACCTTAAGTTTGCAGAACTATACTTTTGTTAATTATTCATTAATTTTAGTTTTGAGGAAGTGTTTGCCTCTTTTTTAATTAATATACCTCTTTACTTTTTTACATACTGAAGTTATAGCATTAAAGAATTAGGTAATACAGGTGATTGAGTACATAGAGTATTAATGCAGAACTAGTATGTCTTGAAGACCGATTTATCTGCTATATTAGGAAGAGAGTATCTTGCTGAAATGTAGGTTTTGTACCCTGTGGTACTCTTTATTTTCTTTTCACCTCCTTTGCATGACAGAGAATGACATATGACAGCCGTGCAGGCTACATGTATTAGACATCAATGTGGATTAGTGAATATCTCATGACATCTTTCAGCCCTGTTGTTGAACTCCTTTTGTTGACTTGACAGAAGTGATTCCAGGAGAATACCTAGTCCTGGCCTGGGATCTCATGGCTAAAATGTAAGGCTGAGAAGGGAATTCCATTCGAAAGCTAGGAAGCAAAAACAACATTTATAATCTCTCTTCATCAGCATGAGACTGTCCTGCGTTTGCCTTATGTTGTTGTTGTTATGTGCCATCAAGTCGGCATAGGTTGCCATTGTTCTTGCTCTGATGGCTTATTTTTCTTAAAAGCAGTTTTTTCCCCTGATTTTTAATGTAATTCATCCTAGAGGTAGAAAAGATAGAAAATAAAAAATTGTTAAGATAAAAATTGTTTATAATCTCATGACTTTACCACCACCACAGAACATTTCCTTTTTTTCTTTTCTAATGCACATACTTGAGTTTATGGATAAACCTAAATTATATATAAAATCAAAGTAGTGCTTTATCTACATATAATTATATATATATATATACACACACACACACACACACATACATTATATTATCATAAACTGAATTACTATGTCTTTATATATTTATATCATAGATTTTAATATCTTTAATTCATCACGTATATGCCAAAAATGATTTAATTGCTTCCCTCCACTCCACTGACTTTTTGTATTTGTTTAATTTCTTGCAAGTATAAGCAAAATAAATATCCACCTATATAAATATTTTCTTTCATATTTAATTATTTCCTGACACTAGAATTCTGGTTATGATATCAGAGATGTGGACATTTTCCAAACTGATTTTTCAGAAGGATTATACCAGTGTTCACTAGGATTCCAGTGTGCCAGAGTATCAAGCTCTACATACTTTACCACCACTGATTGTAAATTTTAAAAATCACTGGTACTTTGCTATGTGAAGAAGGATTTCTGATTATAACTTGAATTTGTAATTTGTTGGCTCCTTATAGAAACAAAAACATTTTTCATAGATTGGTTTATTGTAATTTTGATGAGAATTTTTTTGTTCACTATGTCCATTTTTTTGTATTGTTACCACGTCTCTCATTTCTCACAACTCATTGATGATCATACCTTTTTGTCATTTTTATTATAAAAATATATTGTAGTATTCCTTTTACTTCATTATATACTGCTTAATTTTTAAATATTTCAAACATAAAAGAAGATTTTATAATTTAACACAACTTACACTGATTTTAACAGCAATCAAGATTAGTTTTTATAAATTTGCTTCATTTATCTCATTTCTTTTTTATTTTTTGAAGTATTGTTATTTCATTCTGTAAGATCTTCCATTATTTTTATGCTTAGAAATTCATCATCTTGAGATCAGTTAAATATTTATTCACTTGCATTTCCCTGTTGTTAACTTTTTTAATTTAAATTTAAATTTCATTGAAATTTCCTGGCATAGGAAAGGTACTGTCTTCAGTTCATTTATTTAAAATGAAATGAACCAGTAATCAAACCATTTGTTATGGATCATATTTCAGTTAACAGTGAAGTGAAGTTGGGACACACCCAAATCAGAAGTGAATGATGGACATTAATTACAAAAAAAAAGAAAAAGAAATGAATACCTTTTGTTACCTATACAATTTTTTTATATCTATACATACAAGAATATAGTTGAAAATGTCTCTGTTCTTCTAATTGCAGTAATATCAGTGCTCTCCTCTATTTAAATGATTTTTCCTCCCATCTAGTCTAGGGAGCTCTGGTAGCATAGTGCCTGAGGCACTTGATTGCTAACCAGAAGGCTGGCGGTTCAAACCCACCAGCCACTCCTCAGAAGGGAGATGGGGCAATCTACTTCCATAGTGATACTGCCTTGGAAACCCAAGGAGGGGTCTCTGTGAGTCAGGTCTGACTCAATGGTACATAACAACAACAACAACAGTCTATTTAATAAAGTTTGTTTTATTTTTAGGGCATAACTTTTTTTAATGCAAACTTTTATTTATTTATTTATTATGATTTGGGTGAAAATTTACAGAGCAAATATACTTTCCATACAGCAGATCACGTATACTTTGTCTCATGACATTGACCACAATTTAGCACAATGCAGCATCTCCTCTCCCACTTAACTCCCGATAGCTACCGCTTCCCTGTGTCCATCCCTCCATGCATTCCTACCCCCTGAGCTGTCTCCCTGTGCCTGAGCAGCCCTTCTTTCTCCCTTGCTTGTTCTCTCCAAGGAGTGTATCTACCTCAGGTAAATGCTCAACTAGTATGCCTGTCTACTGCTTGGCTGGAAGCCACAGGTGTGCGTTCAATTCCAGACCTAAAGGGCAGCTAGGGGCCATAGTCTCAGTGGTTCCACCAGGCTCCATCGGTCCAGCAAACCTGTTCCCCGCTTTTTTTTTTTTTTTCCCTCAAATGATTTTGAGTTTTGTACCACATCGTTCCCCCTGTCTATCCAGGATCTCCTACAAAGATCCTCTTCCAAGTGGTTGACAATAGTAGCTGAGCACCGTCTATTTCTTCTGGTCTCATAGTCATATAGGCTGCAGATCAGATGGTATACCAATCGCTAGGACTGATTGTTTCCATTAATTTTTGGTTTTCTTCATTCTTCTTGGCTCTGGATGAGGAGAGACCCACTGTTGCATCTAGATGGCAGCTTGCAAGCTTTTAAGATCTCAGTTGCTACTCCCCACAGTAGAAGGTGGAACAATGATTTGTGTAGTATGTTATGCCAGTTGAGCTTGATGTCCTCTGTGACTATGGTCCCGAGCCCACAGGTTCAACTGCTTGGTCCCTCTGGGTAGCTGGCTGTGACCAAGCAGTGACTACAACCTTGCCCCCTTGTCAGCCCCATTATATACCTGGGAATTTAGATCATACACATAAAGGTATTGGACCACTGTCTGCCAACCCTATACATGTTCTTGGGTGCACTCTACACTTCATATAGATACCTAATATTTCAGTCTGTCCACCCATCTACCTGTGTTTGCCTTCACTGAGCACGCCGTACTATATGTGCAAAGGGGTTCATCTTTGTTGTCTGTACTTCCCACGTACCTCTCTCTGTCTTTCTCTTCCTCAATGCCACTATATTGATCACTCACATTTGGTACATTGCCCAAATCAAAACTTACCTCTATCTATCTAACAGTATTCCCTCCCCTTTCCT
>NW_006921776.1:4079079-4096371 GCF_000298275.1 Orycteropus afer afer | reverse complement strand
ATTCTATTCCATTGGCCTATGTATCTGTCATTAAACCAATACCAGGCAGTTTTGACTACTGTGGCTGTATAGTAGGTTTTGAGATCTGGCAGTGTGAGACCTCCTACTTCTTCTTCAATAGATTGCACACTTTTATTGCAATTTTTCTTTGCTAACTCCTTTCTCTCTTTCTCTCTCTCTCCCCTTCTTTTTAGACAATCGTGTTGTTGTCGTTATGTGCCGTCGAGTCAGACCCGACTCATAGTGATCCCTCCTTGGGTTTCTGAGGCAGTATCACTACGAAAGTATAATATATTGCCCCATCTTCCTTCCAAGGAGTGGCTGGTGGATTTGAACTGCATTATTCTGGTTAGCAGTCAAATGCCTTAGGCACTATGCCACCAGAGCTCCTATTACAATCTAAGCTAGGTGGTGTGTATGGCTATTACTAAATTCAGGTTTTGGTTAGAGACACTATAATTTAATAAGAACATCTGTGGAACCTTACTTAAATGTTAGAAAAGATGGACAGGGGTGTTGGTCATGTGGAGAGACTCTTGGGTTTTAAGAGACTCTACTTCCATCGAGATACTACCTCAGAAACGGAAGGAGGGGTCGCTATGAGTTAGGACCAACTCGGTGGCAGTGAGTTTTATACATAGAATGCTGTGGTGAAGTGATAATGCCAGGGGATCTAAAAACTTGATAAGTAAAAGGAGATAGATGGTATAGGCTAAATGTTCTGTAATCTATTACTTATTTTTATAATATTCTCTTAGTTGCTTTTGGTGGACATGTTGGGTAGTAGAATTTATTTCCAGGTAGAAGAAGATGAAATGGGATCCAGTGTAAAAACGTTCATCATGGAATGGAGAGAGATTATTATGATGATCCAGGGGGATGAGGATTCAGGAAGTGAAGTTTTGAGAGAAAAACATATTTAAGAGTGGTTATGCTCGGTGATTTTAATCTTTTTATTTATCTAAAACAAACAAACAAAAACCCAAACTCACTGCTGTCAAGTTGATTTGACTCATAGTGACCCCTCCTTGGGTTTCTTGGGTTTCCGAGGTGGTCTGTCTATGGAAGTAGATTGCCCAGTCTTCCTTCTGAGGAGTGGCTGGTAGGTTTGACCGTCCAGCCTTCTGGTTAGCAATCAAATGCCTTATGTACTATGACACCAGAGTGCCCATATTAACACATGTATAAATAACTTGGGAATCTTGTAAAATGTAAATTCTGATTCAGTCATCTGGGATGGGCCTGTAGAGTTTATATTTTTCATATGCTCCCTGGTGTTGCTGACATTGCTGGTCTGGGAATGGACTTCTGTATCAAGGAGTGTTGGTCAAATTTTACCAGATGGTGATTTCCACCACTGCAAACTGAGGTTTGTTTCTTAGCAAAATAACATAGTTGACATACAGAAGTAACCTCATTTCCAGTTCTATAACTCATTTTATATGGAAGAGGAACTAAGCTACCTAGAAACTTTACTGAACATTTTTATGGTTTGTTAACACTTCTAATCCTATTTTTTTGTGCTTTCTGTTGACCTTTTATCTGATGATTTGTTTTGAAAATTCCCTGAGTAATAGTATAGCCTGACCCTTTCTCCCTAATATTTCCCTCTCTATTCCCCATTGATCTGTTCTACTTTCATTTTATCTTACATGGAAACATTTTTAGTAGCATTTTAATGCAAATGTATTTTATTATTTTAAGTAATACTGTAAAATCATGGAATACAAAATATACCTTGTTTACCTTAAAATTTTTAGGAAGAGTGTATATTTCTTTTAGGCCATTTTTAAAATCAATATATATTTTAAAAATTAAGAATTGTTTTCATTTTTACTTCAGCATTAATGCCCTCACATGTAAGCACCATAAAAAAGTATATGGTAAGAGTACTTGAAAGTAAATTGATCAGAAACGGCTAAAGATATTTTGTCTGCTTAAGATCATCTAGTGATTTTTTTCTACTCTGCATTATTAGATGTAATAAGAAGACATTAATTCTTCTTAGGAGTGGACATAATGTCTTCGTTTTTCTGTCAGACAAAACGATTGGGTACTGATAAAATTTAACTTTAGTATTGTTAAATAAAATTCACAAAGCCAAATAAGTAAGTAAGTAAGTATCAAATTTCAAACAAAAGAAAATTCTGTTAGTGTATTAGTGGTCAAATAATTTTTTTTTTTTAATTTTCAAAAATTCAAGAATTTTAGACTTGGAATCACAGGTTGGAGATTAGCAGTACCAAAACTTTTCACTTTTCTGATGAAGAAAGCCTGCAAAGATTGTCCCTTTGCCCAGTTCCATTTCCTGCCAGTCCATTTTCTTTCTATATTTAGCCTCATATTATTGGTGTATATTTTCCTACATCATGAGGCTGTTACAGAAGAATGTTTGATGTATACTTTAAAATACATTGTTTAATGGTGAACAAAGATTATTCCTTTTAATTTTTTTTTAAATATTCATTACCATTTCAGATTAAAAACTACATTAAAATTGACTTTGTTTTTTAATATGTAAAGCCTATATATTACTGGGAGACTAATCTTGCTAATTCTGCAACTTTGAAACAATCTTCAGAAATTATACATTGTCCACAAAAGAAAAAACCAAGCCCAGTACCATCAAGTTGATTATATAATGTACATTCAGTTTCTCTTTCAAGGTACTATTTCTGAGAAGAGTTAACTAAGAGAAAATTGAGAAACTGTAAAAATTATAACAATATTAATGTATACTGTAGTTTGTTATCATTTCACAGTGATTATCAGTCATTATTAAAATAAAGCAATGCTTTTTGAGCCTGTCATTAAGGTATGGGTTTTAGGTGTTATCTTTGCCCTTTTGTTTGCTTACATCAGGAAGCTTGTTTAATCCTTTGCTTTGTTTCAGAGGTTAAGCAAATAAATACCATCCGCTTTAGCTTTCAAAAGCTCTTACTTTTGTTGCATTAATGGCCCTCACTGTAGATTCCATGATCCTGCTTTGTTTACCAGAAAGCTCGTCTTTGAGAGCTGTCACTCTGTTCTTTCAACAGTGTTGTTAATTGAGTGATAGCAAAGATTGAGTGGAAAACCTTTAGTGACAAAAGGCTGGATATGTATATAGGTAAGGCTCCAGTGTAAGGGCTGGTGAATCTTTGCCTCCTGATCCCATTTTTGTTTGTACTAAAATGCTAAATACAGACTAGAAGAACAAAGTGCATTTTAAAACATTCAGAAATATTAAGCAACAATAAAACCCATAACCATTTAAATGACAGCAGCTGACTGTTTGAATTAACTTTGTGTTTGGCTTAATTTGGGGCCCTAATTATTCCTAACTTACGTGAGTAGATTTCAATTATAGTATCCTGCAGGGACTTGTAGCTAAGGCAACGAAAAGAAGCATTTTACATAGAATACTTTTGTTCAGCTGATTAGGCAAGTTAAAATGTAATGATAGAAAATTGAAACCCTTTGACAAGGTCCAATCGTTTCTAGTAATTTTGTTTTAAAAAAATTTGAAGTAAGGTTATTTTTAAACAATATTTTGGTCTTTACTAATTGTAATACTAGCAAATATACAAGTATGTCCTAAGATTGCATATTGTAGTAAAGCAGTAAAACTTTAAAGATAATAACAAATTTGTTATAGTACAAACCTTCTTATGTAATGTTTGTTAGGTTTATTTAGTGCCTGGTGTACTTACAGACAATTTTAAATCCATAGAATTAGAAGTACAAATGGGTAACTTGAACAGCTACCTAAACAAAAGTAACAAAAGACCCGTTGCTGTCATAGAATCCTAACTCATAGCGACCCTACAGTACAGAGTTAGAGCTGCCTCATAGGATTTCCAAGGCTGTAAATATTTATAGAAGCAGACTTGCCTTATCTGTCTCTCATGGAGCTGCTGATGAGTTCATACCGATGACCTTTTGGTTTGTAGCTGAGCACTTTAACACTGTGCCACCAGAGTGCCTCAACTGAATGAAAAGCAGCTATGTAATTCTTTATTTTGGAATGCATTTCTCATGAACGCAGATCAGAAATTCATTTACTGAATTACAGATTTGAAATGCTGTATACTAAGAAATACAAGGACACACATGCTTAATGTTTTGCATGATGTTGGGACAGACTCAGTGTTTAACTTGCCCTTCCTAAATTCTCATTTTCCCCACAAAAAGACCCTGCATTAATTTTGAACATTTTTTCAACACTGAAAGTTATTTTATGACTTAATTAATGGTTACTTTAGATGCTACTTTGGTTCCTTACTAATCTATATACAGGCACAATGTATTAAGAAAAGGATTTGGTGGCATCAGTAGACCATTTTATGACTTAATTGTAGTATTTCACTGGAGTTTTATGGCTATCTAATGCTCTAGTCTAAGGAGCTCTGGTGGTGTAGTGGTTAAGGCATATGGCTGGTAACCAAAAGGTCAGTGGTTCAAACACATCAGTTGCCCTATGGAAGACAGATGAAGTAGTCTGCTTCTGTAAAGATTTACAGTCTTGGCTATCCAACAGGGTCACTGTGAGTCAGAATTGACTCAGTGGCTATGAGTTTTAAGTTTGAGAATGGTCTGGCCTACTAAATGAAGTGCCAGTAATTCTGCTCTCTTCTTTATCTTCTCAGTAACTGGTTGTTCTCCACCCTACCTTTTTCCTTCTTCTTTATCCCTTTTCAGTGTTTGGACATCTACTCCATGTTACTCATTGTCTTTCTGGACCATATTTTATCATTGCCTCTAATCTTGTTAATTCTGTGATCAGATTTTCACTGAATAAAACAAAATATAAAAGTTTTAGCCCAGAATTCAGACTTTTATTCTTTCAGACAAGAAAACCCACTACCACTGAGTTGATTTTGACTCATAGTGACTGCCATTGGGTTTCCAGGGTGGTAGATCTTTACGTATATTGACAGAGAACTTCCAGAGGTGCAAGCTGGATTCAGAAGAGGACGTGGAACAAGGGATACCAGAGCTGCTGTCAGATGGACTATGCAAAGGCATTTGATTGTGTGGATCATGACAAATTATGGATAACATTGAGAAAAATAGGAATTGCAGAACACTTGACTATATTCATGAGGAACCTATACCTTGTCCAGGAGGCTGTCATTCGAACAGAACAAAGGGGCACTACATGGATTAGAATCAAGAAGGGAGTGTGTCAGGGTTGTATCCTTTCCCCATAGTTATTCAATCTATATGCTGAAAAAATAATCCGAGAAGCTGGACTATATGACGAAAAACGTGGCGTCAGGATTGGAGGAAGAATCATTAACAACCTGAAATATACTGATGACACAATTTTGCTTGCTGAAAGTGAGGATGACTTGAGGCACTTACTGATGAAGATTGAAGACTACAGTCTGCAGTATGGATTACATCTCAATATAAAGAAAACAAAAATCCACACAACTGGACCAATAAGCAGCATCACGATAAACGTAGAAAAGATTGAGGTTGTCAAAGAATTTGCATTGTTTGGTTCTACAGTTGACGCCAATGGAAGCAATAGTCAGGACATTAGACGATGCATAGCACTCGACAAGTCAGCCGCAAAGGAACTCTTTCAAGTGCTGAGGAGCCAGGGTGTCTCCTTGAGGACTAAGGTGCGCCTGACACAGGCTATGATATTTTCAATCACCTCTTACGCATGTGAGGGCTGGACAGTGAATAAGGAAGACCGAAGAAGAGTTGATGCTTTTGAGTTGTGGTGCTGGTGAAGAATGCTGAAAGTACTGTGGACGGGTAAAAGAACTAACAGATCTGTCTTGGAGTAAGTGCGGCAGAAATGCTCCTAGGAAGTGAGAATGGCCAAACTTCGTCTCACCTACTTTGGTCATGCCAGAGGGGCCATTTCCTGGAGAAGGATGTCATGCTTGGTAAGGTGGAGGGTCAACAAAAGAGGGGAAGGCCTTCAATGAGATGGATTGACATGGTGGCTGCGACGATGGGCTCAAGTATGTCAAGGATCATGGAGCTGGCGAGGGACCAGGCACTGTTTCGTTCTCCAGTGCATGGGGTCGCTGTGAGTTGGAAATGACTCGACGCCACCTACCAACAACAACAACACATCTTTGCGGAAGTAGATTGCCTCATCTTCTTTCCATGAAGTGGCTAATGGGCTTGAACTGCCAACCTTCTGGTTAGCAGTTGAATGCCTTAGGCACTGCACCATCAGAACACCTTTTTGGATAAGAAAGTAGGTGTTTTCCTCCCATGAGTTCCTTTTCATGTGACAGAGTTCCAGCCAAGCTGTGTTATTAATAGTTCCTTAAAAACACTGGAAAAATTAACTCTTCCACATATTTAGTTTCTGTTTGTTCTTTAGAATACTCTTAGAAAGTTATCGAGGATCTCTGGTGGCATAGTGCCTAAGGGATTTGACTGCTAAGCAGAAGGTTAGCAGTTCAAACCCACCAGCCGCTCTGCGGAAGGAAGACCAGGCAATCTATTTCCATAAAGATTTATTGCCTTGGAAACCCAAAGGGGGTTGTTATGAGTCTGAATCGAGTCAAAAGTTGCCACCTGTAGGAATATTTTTCTTACATAAATGGGATTCCTCTGAGTTTTATAGCCCCACATTAATACAGTAAGCCACTGGATATGAGCTATTGAGCACTTGAACTATGGCTGTGACTGGAAATTATATATTTTTATTATAATTTGTTGAATGTAAATATATGGTAGTTTTCTTTTTTTATGTAAGCCTTTTTCTTTTTGATACCTCTTTTACACGCTTTATATATATATATCTTTTATGTAAATGTGGCATCAGGATTAGAGGAAGACTTATTAACAGCCAGTGATATGCAGCTGACACAACCTTGCTTGCTTTAAGTGAAGAAGACTTGAAGTACTTCCTGATGAAGATCAAAGACTGCAGTTTTCAGTGTGGATTACACCTCAACATAAAGAAAACAGAAATCCTCACAACTTGACCAATAAGCAATATCATGATAAATGGAAAAAGATTGAAGTTGTCAACAATTTCATTTTACTTGGATCCACAATCAATGCCCAATCAGGAAATCAAACAACATTCTCCATTGGACAAATCTGCTGCAAAGGATTTCTTCATGATGTTCAAAAGCAAATATGTCATTTTGAGGACTAAGGTATTTCTGACCCAAACCATGGTATTGTCAGTAGTTTCATATGCCTTTAAGAGCTGTACAGTGAATAAGGAAAAGCAAAGAAGAGTCGATGCCTTTGAGTTATGGTGTTGGTGAAGAGTATTGAATATGACATGGGCTGCCAGAAGAACAAACAAATCTGTCTTAGAGCAAGTAAAGCCAGAATACTCCTTAGAAGCAAAGATTGTGAGACTTTGTCTCACGTTTTTTGGACATGTTATCAAGAGGGACCAGTCCCTGGAGAAGGACATCATGCTTGGTGCAACAGAGGGTTAGTGAAAAATAGGAAGATTCTCAGTGAGATGAAGTGACATAGTGGCTGTAACCATGGGCTCAAACGTAGCAACAGTTGTGAAGGTGGCAAAGGACTGGGCAGTGTTTCATTCTGTTGTAGATAGGGTCGTTATGAGTTGGAACTGACTCAACAGCACATAACAACAACAACATATGCTTGTAATGAGTTCCTTGAGGTCAGGAGCTATATTTTAATTAATTATTAATTTTGCATAGCTCTAAGGTACTTAGAAAAATACTTGACTCAAGAAGCATATTCATAGATATTTGGTACCGAAGCAACATTTTAAAAATAAGAAAGCAAAAAATACCTTCATTCACGGGGCAGTAATTTCACTAATAAACACCCACAAAAACCATATAGAAAAACATGTAGATATATGTGTAGTGCGTGGCTCATAGGAATAGAGAGTTGAGATTAACATTTGATTATAATTTAAATAAGGAGGCCTGGTGGCACAGTAATTAGACAGTCAGCTACTAACCAGAAAGTTCTCAGTTGGAACCCACCAGCCATTCTGCAAGAGAAAGATGTGGCATTCTGCTTCTATAAAGATTTATAGTCCTGGAAGCCCTATTGGGTAGTGCTGTGACTAGGAATCCACTCAACGGCAGTGGGGCGGTTTTTTGGGTAAACTTTAAATAAGAGTTCCTGGCCAGCGCAAATGGTTAAGTTCTGTGCTGCTAACTGAAACTTAGGAAATTTGACTCCAAGAGGTGCTTCTGAAGAAAGGCCTGGCAATCTACTTTTGGAAGGTCACAGTCATTGAAAACATTGTGGAGCACAGTGTTACTCTAAAATATGTGAGGTCACCTTAAGTCGGAATCAACTGGGAGGTGATTGGTACTGGAACTAGTACTGGAGCACATTAAAAAGACTTAATAGTAATAAACCAAGTTATTGATTGTAGACTTAGTTCTTTGATAGTTCTTTACATTATTTGGGTCATAATAACCTAAATTTCTGAGAAAATTGATGTTGGCTCCTAAATACAGAGCTTCCTCTTAGAAAACTAAAAATGAACCTAGCTGATACTAACATTTGTTATCTAAATTTGTCTTCTCTGTGGTTTAAGGAAATGCGTTGGGCAATAAGTTGTTAAGAAGACATCCGTTTCCAAGATGATGAATAATGAATATTTCCAGTCATTTAGAAAATTCTTATGACCTTGTGTTTTGAATTTTTTCCTTTGGTAACTAGAAAATCCTCTGTGATTTTAACTTAGACATAAGGAGGAGGACATTTTATTCTAGTTGTAGGTAATAATGGTTGACCATAATGGTAGCGTAGTGCCTAAAGGCACTTGACTGCTAACCAGAAGGCTGGCAGTTCAAACTCCCAGCCGCTCCTCGGAAGGAAGATGAGGCAGTCTACTTCCATAGTGATACTGCCTCAGAAACCCAAGGAGGGGTCGCTGTGAGTCGGGTCCAACTCGATGGCACATAACAACGACATAATGATATTTTACATAGGCATACATAATACTTGACAATCTTTTATTTTTTAGGTTAAAATGTTCTTAATGACTTCATTATTAATGTTAAAATGTTGATACTCACCTTATAATACTAAGATTGATGGCATTGCTAGGAGAATCTTCATAAAATGCTTTCTAATTAAGCACCAAGAAGGGTATTGAGGTAAATAGTACAATTAGAGCATCTACTTTCTATATACATTATTTGTGAAGAAAAAAGCTTTTGACTCAGAATGGAGAGTTTGAAAATTAACTGTAATTTGTACTTGTAGTAAATATTCTAGCCTTAAATACTTTATAACTGAAATAATTTGCTCAGAAAACTTAAATTTTCATTGACATGCTCCAGATTGATTTGACGTTTCAGAATTGTTCGTTTGTGAGCCTCACATCTAATAGTTTATTACCACTTATTATTGTGTAATATAATGGTATTGCTCAGATTGAAGCACTCTTTTATCAGACTTGCTTCCGTCAAAAGAATAGTTTATATTTATTTTTAAAATTCAGTATTTTCTTAGAATGAAAGTTGGAACCACTGAAAATAATTGCAAAGAATGTGTTGCCATTTCTTAACACAAATATGAAAGAAAAGTTTCAGATATGGTTGAACAGTGGCTGCATTATTGGAATGAATGAATAATCTTCTAGGTTGACTACGTGGAAGGAGAGAGTATAGTTTATTATAGAGAGAAATATTTATGAATATAGTCTGATACATACATGGGAAAAGTAAAAAATCTGGTAATGCTTTATAGCATAGTTCATATATATTTGTAATTTATATACAAAGGGAATAAGGAAACAGTGTAATATTTACAGTTTCCTGAATATACCATTGACTTAATTGTATTTTTATAATACTTCCTCAAAATAAAATCATATGAAGATATCTGGAGTAAAATAAAACCTGCATGCATTTGAGATTTTATATATGCTGGCAGTTATTTTGTCATCCTCTCTTTTTATTTAACATTTGCAAATGGATACCCAATTTGTCATGCTGTCTTTCTCTTGTTTCCTCTCCCTTTCACTATTTAGAAAATATGTATGTATTTGTAAATTGTAGTAGAATTGTGTACTTTCATGCTTTTATCAGCTAAGAAGTCCTTTACTATATAAATAAAGGTACACTAACAGTGATTTTTTTTAAAACAACCTCTTTAAATTATTTTCTTTACTATGCTCAAGAAAATTATATTGTTATTTACTCTGCTTGAGGATCTGATTCTTTAAATTTTCTCTATGAAAATATTTTTTTTGTGTGTAGCAGAAAAAAAGTACCCAACTGTCAGTCCATTCCAAGAGTGAAGAAGGCAGATGCAGCTGGTTCAGAGTAGAGGGTCTTGTTGTTGAATGAAAAATTCATGTCAGCATTTTGACACTGCATTCTTTTGGGGTATCTGTTATCACTGAATAGGAAACTGTTTCAAATTGACAGGCAGACAGAATGTTGTGCTGAATGTGTAAATTGGAATTATCACATTGAGTGGTTCCCTTCACCAGGTGCTGGCTTGGAGTTTCGGTTCTGCACTAATGTCGAGAGAGTGCCAGGAATAGTTTTATTTGCTAATTATCCCTCATCTCTTCTTGTATAGTTTTTTTTTTTTTTTTTTTTAAGTAAACAGCTTACCCAGGTGTTTTTAGGAATGCCTAGCAGGACAATGCAAGACTGCAGGTGCTTATGTGGCAATAGGATGCTGTTCAGAACTCAGAAAACATCTATATCCATCTGTGTGGAAAAGATTATTGCTTTCAAGGGTTTTTCTCCCTAATGTACTGAGAACAATACTTGTCAGTGTTTTGTTGGCCCTGAGATACTAATGAGACCAAAAAGTGGAGGCTGGTATTTATATGAAAGCTAGAACATTTAATTAGGTTTTACGTTTGAGATTATTAAGAAACTTTACGATTTGTAATCTATGCAGATGAGCAACGAATTTTTCAAAGATTTTAAAAAGTAGAAGCAAATCAGGTGGTTAGTAATGGTTTTCTTTTATAAAAATTTGATCCTAGTGGTAATATTTACTATTGCATGACAAATTTTTTTATCAATTTTTTTGCCAAGAAATTCCTATTACAATGATGTTTGAAAACAAAATTTAGAATTTTATGCTTTTAAGAATTTATAGCACAAGCTGTTGCTAAATACTGTTCAAATTAATTTGTGCCTGAAGCATTTTTAATAGTGTTACTTTTTTGAAATTTAATAACTTGGATCACAAAATTATCCTTTAATTAGTTCTGCTAATTGTGTTTTCTTGATTGTCATAAATATATATATTTTTAAAGAGTTTATGGTCTATCTTTTGCTTAGCCTGTGTGCTTGAATTTTCATAATACATTTCCATTATAGCTTGCTTTTTCATTTTCTTTTTTTCTAGTCATTTTCCCATTATGATAAGATAATGAAGAAAGTGCTAAGTGCTCAAAATATGAAGATTTTATGAAGCTGCTTATAGTTTTCCTTAGACTATGAAAGTTGTTATAGTATTTCTATAGCCAGTCATATTTCAGTGATACTGCTGAATATTTCACAGGATTTTTCTTGTCATTTAGGATTAGGCATTATTGTCCTTTGTATTGACTTTGTCTCTGTTCTTTTCACTGACATATCCTGTAGTGACATAATATTTATACCAGAACTAAGTTTCTCATGAGGGAGCAAAACGGTATATATTCAAAGGCAGCAAATTTCAGTGCACTCTTCTGCTTATCAGCTATGTGAAGTTAATTTATTACAAAATTAGAATACCTACTTTGTAGAACTGTTGATGCTTCGAATCAACGTGTTTAAAGATCATTTATTCCTCAGTAATTATTGAACATCTGCATGTGCCTGGACTGTGCTATGTGCTGGGCATGATATTTTCCTTTAAATAAATGATCGTTAATTATGGTGAATTATGACAACTGCAGAGGAACCAGAGAGAGCTGATAAGTGATATACTCAGTTGAAACTGAGTATATCAGAGGCTAGCTGGCAGAGATACCTGAATAAATAAGAATTGGCCATCTGAGGAAGGATGAAAAAGGCATTCTAGGAATGAGAGTAGAGTGGGCAAAAACATTGTCACTTAAAAATGTGGCAAATTGCAGGTGGTTCAATGTGCTTGTAAGGTGAGGGGCAATAGGAGATAGTGCTAGATAAAAAAAAAAAAAAAAAATTGGTACCAGATGATGAAAAGGAGATCTAGTGGTATAGTTGGTTAAGCACTCAGCTGCTAACCAAAAGATCCAGCAGTTCCAACCCACCAACCTCTCTGTGGGAGAAAGATGTGAGATACCTGTGCCTTGGAAACCCTATGAGATGGTTCTACTCTGTTCTTCAGTGTCACTCTGAGTGGCGATCTGCTCTGTGGCAGTTGGTTTGCTTCTGGTTTAGATGACAAAGGACTTTGTATGTCTTGTAAAAGAGTTAGGATTTTGTCATATAGGTAATAGATACTCATTGGATAATTTCAAAGATGATTATAGATTTTTGTTCTAGATGTATTTAGGTTAGATGCAGTTGACTGTTGAGAAAGCAGAAAGAACATTGAACATGTTCCTGTATTAATTAACATAAATAAAGGAAGCAGGCAAAGTCTGAAAGAAACAAAACTAGAAGATGCATACTTACTTAAAAGGGGACCATGTAAAATATACTTATGAGCTGGATTCATCCTGTGGTCTGCCCATTTGTGCCCCTTTCCTTAAATAACAGAGTTTTAAACTAATACAGGTGAGAAAGGATGAGAGAGTAGGAAAAAAATTGCAGTGAAATTTCATAAAAAGGAATGAACTGATGAGATTTCAGAAGTCTAATTCAAAAGTAGGTTTGGTAAAATTTGGTAAATCACTGTTGAGAGAAAAGGTGACTGGCTCAAGCTTTGTTGGAAGTAAAGAAAAGACACAAATGGATGTTTTATTACTGAAAACTTCTGGAAGCTGGAACCCCCATGTAAGGAAGGAACCTATCACATAAATAAAACACAAATATTTTCCACCAAAATGAGCCATAGAAAGTGCTAAGACTGTACCCACCACAGGTGGAAGATTTGTGAGACCTGAAAAACAAGGCAGTCCCAGTGAGTTCTGGCTCTCAAAGGTTTCATTGTATATGTTTGGGAATAAAGTAAACTGAACACTTCTAGGGATCCAGAGGTAATTATACTACCTGGCTGACTCTTGTGGAGTTTGGAAGATGTGATAGAAATTGGTAAGTTCTAGCATAGGACCAGGTCCTAGAGAAGATGATTCTGGGACTCTACAGCTCACTTGCCTTAGTTGTTTGCTCCCTGTCATCCCCTTGTGTGTACCTCTTTTTCCTCCTTGGGTTTCTGAGGTGGTATCACTACAGAGCTCTGGTAGTGTAGTGCCTAGGGTGCTTGACTGCTAACCAGAAGGCTAGCAGTTCAAATCCACCAGCCACTCCTCTGAGGGAAGGTGGGGCAATCTACTTCCATAGTGTTACTGTAGTGATACTGCCTCGGAAACCCAAGGAGGGGTCGTTATGAGTCGGGGGCCCGACTTGACGGCATATAACAATAACGATCATTATGGAAGTAGATCACCCAATGTTGTTTCCAAGGAGTGGCCAGCCTTCTTCTGGTCAGCAGTCAAGTGCCTTTTCTTTCCTTCTACATTTTTTTTTCTTGTCATTCCCCTCCCCCACCTTCCTATCTTTTCACCTTACTCATAGTTTCTGTTCCCTCACAGTGTGTGTCTTATGGTGACTTCCCGGTGTACTCCACCCAGCCTTGCACAAAGCTAAAGCCTTGTCATCTTTAGCTCTTCCTCTAACTGGAATTGCCCGTGTTTTCCCATCTGATTCTTGAGAAAGAGAGAAACTCATGGGCTTTGCTCATGCTTTTGTGAGAAACCACATCATACATTACTCTTAGGATCATGAACTGACTGCCCTAAAGGCACGGGTCCATATGTTTTAATGAACTATGTCTTGCTGGTAGAATCTCATAGTGAGATTGAGTTTGACCCTTAGCAGGCCATGTAAACAGAGCATTTTCAGTTAGAATGAACTCAGTGCTGGCAGATAAAGCAATTTATATCTGTGTATGGTGAATGATGAATGGGGAGAATCAGGTGAATTGTGAATTCACCAAGCTAAAAAATACAAAAAGAAAGATGGATAGGTTGTAAGCAGTGTAATGAAACTACTACCATTAAAAAAAGGAGAATAATGCTGAAACTTAGACAAACTTGTCTGTGGGAAAAACTGAATTACAGAATTGAAGAATATTTTTAGAACTTTAGTATTCTATAATCTGTATTAAGCATAATGTGAAACTTGCTTTAATCAGTCAATAATAAATATAAGTGAAGCTTAGAAAAATTGTATTACAGGTATGAAGAAATAACTAGTTTTTAATTTGTCTCTCTAATACATGCTTTTAATTTAAATTTAAAAACATTGGCTTACCAGGTATCAGACACTATGGTAGGTGTTTTATTTTCATTGTTCTGGGTAATGCTTACAATGCTTTGAAGCTTGTATTATTTTCTCAGTATTGTAGCTGAGGAAACTTATGCACACATAGGTGACTTAGGCAGGGTTAAGTCTATAATAAATGCAAAGATGAGATCCATATTTGTTCCCTATTATTGTTGGACTGAAAATTCGTGATATCCTTTAATTTGTATAATAAGGAAAATCCACCTACATTTTCAGGTTTTGGAATGTTTTCAGGCATAATTGATTTAGCCATCTCAGTGCATGTGGTAAAAAAGAAATGGCTTTAAAGGTTCAAAATTGTATAAGCACTGTTTACACGCAGGCTAGGTCTGTTTGATCCCAGACAGCCTATTGAGAAATGGAAGATGAGGCACTCAGTATATGCCTTTGTCCCTGGTGCCAGACGTCTTATTTAACTTTCTTTTTCAACTGCATTGACTGGTTATTTTGGCATTGTGTAGACTATCCATAGAAAGCCCTTTATCAGCCCACAGATGGTTCTCTTTCTGGTGGCATCCTGCACGTGATACCAACTTCTTTTCTCACATACTCACCATCTATTAATATCTTTTATGTAGAGAGGGTTTTATTCCTCATCAGTAAATATACAATTAAAATATTTTACTGTAATCTGAATATACTACTGTACTTTATTTTATATTGTTGGGTCCTTTCTATATATTTTATATATACCAAATATAATATATTTTACTGAAGTATATATTGGTATTTAAATAAGTAGTTAATGAAAAAAAGCACATTTTTTTTTAAAAGTATGCCATTTTTAGAGAGAATGCCCGAGATTGTGTCTATCTCTTTCATACACACACACACACACCCCACTGATGTAACTATCTCTGACCTCTTAGGGAAAATAATTTTTCTTGTGTTTACCTAATTGACAGCAATTAATCTTTACCTTTATTGCTGTCAACGAAATCTTTACTATTATATTGATATTTTAAGAATGGCTCTTGAAAATATAGGAAGATGGTAAAACATTTTGTTTCAAATGGGAAATTAAAGTTAATGAGTAGTTGGGACTAGGGAAATAAGGAAATAGAAAGATAAAGATGACTGTATTTGGACCAATGGAGAGGAAACTGGAAATCATAGAGGATTAAAGTTAAATATTTTAATATCCCAACTCTCTGAAGCAGGTATATCCACTGAAACTTAAAATTATTCTGCTAGTATAGCAGTGGCATTGGTTTAAATGAGACTGCATGGTAGACAATATGAAGTTCTGCATGTACATGCCAGAATGGGGAAAACCAGACCTAGTGACACTTGGGACATAGAATTAACACCATTGAACCAGTAGTACTACTAATCCTACACTTGATTTATTTATAAAATCACTCATCATTTCATTCATTCCACAAATGCTATATTTATTGAGTTCTTACTGTGTTTTTTTTTTTTTTTTTTAATGGTTGGTGGTATAATGGATTGAAATGAAGAAAAATGAACATTTTATCTATTCCCATACACTTTCTCTTAGGAAATGTTTTAAAAATGATTATCACTAACACTTAAGACAAAAAAATCCTTTCTCTTTTTGCCATCTTCTCAAGCTTGACACATCCCCGCCTCTTTAGAAATTTATCTTGAACAGATGGGAACCGGGTCAGCATTTTACTTCGCAACTCTCATATCTGAAGTGATCAGAATTGGGGATGACTCCTTAAATTGGAGAGATACTAAAATTTTAGCGCCCTTTAAAAATGGTAACAAGTATACAATTACATGAATAAAAGAATCATTTGCAAAGCTAAACATAAATAAAAAAAAACCACATGAAATTCTCTATAGACAAGTTTTGGATTTTTCTTCCAGTTGTAATGTAGATTAAGTGTACTGTTTGTAATTTATAACACTTATTTTCTTTTGGCTATAATTTATTTTTGGCCTGCTATAATGTTTTTATTTTAATCTGCCTTGGAGTTTATAGTCCTATAAAGTGTATCATTTATTTTTCTCAACATGTTAAAAAATGTTGACTGAATAAATACACTTTGGGTATGGACCGCTGTTGTCCAGAGTTGATTTAAGTAATTATTTTGATAATTAGTAAAAGGACTGAGAAATAAGTCTATCAATAAAAGTTGTCAATAGCTAACAGTTTAAGATAGTAAAAGAAAATACAGCCACTGAATTTTAAAATATTTTAATAACTTGAGCTTCAAATTATTTTAAAACTTCATCATTTTAATTCTGACAATTTTGCATGAATGTTCTTTATAAAGAGAAATGCTGTGGTTTAAATCATGTCTATCAATTAAACAATAGCATTTTGTCTATCTTGTTGTCCGTAGTATGCTTCAGACATTTCATTTTTCTGCCTCTGTGTCTCTTGTAAGTCAAAGTGACCTCAAAAGCATAACTGCTAATATCATGGGATTAATGCTCTTTTTTTTTCTTGGTCATTTGGACTTTAACATTATATGAGCATTTTTTTACGTAAGATAAAAATTTTTTTAATGACTTCATTGAATCCTAAGGAAATTCAGGCATCACAGAAAATTTAAAAAGAAAATATAATTTGAAATCCTGATGTTCCCACTATTAACATTTTTTTACACACCAAATGATATTTTTAAAAAAATTAAAAATACTTCATTAGTTTTCTGTATTTTAAAGACCAAACAGAATTTTAGTATTACTTTAAAACCCTCTCCCATAATTTTTTTTTTTAGTATAAAGTAGAGTCTTGAATTAAACGTATAGTATCTTTTGCAAGTATTATAAATGACAAATTCTGTAATTTCAGTTACTTAGATCTCTTATGTTCACAGGAAAAATACCCCATGATAATAGGGCATAAGTGATCTTGAGGGTGGGGGATTCTTTTTGATGAATCCAGAGATTGTAGGTTTTTGACCTAACTCTGAGTCTAGTTAGTTAATTTCTCAGGTCCAAGTTC
>NW_006921776.1:4062554-4071314 GCF_000298275.1 Orycteropus afer afer | reverse complement strand
ATCTTCTGTGTCTGTGTTAATTGGTTTCCCTTTTCTTTGTTGAAGAGGGTCTGTGCAATCCTTCTGCCTAGTCCGCCATCTTGCCCCGCCTCCCAAGTTCTTTTAAGATTAAGAAAGTTGGCTGAAAGAGGATCAATACCTATTCTGATTCTATATTGTGAAATGAAGTTAGTCTATTAAAACAGAATATTTGCTTCTAACTTCTAAATCTGGTTGCCTTAAGTAACTTTTTATTCAGTATTGCTTTTCATTTTTGTTATACAGTCAGCATTTCCATCATGTGATAGGTTATTGTTCTTAAATATACAATTGTCTTCCAATTGCCTAAATCACTCTCATTTTGATAATCCTTATTATCTCCCTATTACTTTTAGAACATATGCACATTTTAGTAGAGTGAGAAGGTATCAAAGTATTTTGCCATTGCTAATGCTACATAGAGGAGCTCTGGTGGTCTAGTGCCTAAGACAGCTGACTGCTAACCTGAAGGCTGGCAGTTCAAACCCCAGCGGGTCGCTATGGGTCAGATCCCACTTGACGGCAGTGAGTTTGGTTTGGTTTGGTAATGCTGTGTAGAGTTGCTTGGGGGTCTGGTGGTTACTGCACTTGGCTGCTAACCAAAAGGTTGGTGGTTTGAAGCCACCAGTCTTTCCATGTCAGAAGGATGAGGCGGTCTGCTTCTGTAAAGATTTACAACGTTGGAAACCCAATGATGTTGATATGAGTAGGAATCGACTCAGTGGCAGTGAGTTTGGAGGGTTTTTTTTTGAGTCAGGAAGGAGCTCTGCTGGTGCTGTGGTTAAAGCATTAGGATGCTAACCAAAAGGTTGATGGTTTGAATTCACCAGCCACTCCTCAGGAGAAATGTGTGGTAGGTAGTCTGTTTCTGTAAAGATTTACAGCCTTGAAATCCTGTGAGACAGTTCGACTTGTGCTATAGGGTCGCTGTCTGTCAGAATTGACTTGATGGACGTGGGTTTGCTTTTGGTTTTTATTCTTTGGAATCAACTTGCACACACAACAAATTTTGCAAAGATTTTAATGATTTCAGTAACACTAAGTTAGTTTAAGAAACTCATCTACAACTTGATAGAGATATCAGAATGTGAGGGCAGGTTCTGCATGTTTGATTAACAGCATTGTTGCACAGTGTTATACACAGAGAAACTTAAAATTTTATTGATTTTATTGAATTTAATTTGTCAGTATGATTTCTAAAATGACTTTTAACGATTGTTATTGTCCTTTACCAATGAATGCATGAATAAGCTTGCGTTTAGATCATTTTTAAAATGCATTTCATTGAAATATAATTTATGTACAGTGAAATACACAAACTAAAGTGACATGGGTCAATGCATTTTTTTTTTCTTACACTGTTCCCTCCTCCCCCCCCGCAACAACAAAGAAAGTTTCCCTTCATATATAAACCTTTCTTGACCCTCCACAACAATGAATACTGTATTTGTCCTTTTGTGATTGACTTATTTCACTCAGCATAATGTCCTCCAAGTCCATCCATGTTATGTGGTGTTTTGCAGAATCTACATTATTCTTTAGTGTTGCATAGCATTCCATTGTGTGTATGTACCATAGTTTGGTCATCCACTCTTCCGTTGATGGGCACATAGGTTGTTTGCTTTTTGATCTTGAACATTTTCTATCATGTTGTATTTTATTGTAAAAGAATTCAGATTTAGTATTTCTACTTCACTAGTCTGTTTCTATATGCTTTTGTCATCATTTGTTGTTGTTGTTGTTATGTGCTGTAGAATCGGACCTGACTCATAGCAACCCCTCCTTGGGTTTCCGAGGCAGTATCACTACAGAAGTAGATTACTTCATCTTCCTTCCGAGGAGTGGCTAGTGGATTTGAACCACCAGCCTTCTGGTTAGCAGTCAAGTGCCTTAGGCACTATGCTACCGGAACTCCCTTTGTCATCATAGAATATGGCAAAAGATGGTGATAATAAAATATCCTGAAATTTTATTTCATTTATTGAAATTAAAACTATCAAATTTTGTATTAAGAGAAAATTAATAGGATGAAATACCAGATTATAATGTAGACTCACTTTATTTTTGTATTTGAGAATTAAAAGTAAATGGAAAGCTAGGATGGATGAGCGAGACCATGAAGAACTTTTTAAATTTTGAAAAGTAGATTTTTTTTTTTTTTGAGAATAGATTAAGCATATTGTTTTTACATTACCTTTATAGATAGATTCTCCAGAAAAAAAAATCATCCTATCCGTAATGAGGCCAACTCATTTTAGCAACTGTCTTCCCTCTTAATTTATTGCCAGTGAATTATTTCTTTTCCTTAACTACTTACTTGTTGTTTTTGTTATTTGCTGCCATTGAGTAGCTTCTGATTCATAGCAAACCCGTATGTGCAGAGTAGAACTGCTCCATATGGTTTTCAAGGCTTTGACCTTCCAGAAGCAGATTGCTAGACCTGTTTTCTGAGATTCCTCTGGGTGGGTTTTAAACACCAGCCTTTAGGCTAGTATTCAAGCACTTAACTTTTTGCTCTACTCAGGGACTGACTAGCAATCCTATCTACTTTCTTTTATCTTCCTCTGAAATTTGTTATTCCTTCCTGATGATTATTAGGTATCCATTTATAAAGAATATTAAGATAGCACCAGCCACTCCTCCGAAGGAAGGTTGGGCAATCTACTTCCATGGTGATACTGCCTTGGAAACCCAAGGAGGGGTTGCTATGAGTCCCATCTGACTGATGGCACATAACAACAAGATAGCAAATAGATCTTAATTTAAAGTTAATTATATGTAGCTGGTGGCATAGTGGGTACGGCATTTGACTGCTAACTAGAAGGCTGGTGGTTCAAACCCACCATCCACTTCTCAGAAGGAAGGTTGGGCAATCTACTCTATAGTGATAACTGCCTTGGAAACCCAAGGAGGGGTCACTAGGAGTTGGATCAACTGGATGGCAGTGAGTTTGGTTTGGGTTTGGTTTATACCTTAATGAGGGCAGGGAACCAAGTGTTATGTCAGTATAGTTCCAGACCACAGGAAAGCTCCAAGCCCAACACATATTTTTGAATGAGTAAATACATGTTGAGTGAATGAATAGATTAATAAATTAATTAATCAGCAGATGGCTCTATATTAAAAAAAAAAAATCAGTAAGCCTTTTTGTCTTTGCTTTTTTGCTGTATTCATAAACCTAAGAGGAAGGAAGAGAAATGTTTAATTTTTTTATAGCACTATTGCTCTTTGACCAAGCAAGCTTATCTATAACTTTTCACATTGAGCAATGTCTCCCATTCGGCTGTAACAGTATCTGACACAGGGAAGATACTACATAACTGTTTGTTGACAGAATATATAAATAAATGATCCCTTCCCTATTCAACTATTGTTTAAAAAAAAAGACCAAACCATGTTTTAGGAAAAAAACATTGCGCACGAAACCAAATAACATAAAAATTCTATTAGTTTTTAAGAACTAAGTAATAAAACAAAACAAAAAAAAAAGATTGGTTAAATACTGAATAGCTGAGAAATGTGATTTTTAGCATCATGTTTATATATTCTTAGAGACAAAATTTAATATAATACAATTTCAGAGGCAAGGGCTTTAAAAGCATGTAACCTAATCTCTACTTTTTATAGTACAGTGAAGCTAGACGATTTGTTTGTGATCAACAGCTGGAGCTAACTGGGGTCAGAACATGAATTAGAAATCAAATTGTGTGGTTCCCAGGTTATTTGCTTTTGCCATGTGTAGGACTGATTGGCTTCTGGCTTTAAACCCAAAAAGCAAACAAACCTGTTGCTGCCCAATTGATTCCAACTCTTAGCAACCCTAAAGGACAGAGTAGAACTGCCCCATTGGTTTTCTAAGGCTATAATCTTTATGAAAGCAGATTGCCATATCTGTCTCTCCTGTGGAGTTACTAGTGAGTTTGAACTACCACCTTTCAGTTGGCAGCTGGGTGCTTAATCACTTCACTATCAGATGAATTGAGAATGGACAACAGGACAACTGAGGAAGATCTTCAGACTGTCCTGTGAACTTTTGCATTCCCCAAACAACAGTAACTACTGTATAGGATGCAGGATTCTTGGTGATAGGATTTTTTTTTGTTGGCTCCTATGTATTGCTGTTTGCCAAAGCAGCATCAGATTTTAAATAATGGTCTCAGAAAGGCTCCTTCTATAAAATTGGAAAAAAAAAAATATTTAAAAACTGTATTTGACAGTCCTCGTACCCCTTAAAACTTGATGAATATGATGACACTTTTGGCATAAACAACAGTGGTCCCCTAATGCAATTCTTTAAGTTGCTGGTTCTTAACCCTTTTTTACCCATGGGACATAGATTACCCACCAATATTTTCAGCCTCTCAAAATTCTTGGGAAGCTGCTATCCCAGTTGTAGTTAATGTTAGTACCTGTGGGACAAGTATGTGTCCCACATACTTGCATGAAAATCCATACAAAAATTGGTTTCCCTTGATTTCAGCATGCCTTTCATTACTGAATAACATGGTATCAACAAAAAATTCAAAACAAAAAGGAATTTGGTCATGAAAGGATTAAGCTGCTGAGAGGAAGTTGTAGTGAGCAGGTTAAAATGATGGTACATGGGTGGACACAGTCTCTTTTTAATTTAAATTTGATTTACTATAAAGTGAGATTTATATTAATTGTTTATTTTATGGCAAATTAAGGGGGAAATCCAAGAAATCAGATATGATATATTGAAAGCCTGCTACAGAATTAAAAAAATACATAAAGCACTCTCTCTCTTACACGCTCACACATA
Organism: Orycteropus afer afer; assembly: GCF_000298275.1. NCBI lineage: Eukaryota > Metazoa > Chordata > Mammalia > Tubulidentata > Orycteropodidae > Orycteropus > Orycteropus afer. Next base: position 4,066,513 of record NW_006921776.1, on the reverse strand, counting down.
CACACACACACAGAGATTGGTAGTTGAATTTTTTTACATTCAGTTGTAAAAAATATAATGAAGCTGTCTGAAAAGATTAGAAGTCAATACATTTGACCCAAACGTATTGAATTAAGTGTCACAAGTATTAAATCACCTCTAGATCTGTATAGTTCCTCACTACCAAGAATTAATCTGGTAACAGCAGATTTTTTTTTTCAACAGTAATTTTAAGTGTTTGCAGAAACAATGTTTAAAAAATAATTAACATTTTCTGATATAAGTAGTAATTCATTGTCGATTAAGACTGACAAAGGCCTAGAATTCAATTTTTCCTTTATTACATGTTGCTAAAGCTTTGAAAACCATTTACATTTTCAGTATGTGAGCCCTTAATTTTATATTTTATCATGTATTTATTTATCAAAGATAGGAGTCAGCAATCCACAATGATATGGCAGAAGTTGTAAACATTCCAAAATGGTGGATTGTCTAATATATTTTGTGGCTTAATTCTTTATCCTCTTTTTTAAATAAGATGCTCAGGTGAGCCTCAGAACCATCAAGCATGAAGGTTTTGTTGTTCTGTGAATTAAGTGCCAAGGATGTGTCTAAAAGCAGCCTGTTACTTGGCAGATATGTACGTGTTTAGTGAGAAACTGCTTCTGATTCAAAATAAATTGAGTTTTTTCCCTACAGCATTGAGACAATGCATAAAGAGTTTTTCCTTCCTCCCTTCCTCCCCAAAATAGCCATCACTAACACATGCAAAATATTGTCTCAAAAAATGAATTGACAGATCTATTGACCAAGGACTTATTAAGGATAAAAGAAACTTTTAAAAATGTTATTATTACACTATTTTGATTTATTTTGACAGTCAGCCTCATTTGCATCTTTGTTAAAATGAACTTTCTACTCCCTGTAAATATATTCTTATTTATACAGTTCAGTAAGAAAATGAGATTTTCTCACCTCCTTAGATTTGAGTGTCCATTTTACTTTATTTCCAGAACTTGTGAAAGTTTCCAGTCTATTGCTTGATAAATAGTAGATGATCAATATATGTTAGTATCTGTATCATTTTGCCTATTCATTATTTATAGTCTAATCAAACATACTTTGTATTTAAAGGAGATATTAAGGTAGCTAAAGTACTCTATTGCCTTTCAACATTCCTTTTAGATTTCTAAAAGTGTAATGGTAATTATTTTGTTTTTCTGAAATTTAAATGTAGTTTTAATAGGTAGACAGAATCTCAGTTGTGACACTAGCCAGCATTTTTTCAATTACTGTCATGCCATCTTTCAGTTCTAACTAATAGGTAAAATAAACTAAAATATTAAGAGTTGATGAATGAACCTTGTGAAGGTTCCTAATCAGACTTTTACTGATTAAAAAGATAAATACGATGCATTAAAAACGGAAGTATTTATCAACTCTCTCTATATCGACGCTATTTATTTGTCATTTTTATTCACAGAGTTAGAAAGTTTACAGAATTTCTATAATTATCTATTCAACTTTTAAAAACTTTTATTATTTAATTTTTTATTATGAAGAGATCAGTTTCCCCTGAGTGTCATCAGTTAAGTGCTTCTTGTTCAAGGAAAGAAAGTAGTTTAATTCTTCCCAGCTTCTTATAGTTTCTCAAATGCGGATTAGTAGTTTTAGCTAATAGTTTTGACCAGTGGTGCATTTGTTCTGAGAGAGATCCAGGGAAGTGAGGTGGCCTTGCTGTGTGATTCCAGACAGTACTGAGAACAAAACATCAGGGAAATAGCACATCGTAGTAAAGGCAGGGAGGGAGGAGGGAGGATTATGTCATCACTTTCCATGAAAACTTGATTATTTTAAGGTGCATTGAGACTTATGGTTGAAATACTTTTTTTTTTTTTTTAAGATAATCGTACAATGGATAGTGAAATTTAAAGAGAAAACAACAAATATTTGTCTAAACTTAAGAAAGGTAGCAGTGACTCCAGTTTTGGGAGAATGAACAATTTGTTGTCAGTTTATGTGTGCTAAAGTTTTTTTTCTTTATGCCAACAGTCATAAAATATTCATCTTATTTTCACCATTCTAGAGATTAGGAAAAAAGCAGTAAAAATGTTTTGGTAACTTACTGCCCAAGATAATTTAAGATAGTAGAGCTGAGATTCAGTGTAACCTTTTTGCTCCAGAGTCCAAGTCCTTAATGTTAAGCCATGCTCCTCTCAGCAGAATAGGAGAGAAATGTTAACACTTCATGTACTTGCCTTTTCTCTGTTTCTGGAACATGTTAGCCTTTTTCTTGTGCCTGGAACTCATTCTTTGGCTTATCACTTTATTTACACTTTGTCATTTTTAGGTCCTGGCTCTAATTAATGACAGTCCTCAGAGAGGCTTTTCTTAACCATTATATGGAAAGCCCCTCCCTAGTTACATCATCCTATTTTCTTCATTAACACTCAATTTCTGTGACTCTTTTATAATGTCTCTTCCAGTATAATCTCTGTGAGAACAGGAACCTATTGTTTTTCCTTTTTCTTCTTCAGGATTTGTTTCATAGCCTACTACTACTCAGCAGGTATCAGCCTACTCACTATCTCTTGGTTAAATGAATGAATAAAACTTTTTACATATTCTGCCTCTCTTCATGTGTGTAGACATAAACAAGTATTCAATAAACCAAACTCAACTGCCATCAAGTCGATTCCTACTCTTAGCAACATCCTTTGGGTTTTTAAGGCTATTAATTTTTAAGGAAGTGGACAGCCTCATCTTTCTCCCATGGAGCGAGTGGCTGGTGGTTTTGAACCACCAACCTTTTGGTTAGCAGCCTAAGGCCTTAACCACTACACCACCAGAGAGAGCTCTTTAAACAAGTACTATTCATCAAAAAATAAAATAAATAACAGGGAGACAAACTTGTCTGTTGGTTTGTCCTACAGTGGTGATGTGTTGATGTGAGTTTTGAAGCGGAGCCACTGGTGTTCAAACCCCGTGGGATGTACATGGTGCACAGGTATCAGCCCAGCTTACAGACTGAGACAGAGTAGAAAGAAGGAAGAGGCCGTCCACTTCTCAAAGAATTGGCCAGGGAAAACCTTATGAATAGCAAAGAAACACTGTCTGATACATTACCGCGCAACTTTATGAATAGTCCGATTAGGTTAGAAGGCTCTCAAAATAGGACTGGGAAAGAGCTGCATCATCTGAGTAAACCCCGCCTTACTGATATGGATAAGGTAAAGCTTTCGAGACCTCCATTTGCAGATGTGGCATCACTCAAATTGAGGAGAAACAGCTGCAGACATCCGTTAATCGTCGGAACATGGAATGTAAGAAGTATGAATCTAGCAAAATTGGAAGTTGTCAAAAATGAAATGGAACACATAAACATTGATATCCTCGGCATTAGTAAGCTGAAATGGACTGGTTTTGGCCATCCTGAATCAGACAGCCGTGTGATCTACTATGCCGGGAATGACAGTTTGAAGAGTAGTGGCGTGGCATTCATCATCACAAAGGATGTTTCAAGATCTGGCCTGAAGTACAGTGCTGTCAGTGATAGGGTAATATCCATACGCCTACAAGGAAGACCCGTTACTTGGACTATTATTCAAATTTATGCCCCAGCCACCAAAGCCAAAGATGAGGAAATTGAAGATTTTTATCAACTTCTGCAGTCTGAAATTGACTGAACATGCAATCAGGATGTGTTAATTATCACTGATGACTGGAATGCAAAAGTTGGAAATAAAGAAGAATCACCGATAGTTGGAAAATTTGGCCTTGGTGACAGAAATAATGCTGGAACTCCCATGGTAGAATTTTGCAAGACCAATGATTTATTCACTACAAACACCTTTTTCAACAACACAAACGGCAGTTCCAGACGTGGACTTCACCAGATGGAACACACAGGAATCAGTTTGACTACATCTGTGGCAAGAGGTGGTGGAAAAGCTCAATATCTTCAGCCAAAACCAGGCCAG
>NW_006921776.1:4061471-4062122 GCF_000298275.1 Orycteropus afer afer | reverse complement strand
AAAGAGTTGAACTGAAGATTTCAAAGAGCAGCTTGAGAAGACAAAGCCAATTATTATAATGAAATGTGCAAAGACCTGGAGTTAGAAAACCAAAAAGGAAGGACACATTCGGCATTTCTCAAGCTGAAAGAATTGAAGAAAAAATTTAAGCCTCGAGTTCCAATATTGAGATATTCTATGGGCAAAATATTGAATGATGCAGGAAACATCAAGAGAAGATGGCAGGAATACACAGAGTCACTGTACTGAAAAGAACTGGTCGATCTTCATCCATTTCAGGAAGTGGCATATGATCTAGAACCAATGGTACTGAAGGAGGAAATCGAAGCTGCAATGAGAGAATTGGCAAAGAACAAGGCTCTGGAAATTGATAGCATACCCATTGAGATATTTCAACAAACAGATGCCCCATTGGAGGCACTCATTCGGTTATGCCAAGAGATTTGGAAAACAGCTACCTGGCCCACTGACTGGAAGAGATCCATATTTGTACCCATTCCAAAAGGTGATCCCACACAATGTGAAAATTATAAAACAATATCATTAATAGCACACGCAAGTAAGATCTTACTGAAGATAATTCAAAAATGGTTGCAGCAGTATATTGACAGAGAATTTCCAGAGGTGCAAGCTGGATTCAGAAGAGGACGT
>NW_006921776.1:4056565-4060895 GCF_000298275.1 Orycteropus afer afer | reverse complement strand
TTGCTTGGTTCTACAATCGATGCCAATGGAAGCAGCAGTCAGGACATTAGATGACGTGTAGCACTGGGAAGATCAATCGCGAAGGAACTATTTCAAGTGCTGAGGAGCAAGGATGTCTCCTTGAGGACTAAGGTGCGACTGACCCAGGCCATGATATTTCCATTCGCCTCGTATGCATATGAGAGCTGGCCAATGAATAAGGAAGACCGAAGAAGAGTTGATGCTTTTGAGTTGTGGTGCTGGCGAAGAACTCTGAAAGTACCATGGACTGCTAAAAGAACTAAGAGATCTGTCCTGGAGGAAGTGCACCCAAAGTGCTCCTTGGAAGCAAGAATGGTCAGACTTCGTCTCACCTACTTTGGTCATGTTGTCAGAAGGGACCATTCCCTGGAGAAGGTTGTCATGCTTGGTAGGGTGGAGCATTGACGAAAGAGGGAAAGACCTTCAACGAGATGGATTGACATGATGGCTGCAATGATGGGCTCAAGTATAGCAGGGATCATGGAGCTGGCGCAGGATCGGGCAGTATTTCGTTCTGCTGTGCATGGGGTTGCTATGAGTTGGAAACGACTTGACGGCACCTAACAACAACAACAAGTAATTAATACTGAATTTCAGTTTTAATTTTGAGTTGTTACTGTGTCGCTCAAAATGTTATTTTAAATAAATAATACATTAAATGAAATTTCCATGGAAATTTTTAGTGAAACTGCTTTATTGATTAAAGATATTTTGTAATTTTGTATTACCCATATCATATTCACTTCTCTACAGGTATACCTTAATGATTGAATTATTTGCTTGTTTATCATGCAACAGAGAATATAATCTCTCCCTGAGATTTGGGATGTATGTGATTTCTTTTTGGACATAAAATAGGTACTCTCAGGACCCTGTCCGTAGCCTGCACAGGAATCTTCCATGATTCTCAACAAATGTGTGAACTTGAAGCACAAAATTATAAGTGGCAAGTAAAAGCTTTCAGTGCTAGAAAAGAAATTGCTTTCTGTGATTACAAATAAATTACACAAAGTTCCTCAACAACTGCATTATGTGTCTGGACAGAAGGATTTGAGATCTATCTTATGTAGAATAGTTGTTACTTTCTGAACTTAGAGAAAAGGCAACAATAATGAAACACTAAATTGTTCTTCTTGAGTAGCTTTAACTGGAAATTGCCCTCCTCCTAGCCTAGTGTTAGAGGGAATAGATGAGAGAGAATTAACTTTGTAAAGTGTTTCTAAATATAATCAGTTGATTTTGTTTCAAATTATTTTTCTTATCTAATAATTCTTAGAGCTCACTTGATCTTGGGCAGTAAGTATTCTTATGAATAACGTTTGATAATTACTAAAAACCACAGTGATTTGTAATGTCTACTTTCAAAGACTGCCAGAAGAACAAATCTGTCTTGGATGAAGTAAAGCTAGCATGGTTCTTAAGAGCAAGAATGGTGAGACTTCACCTCTTGTACTTTGGTTCTGTTGTCAGGAGGGACCATCCCTAGAGAAAGATATCATGCTTGGTAAAGTAGATAGCAAAAAAAAAAAAAAAAAAAGGAAGACCCTCAACCAAGATGGATTTACAAAGTGGCTGTAATAATGGCATCAAGCATAGTCAGAACTGTGAGGATGGTGTAGGTCCATGCGGTGTTTTACTCTGTTGTACGTAGAGTCGCTGTGAGTTGAAACCAACTCTCAGTAGCACCTAATAGCAACAACAGCAGTCCCCTCCCTAGTATTCTGCAGTACCAGTGGACAAGGTAGTGTTGTTACTTTTCCCATAGGAAGAAAGGGGTGCTGTCTTGGGTGTCAGTAAAAACAAACTAGCCTCCTTCCCTGGGGTGTTGTGACTTCCTTTGCCGTGTGCTCATGAGCCTGTGCCACATAGCTCTTTTTAGAGCTGTATCAAAAAGTCAGGCTAGAAGGCAGCTTTATTGATACATGAGGAAAAAAACAGTATTGAAGCTCGTGAGAGTTTCATATTTAATTCTCTATTTAGTAGTCACTATTTAGTTAAATAACTGTGCAAAATATATCCTGTTATCTACAGATTAATAATTCTTACTTGCAAATACATATATATGTGTGTGTGTGTGTGTATGTGTGTGTGTGTGTATATATATGTGTGTTCATGTGTGTATATGTATATATAAAATTATAAAGGAAAAATAAATTACTTCATTGCTGATTAAAGAATAAATAATGTTGTTTTTAACCTCTCTGATATTTGCAGTTCATTTGAATGACTAATCAGGAGTTAATATATCCATCTATGGCATGTGTACAAAACAACCAAGATTCTGTTTGATTCCCTGTTCTATTTTAGATGGTTTCTTTATGTCCTATGACAATTCTAATTTCCATATTTGTGATCAGATATAGGCTTTAGTAGTTCTTAAAATTCTGGAGCTTTTAGACTCCTTGGAGAAGGACCTGATAAAAGCGAGGTGGCCATTCTCTAGAAAAATATGCATGCTTACATAGGCACAAAATATTATAATCTTGGAATTCACTTAATAATGTTCTTGATATATGTGTGTGGTATAAAAATTCCTGAATTCTTTCATGTTCAAGGGTTTCATTGGTAATATATATATATATTTGTCACTGCTATATACCAGCCACTGCTAGGCACTGATGATATTGCTGAAGAAACACAAAATTATTTCCCTTTTGGAGCACAAATCAGGTTAAAGTGTTTGGAGACACACATTAATAAATAAATTACAAATGGGATAGGTGCTATGAAGGTGATTGGTGCAGTGACCATTTTCTTTCTTGTCTCCTCTTACCTCATTAATTTTCTACAAGAAAATTTTCAAGAGTGAAATATAAATATAAATTGGATCACTTTCTTTCCCCATTAAGAACACTTTGGCGACCTCATTGGTATAAAGTACTAAGCTCTCTACCTCTTAATTCTCTCTCCAGCTTGATATGAAGATAGGTTTTGGGAGACTTCTTTGACTCCAAGCATATTAGTCTTATTTGATTTTCTATAAACATTTGAGGCCCTTTGTACCAATAGTTTCTGTTGCCCACAGTAATTTTTCCCTCTCCTTGTCAGAATTACTCTTTTTTTCTTTTTAAAGTGAAATGTTCCTGTCTCTGAGAAAACGAGGCATTGGTGGTTCAGTGGTAGAGTTCTCCCCTTCCATGTGGTAGGCCTGAGTTGGATTGTTGGCCAGTGCATCTCATGTGTAGCAACCATCTTTCTTGTCATTGGAGACTTACCTCTTGCTTTGATGTTGAATAGGTTTAGGAGCTTCCAGATTAAGACATAAAGGCCTAGAGATCTACTTCTGCAAATCAACTTATGGATCACAAAGTTCTGATCTGTAACTTATCAGGATGGCAGCATTTTGTCCCATTGTACTGTCACCATGAGTTGGTGGGAATGATTGGGTGACAGCTAACAATAACATCATCTCAGAGAAGCTATCTGCTCAATTAAAATACCCTCCTTTCCCAAATACAACACTGTGTTATCTCCCTACTTGTTTTTTTATTCCTACTCATTACATTATGCACCTATCTCTGTTTTATGTCCACTTCCTTTTTTTTTTTTTTTTTTTTTTTTTTTACTTTTTAATAAATTTTGACTCTATGGGAGTAGGAATCCTGTCTTTGTTTTTAGTTAAAAAAAAAAAAAAACCAAAAACCCAAACCCACTGCCGTTGAGTCGATCCCTTCTCATAGTGACCCCTCCTCCTTGGGTGTCCGAGGTGGTATTGCTGTGGAAGTAGATTACCCAATCTTCGTTCCAAGGAATGGCTGGTGAGTTTGAACCACCAGCCTTTTGGTTAGTAGTCAGATGCCTTAGGCAACATGCCACCAGAGCTCCCTGTTTTTGGCCATCTCCTTGCAAATAGTATGCTATCAGTACTTAGTAACTAAAAAAATGCTTTTGGGGAGCTCTGGTAGTGTACTGCCAAGATGCTTTTGAGTGTATAATAGGGATATTGTACCAAATCAGGGGGTTCAAGTAATCCTTGCGTGGAGAACTGAAGAGTACATAGTATATATAACTAAGGAACAGAAAATGTAAATAGTAGTCTCAGAGAACATGTGTCCAAACCAAATGAGGCACTGTGGCCTAAGTTCAGAATTTTCATCCTTATCCTAAGAGCTAGTTGTAACCAGGAGATTAGCCAAATGAGATGTGTTTGGAAAGATTGTTATGGTTACAGTGAAATAAAAGGATTGTGAAGGGTAAGCTAGAACCAAAGAATATGTTGTTGTTGTTAAGTGCCGTCGAGTCGTTTCCGACTCATAGCGACCCCATGCACAGCAGAATGAAACACTGCCCGATCCCGCACCAGCCCCAC
>NW_006921776.1:4043625-4055980 GCF_000298275.1 Orycteropus afer afer | reverse complement strand
TTTGAACCGCCAGCCGTCTGGTTAGCAGGCAAGTGTCTTAGCCACTATGCTACCAGAGCTCCCACTACGCTAGTAGAGGACCATATTTATGTTAGGTTTTCCGTTACAAGTCCCCCTCCCCTCCCACCCCAACCCCCACCCCAGTCTTTTTCCAAGCCTCTTTATTTTCTTCTTATTTTCACCTTCAAAGTGTGTTGAGCTATTTTCAAAGACTGGCACAAATAGGAAAATTCAGCCTTTTATCTATTCAGGTTCTTTGATTTAAAAAACAGTTACAGCATTTTTTTTTTTTTAATGTTTATTTTAAAGGATTGAAAGACCCTTGAGCTACATTACTTTATACTATTATTGGAGACTATAATCTTGCTGTTTGTTTCTTCAAGAAATCCACTTAATACTGACCACCACTGTTACCGGTATTAGACCCCCATGTGTAATGGCTTTGAGTCTTGGTAAATGTATCTGGGTATACATAGAAAAACATCCTAGTAGGAAAGTACAAACATATGAGTATAGTTTGAATACTTCAAATAGCCTCTCTAAAATGTATGGATAATGAAGTGCAGTTTCTTATATTCATTGTATATGTAAGAGAGAAGATACCAATCAGATTGATCATTAAAAACACTGGTTTATTAAACATTTATAAAGTATAACAGGCATCTTTTACAGCTTCTTAAAATTGATATTTATATATTCAGATGCATGCTTTCTGTCTAGGTAGACATGTTAGATTTTTTTTTTTCAAATGGGGTATTTGAATTCTCATAAGTTTTCAGTTCCTTTGTATTCATTTATTAATGTTCTGATCTCAACAACTTGTTAACCATTTTATGTATATCAACAATATTTGGTGACTACAGGTCTTGAAAACATTAGTTCCGTCATACCAAACTTGAACATGTAGGAAATGCACATTATCCTTTATGAAACAACAGAAAAATTAGTAACACTTATTATGAGAGTTCTAGAAAATTAAAAAATAATTGGCTTGGGCCACCAATTATTCAGAGTTAATTTCATACATATCTGTATGTGTAACTGCATGTAAGGCTTTTTATACATATTCATCATATTCATGAGAGTTATTATAAAAGCAAGAGAAGAAAATGTGGTTAGTTTCTTACACATACATTTTTGATAACCTGACATTTGTTGAAACTGAAGTTTTGTACAAACACTCATTTGCCTGTAATGATCTAAATTGGAATACTTGGATTCCTGAGATTTTATTTATTAATACATTTCAGTCTAAAAACAAGGGATGACTGATTTTCTTTTAACGTTTATATCTTTAAATGATACAAAACTAAACTACATACTTCTGTTTGTCCTTTCCTGGAACATTTTGATATGTATTAAAAATATATAATTTTACTAAGTAAAGTTTCAAATTGGGAAGGATCAGTTCTAAAGTAAAACAAGGATAAAAATAGAGACTTTTCATTTTAAATAATAGCAAGACCAATCCCATTCCCATAAAGTCAATTTAGACTCATAGCAAACTCAAAACAAGTTGAGTAGAGTAGAAGTGCCCCATAGGGTTTTTTTTTGTGGACACTGCACATCTTTATCCTGCGGAGTGGCTGCTGGCTTCTAACCTCAGACCTTTTAGTTAGTAGCCAGGTGCTTAACCATTGCACCAACAGAGCTCCTTAGTTTTAAGTAATATTTTCCATATTTTGGATAGAACCTATAATAAAAATCTCGTTTTGACAACTTAAAAATAATAGACTATGAAATTATTTTCAGGATAAGGAATATAAACTACATTTTAAAAAGTCAGAATAATTAGTACTAGTGAAAGTATTTTCATGTTTATTTGTGAAAAAGAATATTTTGAAATAATAAAGGTTTTGATTTTTAGTTGATGGTAATAATATTGAAATAATTGATTCTACCTGTACTATATTCCTTTGCACGTTAGCATAGCAACCAGAAACATGCTTGTTTTTCTTGGTTTTCCATTTTCTGCTCATGAAAATTTTAATTTTTATATTTATTGGTATTACTTGCATTAAACTTTCAGCTTTATACCCTTTAACATACTTAAAACTTTAGTAAACAGTAATATCCCCTTCCTGTTTGGTAAATATTGAAATCTCAAAGGAGAAGTATCAGGCCACAATTGTGAGTAAAAACTTAAGAAGTTAGGCCACAACCTGCTGATTTTTAAGTTACGGTTTTTGGAAACATTGTCCTTAGAAATTGTGACATTCTGAATAAGTGCAAGTCGCAGAGCCTCTCTCCCATAAGACAAGGTTCTCATAATTTTTTAAGAATATGGGCTTTACATTGTCTTTATTTTCATTTAAATACATATATAATATTGATGATTCATAGATGTTAATTATCCTTTTGTATTGACATAGTCCTATCACTTATTGCCTTCTAGTCAATTCTAGATCATAAGTGATTCTTTAGGACAGAGTAGAACCGCCCCATAGCATTTCCAGGTTGTAATCTTTATGGAAGCAGACTGCTACATCTTTCTCTAGTAGAGAGGCTGGTAGGTTCCAGCTGCCAATCTTTCTGTTAGCAACCAAGTGCTCGACCACTGTGCCACCAGGTCTCCTTATGTTCCTATCGCAAGGATTTGTTTACTCATGTTTTAACAGGTTTTGGTGTTTTTTGATATTTGTATTTATACTCATCTGTGTAGATGTTATTTTGGATATCTTAGGGCCAGAACACAGCCATTATAATCATGACTTTCCTGCTGTGATGGTGTTACCTAGTGTGTTTTAGTTTTTACTGGTATAAAAGATTATTGAGAATTCTTGTGTTTGTGCAAAAATAAATAAAGGTTATCAGAAACATAATTTCTTCCTAGATGATTTGCTAACTATATTTGATAATTATACTTGTGATAAGTTTAAATAATGCTCAACACTTAGGAGAACGTGCAAGATGAAAATGAGTAAATTTATGGAATGAAACCAGTATATAGAATGTAGATTAAAATGAGAACAAACTGCTGTGTTCACTCTGTATTACATCACCTTGTAGAGAAAATGATGAAGTTAAAGCTCCAGTTTATTTTTAATTCAGGTTCTTGGCTGAAATCTAAAGCATTTTAAGCCACCTACCTATTTCAAAGATGGTATGGATAGACCACTTGCTGTTAACATGCTGTAAGGAAAATGGAGGGATAAATGAGTTTTGGTGATTTGCCTGCTTCTGAATATAAATGAAGCTGAAAAGCTTCTGTTCTGTACTCTTAATAGTGAACTAGTAGAGTGTTCAGGTCTTTGTGAGAAAGAGAAGGCTGTCATAAAGGATTACCATTAGCTTCTTTTAATTTTTTTATTTGAATACTTGTTAGCACTGGATAATTCAAATAGAATTTAATTAGAATACTCATTCTTTAATATGGCTCTAAATATGGTACTTCATGAAGAAGGTGCCTTAACAACTTAAGAGGTGATTCTAATTTAAATGGAGGAAACAAACTCATTTTATTTGAATATCATAAGTAAATAGATTAGCATTTATAGGTAAGAAAAAGAGATACAAAATGGAGTATAGCTATACAAGGACAACCTAGCTAAGATAGTAAACATTGTTTTGAAATTGAAATGACTTCCATGTGAAGGAAGTACTGGTAAAATTTGTTAACTGTATTAGATGGCAGAATGCTAGATATGTTTAGAAATCTTGGATGATGGTGCATTCTATGAATATTACTGTAATATTGCAGTTGTAAAGGAGAGGTAAATTGAGATAATGACTTAATTCTTATCTTTAGTTTCTCTTATAGAAATGCGTAATTCTTACCAGTAAACCCATCCAGAGCACTAGTTTTTTTTTTTTTTTAGGATTTGGGTGAAGATTTACAGAGTAAATTCACTTTTCATACAGCAGTTCACATATACTTTGTCTCATGTCATTGACCAAAATTTACAATGCAGCAGCTCCCCTCCCACTTCCTCCCCATAGTTACCTCCTCCCAGTGTCCATCCCTTCATACTCTTCTGCACCCTGAGAGGCCCATTGTCTGCCAACCCTGTATATGATCTTGGATACACTCTCCATTTAGACATACATAATTGTTTAGCTTGTTCACCCATCTATCCGTCCCTATACCCATGTTTGCTTTCACTGACAACTCAGTATTGTATTTGCAAAGGGGTTCATATTTGTTGTTTGTACTGCCCATGTAACTCTCTCTGTCTTTCTCATCCTCAATGCTGCCATATTGGTCACTCACATTTGGTACATTGCCCTTCTCTTCACCCAAATCAATATTTATCTCTATCTATCTAACAGCATTCCCTCCCCTTCCCTCCCACCCCTGGTAACCAACAAAGAAAATGTCCTCCAATATATAAACCTTTCCTTAACTTTCACAATAACGGACTAATACAATATTTGTCCTTTTGTGACTGACTTATTTCGCACAGCATAATGTCCTCCAAGTTCATCCACGTTATGCGGTGTTTTGCAGATTCTACATTATTCTTTAGCGTTGCATAGTATTCCATTGTGTGAATGTACCAAAGTTTGGTTATCCATTCCTCAGTTGTTGGACATCTAGGTTGTTTCCAAGTTTTGGCTATTGTAAATAGTGCTGCGATGAACATCGGCGTGCATATATCTGTTCTTGTTATGGCTCTCACTTCTTTAGGGTATATACCTAGTAATGGGATGGCTGGGTCAAATGGTATTTGTATTTCCAACTTTTGAAGGAATCGCCATACTGCTTTCCACAATGGTTGTACCATTTTACAGTCCCACCAGCAGTGTGTGAGAGTCCCAATCTCTCCACAACCTCGCCAGCATTTGTTATTTTCTGTCTTGTTGAACTTTGATACTAGTGCTGGAGCAAGATGGTATCTCGTTGTTGTTTTGATTTGCATCTCTCTACTAGCTAATGATCGTGAGCATTTCTTCAAATGTTTGTTGGCCGCTTGAATATCCTCCTTGGTGAAGTGTCTATTCATGTCTTCTGCCCATTTTTTAATTGGATTGTTTGTCTTTTTGTTATTGAGGTGTTGGAGTGTTCTATAAATTCTAGAGATAAGTCCCTTGTCAGATATGTTATTACCAAATATTTTTTCCCAATCTGTAGGTTCTCTTTTGACTCTTTTGGAGAAGTCTTTGGAAGCACATAAACATTTAATTTTTAGAATGTCCCAATCATCTGGCTTCTCTTCTGCTGTTGGTGCATTTTGAATTATGCTTGGTAGTCTATTTATACCAAATATTAGGGCCCTTAAGTTTGAGCCTAAATTTTCCTTGAGAAACTGTATAGTTCTAGGTTTCACATTTAAGTCTTTGATCCATCTGGAGTTCGTTTTTGTCAGAGCACTAGTTTTGATGAAAAGAATTTCAGTTTGTTTATTAAGCATTAATAAGATGTTAAAATTTACGATCAACTCATATTCCTTCTGATGGTTGTGTATCAATATGAGAAAAAATGTTCAGAGCTCTCTTAATTCTAGATGTGGTTAAAGAGGTAGAATAATGAGGAAATAAATTTGTGAAAGGAAACAAGTTAGAATTATTTAAGTGTTGACTCCTGTGTGGCATTTAGGTGGCTTTATCCTGAGAATTTGTAAAGAGTTTCTTAGATCTTTTCCCATTCACAGATGTTCAAAACCACAACATTGTGATTCATTTTGGATGGGTGGCTGCCCCAACATGCCCTGTTTCTTTACATTCATCCATGGCATTGCAAACTTGCCATTCCACTCCTGCTACATGCCTCTATTTGGAAACAGGTTAATTGAATGAGACTGTCATAATGCAGCTTTAAACCCTTCTGAAGATCATAGGTCAAACTGAAAATTAAAGGTGAGCCTCACTTTAGAGTGTCATTTATACCTTTTGGAGCATTGGTGGAATATTGATCAAACATTTTAATAGTAAGGTTCAGCCTAGCTTAATTTATGCATTGCACAAAAGTTCATTAAAGGTAGCAATCAACATAGAATTAAATTATGACATTTTTGATCCTGGAATTCCCTGCCTTTTTTTCCCTTAGTGAAATTAGTCATAAATTACATTTTTGTTGAAATTTAAAACAAAGATAATTCTCAAATTTTCTCAAATTTGTCCAGTCATTGTTTTCCAGATCTGAATTCTCGCATTGTAAAACAACTGTGGAACAACATCTGACTATTTTAAATCATTTCTTTTTAAAATTACTTTGTGATTAAACCTGTGTTTCATACAACTTACCTATAGATATAGAAGTAAAAGGATATGTGGAAAAGTGACTGACTTTTGTGGTAAGGTTTTTGAAATCAGTATTAAAAGAATAATGTTTGACTTGCTGGCTGAGGAAAAAACTTTGTTAAGTCTTCATTTGCCTCTACCAAAAAGAAAAATAGCTGGGTTGCCTGTGTCTTAAACTCTTAATTCTATAGGCTGCACACCCTTTCTCCCCAAAATCCCTGTAGCAAGTGACCTTGTCAAACAAAAGTGTGGAATATTGGGAGGCAGCCCAGGGATGGTGGCTCATTTACAAGCAGCTGTTTGCTACTGTCAGAACAAAGGCAAATCAGAGTTGCATTAAAGCAATATGACAGGCAGAGTGAACAACTACCATCCCACTTCCCTAGTAATACTTACCTTCTAGTGTTTGGTTGGAAAACTGGCTTTTATTCATAAGGGTATGGGTGGAAATGTGTAAGGAAATAAAGATCCATTTCTACCATTTAAAAATAGCACAGAATTATGAAGTAAAATTTTACTAAAACACCTTTTTAGTGCCATTGAGTGGCAGGAACATTATGAATATGTTATATTCCCTCAGACTTTTAATTGCGTTTTTCATTGGTATGTGGGATGTGACTTATGAATCTAATTTTGTACCATGTTGTGACTAGGTTCTTGATATACTTTAGTAAATTTGAAACAATAGTTAAATCTTATTCTTTAAAATAGTAGCTGAGTGCAGTACACTCTTTAAGTGCCCAAAATTGAAAAAGATTTGCCTTTTGTTTGTGAGCTGTTACATAGTCTGCCCTTTTGTTACTGTTTCTGGAGAGGGTCCTAGGGTTTATTGTTTGACTTATGTGCTTATGTGGAAGTGAGAGCATCACCTATGTCTGGTATTTGCATTTTTTAATACTGCTTTAAGAGTGTTCCAGAGAGGTATACTTTCTTCTACCCTGCTTCCTTAATGCACAGTTAATAATGTGTCCTTCATTTGAACTTTTTCCCCCCATAAATCAATTATGCATTTGCTGTAGTAGTTCAGCTTACTAAGGTGCATAAAGGAGAACACTGTATGTCAAATGCTTGTGCAATAAATCTTTATTCATTTGAGTAGGAATCTAGATCTTAAGAATTATCAAAGTTTTTTTTAAAAATTATATTGAAGCTAATATTTTAGTGCTTTTTTTTTTTTTTAGTAAAAAGCTCTACTCTCAAGAAAGACCACCTATAAGACTTTACATGATAGAAGTGCATTCACAAAGTTTAAAGATTTTTTTTAATGCCTCAGCAAAAGTGGAATTTAGGTCAGTTTTATTATAAATGCTTTGAAAGTATTCTTGAAATATTTTTTTAAATCAGATACTTGTATATTGATACCTTTTATCATTTACTTCTCTCATTCCTATGAGTATATTTTTTCATGAGATCATATTTAAGAATCCAACATTTTAATGGTTATAAATCTTTGTTAAATTTTAATCTGGATGTATTTATTTTCCTTTAAGCGCTTACTAATAAGTAGTAAAATAGATAGTAAATAATCTTTTATACTAATTAAAATGTGCTAAAAATTACTTTTTTCACTGATTCTATTTGACTCTTTCAGACAACTAGAATTTATACTTTAGTGAGTTTTGCTGTAATAAGGAGAGTTACTTGCCTGTTAAGAAATCCTTGTTTAACTTAAGTGACTACATTAGAGACTCCAGAATTTAAAAATGTCTTGGTAGGTAATCTAATCTTAACTCTTCATTTTTGATTCAAGGAATCACATTCAGAGTGGTTCATGATTTGGTTTGTTGAGGATAATAAGATACTGGATAGCTGAAACCTGAGACTGAGAGAAAAACTATTACAAATTCTTGACTTTCATTATTGTTATTCCCTACCTTTGGTTTTATACAGTTGAAACTGTTGATGGAAGCTCGGCTTCAAAACCTTTTAGTCATAGTTTCCAAGCTATGGACTGGGATATGTGGTAGAACTGAAAGTAGGTCAAATCTTTTTTGAAGCCGTATTATGAGTTCTCTTCTTAACCACTTCTCCTCACCCTCTCATTCTGCAATACTGAGTTATAACTCCTGTTCCTTTGTCTCCTCACTCACTCAGAGTCTCTGGTGTTGAAGCGGATCCAACTCATAGCGACCCCTCCTTGGGTTTCCGAGGCAGTATCACTACAGAAGTAGATTGCCCAGTCTTCCCTCCGAGGAGTGACTGGTGGGTTTGAATCGCCAGCCTTCTGGTTAGCAGTCAAGTGCCTTAGGCACTATGCCACCAGTGTGCCTTTGTCTCCCCAGCTACTCTTTTTCAATAGGTTTTTTTTTTTTTTTTTTGGAGTACTGGTGAAGTAACATTTTGTTTTGACAGATATTCTCACTTTAAGATAATATAAAGTGGGATATTTCTCACTGTAGACTTCGAAACTCAGAAATGTGTCTCTCCATTCTTGTGCTTCAGACTTTTTTCCTGTAATTGACATCACCAAGGTTGGCCAACATACAGCTGAAGAGCATTCGCTGGAGCCACACTGGTTTGATGTGAATCACAGTTCTGTTTTTTGTGACCTGGCGATGTGTCTGACTTATGTTTAAAAGAAGGAGGAAGAAAGAAACAATAATTAAAGTCTACCATCTGTAAAACACCAAGAAAGAAGAGTGCCCAATAAATAATAGGTGTTACATAAAAAAAAAAAAACGAAAACCAAACTCACTGCCAATGAGTCGATTCCAACTCATAGCGACCCCCTTTGGGTTTCCAAAATCCAAAGGTAAATCTTTATGGAAGTAGATGAGATTGCCCAGTCTGCCTTCTGTGGAGTGGCTGGTAGGTTCGAACCGTCAGCCTTCTGGTTAGCAGTCAAATGCCTTAGCCACTACACCACCAGAGCTCCTTAGATGTTATATAAATGTTAAAAAGAACAGGTGCAATGAATTATTTCAGTATTTTAATGTGTGCAGTTGAGGTTCTACAGATACTCTAGGAATAAGCCAAATTCTTATTGTTGTTGTTGTTACGTGCCGTCGAGTCAGACCCGACTCATAGCAACCCCTCCTTGAGTTTCTGAGGCAGTATCACTACGGAAGTAGATTGCCCCATCTTCTTTCCGAGCAGTGGCTGGTGGGTTTGGACCACCAGCCTTCTGGTTAGCAGTCAAGTGCCTTAGGCACTATGCTACCAGAGCTCCCAAGCCAAATTCTTAGTCTGACCTAAATGAACCCAGGGATGTTATTTGACTGGTAACCAGAAGGCTGGTGGTTCAAACCCACCAGCCACTCCTCAGAAGGAAGATTGGGCAGTCTACTTCCGTAGAGATACTGCCTCAGAAATCCAAGGAGCGGTCGCTGTGAGTTGAATGGACTCGATGGCAGTGAGTTTGTTTGTTGTTTTTGTAGCATGTCCCTCAATTCTTTTTAAGCAGTGTTTCAACAAAACTAAGCTTCTAGAAATTGTTGATTTAACCACATATGGATTTTTTTGTTGTTATTTTCAGGCCTTAACTTTGTTAAAAACAACAACAACAAAAATTCACTTGATTTCTTTGGGAAAGGGGTTAGAGAGAGATCTTAAACAATAACTTGTATCTAGCTTTATTGAATTCTGAATACCATGCCCCTGGAGGTCATTGAGTGTGGTTTATCTGCTTATTAGCAATCAAAACCTTTTTAAAATGTTTAGTGTTAATCATTTCTCAGGCATAACAAAGGCACTTTAAAGTTATTTGAAGGAAAGAAAAATCTCTTTAAATTATTGTTAGTGATTTATTTGAAAGAAAAATCTTTGTACATCAAGTTTAGAGAATAAAAGGACTTTTTGTTAGGTGCCATTGAGTCAGCTCTGACTCCTGGCAACCCTGTGTAGAACAGAACTGCCCAGTCCTGCCACTGAGTCAGCTCTGACTCCTGGCAACTGTGTAGAACAGAACTGCCCAGCCCTGTACCATCCTCAGCATCTTTGCTATGCTTGAGCTGATTGTTGCAGCCATTGTGTCAGTCCTTCTCGTCGAGGGTCTTCCTCTTCTTTGCTCACCCTCTGTTTTGCCAAACATGAACACTTCTCCAGAGGACCGTCCCTTCTGACAACATGACCAAAGTAGGTGAGACAAACTCTACCAGTTCTTGCTTCCAAAGTACATTCCAGTTGCACTTCTTCCAGGACAAATTTGCTCTTCTGGCAGTCCATGGTGTTTTCAGTATTCGTTGCCAACACTACAGTTGAAAGGCATCAACTCTTCTTCTGTCTTCCTTATTCATCGTCCAACTTTCAGGCTCATATGAGGCGACTGAAAATACCACGGCTTGGTTGGCTTACCTTAGCCTTCAAAATTACTCCTTTGTTCTTAACATTTTAAGGAGGCCTTTTGCAGCAGATTTTCCCAATGTAATATGACATCTGAGTTCCTCCCTGCTGCTTCCATGGCTGTTGACTGTAGATGAGTAAAATGAAAATCTGTAACAACTTCAATCTTTTCTCTATTTATCATGATATTATTTATTGGCCCATTTGTGAGGGTTTTTGTTTCCTTTGTGTTGAGGTGTAATCCATACTGAAGACTGTAGTCTTTGATCTTCATCAGCAAGTTCTTCAAGTCATCTTCACTTTCAGCAAGCAAGGTTGTGACACCTGCATATCACAGGTTATTAATGGTTCTTCCTCCAATTTTAAAGCCGTGTTCTTCATCTAGTCCAGCTTCTCAGATTATTCGCTCAGCATTGAGTAAGAAATTGAAAAAGTATGGTGAAGGGATACAACTCTGTACAGCATACACCCTTCCTGATTTTAAAGCATGCAGTATCCCTTTGTTTGAATGACAGCCTCTTGGTCTATGTACAGGTTCCTTATGAGAGCAATATTGTTGTAAGTGGCATTGTTTTTGTTTTGTGTGTGATAGTTTTAATGAATAAGTATTAAACATTTCTGCCCTAAAACTTGACCTATTCATTAAAACTACATAGTATTTCTAATATAGTGAACAAAAGAAAATTTATATATTTTTATGATTAAATAACCCTAGTCCTAGCAAAGAATGCCAGAAGGATGTCTACCTGTGTTTTATTGACTATGCGTACGCATTCAGCTGTGTGGATCATAACAAATTATGGATAATGTTGCAAAGAATGAGAATTCCAGAACAATTTATTTTTCTCATGAGGAACCAGTACATAGACCAAGAGGCTGTTGTTCAAACAGAACAAAGGGTCCTAAAAGTAGGGAGCTCTGGTTGGCACAGTGCCTAAGGCATTTGACTGCTAACCAGAAGGCTGGCGGTTCATACCCACTAGTCACTCCTCAGAAGGAAGATTGGACAATCTACCTCTGTAGAGATAGCACCTGGGAAGCCCAAGGAGGGGTCGCTATGAGTCAAATCGACTCAATGGTAGTGAGTTTTTGTTTTTTTTGTCTTAAAACTTGTACTATAATTTGGAATGAGTATTATTCTCATCTTGTTAGCTTCCTTAAGAGATTCAGAGAAACCATAGCTTTGCATACAGGGAGTAAATTTTTTTTTTTTTATTCTTATATTCAAAGCTTATCCCTTAGGCACATGAAGACTATTTGGTGATCTTCCTTATTCTTCTTGCCTGATAGAAAGTAAGGAGCCCTCATATTGCAATGGTTCGGCACTCTGCCGCTCACCTAAAGATGGATGAACCCACAAGCCCCTTAGAGGAAGAAAAGACCTGACCATCTGCTCTGATAAAGATTACAGCCTAAGAAACTCTATGGGGCAATTCTGCTTTGTCCTGTAGGGTCCGTGAATCAAAATTGACTCAGTTACACACAACAACATAAACATGTTGCAGTTTCTCATTAGATACAGAGCTTATGTATTTGCTATAGGGTCTGCATTATGTATATGTAATCTTTACTGTAATGTAAGGAGCTCTGGTGGTATAGTGGATAAGGGACTTTACTGCTAACTGAAAGGTCAGCAGTTCAAACCCAACAGCTGCTTTGCAGAAGAAAGATTGGATGATCTACTTCCGTAAAGATTTATAGCTTCGGAAACCCAGTGGGGGTCATTAAGAGTCGGAAACGACTCGATGGCAGTGACTGTGGGTTTTTTTTTTTTTTTTTTTTACTGTAATGTATACCAGATACTTGTGGGTTGATTTAAAATTTTTAGCTCTGGTGGTGTATTGCCTAAGGCATTTGACTACTAACAACAAGGCTGGCAGTTCAAACCCACCAG
>NW_006921776.1:4026780-4043030 GCF_000298275.1 Orycteropus afer afer | reverse complement strand
GTATGTTGTTGTTGTTATGTGCCGTCGAGTCGGCCCCGACTCATAGCGACCCCTCCTTGGGTTTCCGAGGCAGTATCACTACGGAAGTAGGATTGCCCAAACTTCCTTCCGAGGAGTGGCTGGTGGGTTTATAGGGTCAGTGAAAAAGAAGATCCTCAAGAGAAGATTGACATAGTGGCAGCAGCAGTGGAATCAGATACACCAATGATTGTGAGAATGGCACAGGACCAAGCAATATTTCATTCTGTGTAAATGGGGTTGTTATATGAGTTGGACCAACTTGAACAACAACATGTACAAATAGATATTGAAAATATCATATGAGAAGAATTGACAGGGAGTTTGAGTTTAAGTGATTTGATTTGTTAACTTATTTCTTGTCTTAGTGTAAAAAACTAAATTTGAGAAGATTTACTTATGCTGAAGGCTGGCAGTTCAAACCCACCAGCCACTCCTCAGAAGGAAGATGGGGCAATCTAATCTACTTCCGTAGTAATACTGCCTCGGAAAGCCAAGGAGGGGTCGCTATGAGTCGGGTCCGACTTGACGGCAGATAACAGTAACAGCAAAAATTGAGAGTTATAAAAAGTTATCCTATTGTTGTTTGAAGTTTAAATGTTTAATGAAAAAGCCTTTTTTATATGACAATCTTATAACCAATCTTTTGATTTCATATTTTCTTTCTGATTTTTTTTTCAGAAAATAGTGCCCTTCTTAAAGCAAAGGAGGATACTTATTCATTACATTGCCTGAATACTAACACAATACCAGATGGTCACTTTCCAACTAGTTTGTCTTCAAGAAAGAAATTGAAATGTTACAGAGCCAGGGAGAGATATTGTAATGTGTCCCTTTTAAATTAACAAGTTGTTCTCTTTAACAATTTTATATTAATAAAATAGCTTAATGTCACTTAAAAGGCTAAAAGAGTAATGGTATCTTGAGAAGTTTGAAATAATTATCTTTTATACTTTTTATTCTTATTAGGAGCTCTGGTAGCGTAGTACCTGAGGCACTTGACTACTAACCAGAAGGCTGGTGGTTCAAACCCACTAGCCACTCCTCGGAAGGAAGGTGGGGCAATCTACTTCCGTAATGATACCACCTTGGAAACCCAAGGAGGGGTCACTATGAGTCGAGTGCGACTTGAGGACACAGAACAACAGCATTCTTACTATTGAATACAGCATGAATATATTTCTTCTACTAAAAAGATATCATATGTTATGGTAGCATTTTGGTTCTACTGGACTCTAATAGAATTAGTTTCTATTCTAAGTTAGCAGATGTTTAAAATATATGTATATATAGAAATACACATGTATGTTTTGAAAAAAGGTACTTAATGCTCCTGCCAAACCATATAGAAGTACTTTGAGTATTTGTAAAGAAATTGTTAGCCTAACAATGAAACTAAAACTAAATAGGGAAATAACTTACCTGCTTCCTCCTTTTACATCTTCTCCCACTCCCAGGAATGACCAAATGCCTGTGATTGGCTGTGGACTATTGAATAATTTCCATCTGTAGGACCGGACTGAAAGTAGTACTGTTCAATTAGAAATGGAACATCTAATTAGTAATTTGGAGTGAGTGTGATTGGGAAATATTTGAAGAAACTAAGCTAGCCATCCTTAATATACCATCATTATTGAACAAACATGGGAAAAATCTAAGAACATTTATGAGTAAATGTTTAAAGAAACTGGAAGCATCACAGTTGAAAGTAAATAATTTATTTTGCCCTGTCTTTGCCACTAAATTGCTAAGTATCCTTAGGCTGTCTCTTACATCCAGGCTATCATTTCCTCATCTGAAACATTAGCCAATTGGATTATACAACTTTAAGGCCTTTTTAGCCTTATAACTATTTGATTGGTGATTAATTACTCAACCTAGAATAAAGAAGATTTTGAAAATGTGCTTTCCCAACAGAGCTGGTTAAGCTTATAATAAAATGAAAGAGAGTTCTTATAACCCCTGTTTATCACCCATGTGGTGAAAAACCATGTTACAGAAACTAAGATGTAAACATAGCTGAATTTGATTTGTAGTTCTCCTAATTAATAGCCATATGGAAAAAGAAAGTTATTTACATATACTGTGATTTCATGTCTCTTCTGGACAAGGAAAATAATAAATTTCTAGTTACCACATGCTGTCTAAAATGATGCCCTAATGTTTTGTCAGGAGTTCTGGTAGTGTAGTGCCTATGGCACTTCACTGCTAACCAGAAAGCTGGCGGAAGGAAGATGGGGCAATCTACTTCCATAATGATACTGCCACTGCCTCGGAAACCCAAGGGAAACCCAAGGAGGGGTCGCTATGAGTTGGGTCTGACTTAATGACACATAACAACAACAAACAACAATGTTTTGTCATTTTCAGAGTAATACTTTGAATATCCTTATCTGTGTGTCCTTTGAATACTTCCCAGCATATCACTTGCCTTAGAAACATCTCTTGTCAGGGAAATGGTTTCTTAAATATTTGAATGTCTTCTCCTTTCTCCCTGTGAGTAAAAGATAGGAAGTAACCTTCTCTGATTTGTACAGAAATGGAAGAGGATTAAGTCAGCCTCAAGTTATTTCTTAACTTAGCTACTCTTTGTCCTGGCTCCTCAAACCCTTTACCCAGTATGGTGGCATCTTTTAGTCTTAATGTTGTATTGGTACCACTCTCTGTCTATGCCCCATTTCTTCCTATATTGGAAATACCACTATACTCAGCTTTTACAGTGCAGGGAAAACAACTTTACATGCTTAAATATATTATGAAATAATACAGATATAGATCTGGACTTAAAATAATCAACGAATGAATAATTTTTTGTTTTTCTTCTAAAGCAGTAATTCTTGAGCAGTTTACTTCAGAAGTTTTTCTATGAAATCACTTATTATTTTCAAGGAGTTACTGTTGTTATTGTTGTTATGTGCTGTTGAGTCAGCCTGACTAATTGATCTTAAAAAAGAAAAAAACCCATCTTTGAGATTATTTTTGTTATTTTGTTCATGGTAGTCCTAGCTATTCTCTTTCTGCTTATCTTCTTTCACAGCTCCAAATTTCATTAATCTCCCATTATTCTTGATTCCTACACTACTTAAAGTCCAAACCACCTAAAGTCTGCACCACACAATTGAATACAGTCAGTCCCCAGATTGTTGTTGTTGTTGTTATGTGCCGTTGAGTCGGCCCCGACTCATAGCGACCCCTCCTTGGGTTTCCGAGAGGCAGTATCACTATGGAAGTAGATTGCCCCATCTTCCTTCCGAGGAGTGGCTGGTGGGTTTGAACCGCCAGCCTTCTGGTTAGCAGTCAAGTGCCTTAGGCACTATGCTACCAGAGCTCCTGTCCCCAGATTAGGACCGCTGATTTAGAGACAACTAGTACTTGCCCTTTAATGTTATGTAAATTCGCCCTCATTTTGAAAAGATTGAACCAAACCCTACACATGATGGGTTCTTCACCACAGTTGCCTTCACTTGGAGCTCCTGCAGCTTTCAAATCATTCAGAAGCCTTCTAGCCTCTTCTTGTGCTAAAGTAAGGCTTAATAAGAACTGTATATACCTGTGCCAACTCACCTACAAATTCTACTTAAAGACTTAAACATCAAGGTACAGATCTCATTTATAATCTGGGAACTTCCTGTATTTACTCATATAGTTACTTGTGGAGGTCCTTGGGTGATGCAAATGTTAAGCACTGGACTATTAACCAAAATGTTGGCAGTTCCAACCCACCTACGAGGCCTCGGAAGTAAGGCCTGGCAGTCTGCTTCAGAAGATCACAGCCCTGATGACCCTAGAGAGTGCAGTTCTACTACGTACACGTGATTGGAGGTGTTCATGTGTTTTTTTCCTTTCTCAAATAACCTTAAACGGTTTGAGGAGAAGACATTGGCTTGTCTTTAATCTTTCACTAAATTTGCCTCAGACTATGTGTAAGCACACTGACCACTGTTTGATTCATTAGTTCCCTCATTACACTACTCATTTACTTTCATTGAGGGTGAAAATCCTACAGCTCTCCCATTTTTCCTGGGTCTAGTATTATAACTGAATAGTATTATAACTTTAAATATTTTAAAAAATATTTCATTACACTTTTTTGCAAAGCATGTCCAAATAACCAGAGCTATTTATTTTTTTATGGGTAATGACATATTAAAAGTGAAGGCAATTTGAAAAATTAGAAACATGATAAACATACAAGTTAGCATTATGATTAGAAGGTAGGCCTTTTTGTATCCATGACATTTTTCAAACTGAAATGTAGAGTCTTCTCATTCTTCAGAAGATGATCCATCAGCCCTTCTCAAGTAGTTCTGATAATTAACCCCTAATGAACCCGTTGTTTGTAATCAGTCAACTTCTGCCCAGTGTATCTAGAATAGCAAAATTGGTCCTCAAATTATATGTAGGACTTTATGCCCTTGTGAATGATGGTTGCAGAAGGCTGAGAACAATGTTCTAACCTTCATTTAAATAAATCCTTATCTCCAGACAGATATCTTTGAACAGCTTTACTCTTGTAGATATTCTTACTTGACCCATTTGGTTAGTGGTTAGACTCCAGATCAGGTGGACTCTTACTTGTTTTGCAAGATTTTAAATGTTGTGGCCATGTTTTATTGATAGCATTTTTTCCACGTAATTATGTCTTTTGTTGACAGCTCAAACTGTCTCTATTTACACTTATTTACAATGCAGCTGGCAACAGCAGTTGGTTTGTGAAACCAAAGCACATAATTAACTTCCCCAGTTAAGGTATGGTTTGTTTCATTGGGACAGAAAGGATTTTATGGTCAATGTTATATTAATCTGGGAAGTTATACAGTTTATTTTTAATGAGGTATATTTTATATGTAAGAATTTAAGCAGAGAATAAACAAAATGTGCAATAAACACTGCTTTGGTACTAGTTAAAGTACTACAAAAAGTACTTTAGTTTTAACTTGTAGCTTAACCCAAGAAAATCAGATACCAATATTTAGTATAAATATGGTGTTAACACAGTGAGGCCAATAGGAATATTGGTGTCATGTTCTCACCTCTAAGGAGCTCTGGTGATGTTGTGATAAGGCATTCCACTGCAAACCAGAAAGTCAGAGGTTCAAACTCACCATCTGTTCCATGGAAGAAAGATGAGGCAGTCTGTTACTGTAAAGATTTATAGCTTTGGAAACCCTAAGAGGGTCACTATGACTTGGAATCATTAGTTATCGACTCAGTGGCTGTGGATTTGGTTTTTGGATTGCTTCTCACCTCTGCATGCATGAGTAATCAAGTTCTGATAATAGAGTTTTAAAGAAATGTAAATATTCTCATGCTCCTCCTATTTTAAAGGACATTTTATACTTTCTGAAAGTGAATAAATCAATTAATTTATTTGAAATAAGGTGAAGATGGAGAGAAAATATTTAAGCATTTAATTTTCTGCTATGAGAATTTGTATTGTATTCTGGCTTTTTTGAACCCATTAAGCTACTTTTGGTTGTTCTGATGCTACATTAAGCATTCATTCTACATCTTCCTCTTCCAGGTATCAGCCATTTCAACTTTACCTTTCCTTTTCTAATACTCTATTGAATTCCCATAATTGTGACTGTTTTTTTCCTTGATCAGTTATTAACTAGTTACATTCCTTGCTTACCTGCTTAAACACAGGTTTTCTCTTTGTTTCTAAGCTGAGGTATATGATATTTTTGAGATCAGAATTGCAGCCATCATTGTGATACACTACTAATAATAAAAAGATTTTAACTGGGAAATTTTCAGACTAAGAAATTTTTTGGTTTGTTATGATTTTTTAAAAAATTGCTCAAGGCACTAATACCAACCTAGGTTGCATGTGTGCATGATTGTTTTTAAAGAATCTTCCAAGTTTTTTGCCTCTTGGCATTATATATTATTGGCCTATAGTTTCCTATACTGTTGAACTATTTTATCAAACTTTCTGATTTACTATACCAAAATTGTATAATTTACTACCTGGTATTTTATTTTTAAATTAAAAATGGGGAAATTGTTAGTGATGCTTGATGAAAGCCAAAGCTGATTGAATGTTTTCAGACTAAGTATGTACTGAACAGAGATGAGCACTATGTATTCATTCTTTCATGTAACCCTCATAGGAATGCTTACGGTATAGTGTTATTGTCTTTATGGACAGGAAATAACAGCTTATAAACATCAAATGATTCTCCCATATTTTCCCTATATAATGAGTAGTTCTGTGGGAGCTCTGGTGGCACAGTGCCTAAGGCATTTGACTGCTAACCAGAACACTGGAGGTTCAAACCCACCAGCCACTCCTTAGAAGGAAGATTGGACAATCTACTTCCATAGAGATACCACCTCGGCAACCCAACAAGGGGTCACTGTGACTCGAATTCAACTCGACAGCAGTGAGTAGACTTTAGTGACTCAGTTCTAGAGAAATGTTGTATGTGTATGAACCCACAACTGAAAATAAATGTAACTAAAGCATTAAGTGGTAGCATAGTGGCTAAGGCACTTGACTGCTAACCAGAAGGCTGGCGGTTCAAACCCACCAGCCACTCCTCGGAAGGAAGGTTGGGCAATCCTACTTCCGTAGTGATAATGCCTCAGAAACCCAAGGAGGGGTCGCTATGAGTCAGGGCTGACTCGACGGCACATAACAACAACAACAAAGCATTAAATGACGGCAGTTGTTCTGCTAATGAAGAAGATAATTTAATGTAGTTTGAAAGATATAAGATGATAGAATTTTAAAAATTGGTAAGATTACTTACAGTAGTTGAAATGGGTAGAGAATATTTCAAAGTTAAGTGGTCTAAATAGAGTGTTCCAAAATAACATAGCAAGCAAGATAAATTAAAGGAGTCCTTTTGAAAATGAGTAGTTTACTGAAAAATTATCTCAACAGGAAATCCCCTTAAGAAAATTAAAACAATTAATGGGAACAATAGAAGTGTAATGTGTGGGATTAAAGATAAAAAAGTTGTCAATCTTCCCTAGTATTTTATTTTTTTAAGTTATCCTAAAATGACAATGTAAATCAATAGCAGTTAATAGAGAAGATTGAGGAAAACTGAGCTAGTAAAATCTATTTGACTCTATTTTTGGTGTGGTTTATTTGCTTTATAAATATTACATGAAATGTTTTATCATAAATATAAATGTATGTATAATAAATCTTTCAAATTTAACGTCTCTTCTCTTATCAGAAGAATTTAAAAATAAATTTATGTTTAAGAAATTAGTGACTCCCTTTTCAAAACTAAGTTTTCTGATAATACGTTTGTAAACACTTCCTGTAAACACTCCAGCTAAGACCTACCACGACTCTTTGGTCCCATTTCTTATCTAATGCTTGATAAAAATATACTATGGCTTACTTGTTAATTACTGTCTCCAGCTAGAAAATGAAAGGCCTTGAATTCAGCGTTTGTATGGTCGCATGGCCCTGTTCAGTCAAGCTCAATGCATGTTACATGATTGCCTGAGAGGAATAGAAAAGCCAGTTTCTCAGTCTCTGACCAGAATGCATGATAAGGCTCAGTGTCAAAAAGGGCAAGATGGGGATCACAGCAATTATGGCAGAGGGAAACTAATTTCCTTGACAACCAGATTGAGGATTCATTGTGATTTATTATTTACTACTTCAAAACCACATTCTGTGATTTAGTTAGGGATTGAGATTTCCATGAAGTCTTTCTTTTTCAAATTTGAATACCCTGTGACTATTGTTAAGATGTAAACTGAAACAATCCCAGGCTGATGTTTCTCTAAAATAGAGACAAATTAGGTTTAGTTTGTAGCTTTGTGAAAATCTAGGCAGGTCACTTAGACAACAGTTAACTGAGCTTAAATGAATTTCATATTGGGTGGTGCTGTTAATCAAGACTTAGTAATAATTTAATAATAACAATCCCCAGGGGATCTTCAAAGATGTATGGTTTCAACAAGTGAATTTTATCTTCTTTCTCAAAACAGTTTTAAATAGCTTGTGCCTGATTTGTCTTTCAGTGTGTGATTGTTAGATGTAAAATACAAGTTAGCATCTTAGCAATTGCCTACATAATTATATACCTTTTATATTGCCCAAATTATACACTCTTTTGAATTTGGTAGTAATCAAATAATTACTTGCCAAAAAAGCAAAAGTTCAGCTTCTTAAACTGAGCTAAGTGTCATACGTTTTCCCTTCCCAAGTAGTCTTCAGATGCTTATTATCTTTGCAGATGAAGCTCTTAAGTTGACTTCTAAATCTGCATTAACTAATATTCAAAATGTGATGAGCTTTTTAACATGTGGTTTTTATTTAAACAACAAAACCTTCCAAATAAAAATAATTTAAAACGTTTATTGACTTCCTATTCAAAATGAAATATTTGCATGTACTCTTTTTAATTAAAATGGCATGTACTTAGCTCGTTTACATTCCTTCTATCAGAATTTCTGCCTGAGGATTCTATATATAATTAATGTAGGAAAAACAAGAGGGTAATCCCTTGATAGAAAACTGATAATGGATTAAAGGACCATAACTATGAAATTCCAGGAATGTGACATACTTTCTCAGAAAGATGCACTTAGGCCTGAAGTCTAAAGATACTGAAAAGTGCCCCCTAGTGTAATTTAGTCAGCAAAATTATATTTTGTTGTCTGTTTAATATGGATTATTATGAGTAAGATTATAACTGATACTAAATATGATTTGAAAAGAAGAATCATTTTGTTTGCTTAGAGGAGTGATTTGAGTGTTCATTGGAAGCTTCAGATTTCTTACTGAACCAATTAATTAGTACACAGAATCTATACTGAGAATGTATAGAAAAACTGCCTATACAGTATGACCAGTGTCTTAGAATAGAGTGCCTAACTCTATTGCCGGGAGCCCAGGGGAATTCACATAAACTTCCTGGGCTCCAGTTTCTTTATTCTGTGTTTGAAGTAGATCAGTGTTTTTCAAATTGTGTGTTGTAGGCTATTATGAGGTTGTGAAGTCAGTATTTAGTGGATTGTGATCCGCATTTAAATGAAGCAAAAATCAGCACATTGCGTATTATTTTTTCATGATTTTAAAAAAATTGCACATGCACATAAGTATATGTTTGTGTACTATGTTTGGAAACTAAGTGGCATACCTCTGGGCTAGTGTCAAAAAATAAATTCTTACCTAGTTCTAACATCCTCAAATAAAATTTTAAAATGTTTAGACCTTTCTGAGATAGTTTTTTTTTTTAAAGAACATGTTCCTTGAAGATACATTTTTAGGGATAAAAGATAAATAGGAAAGACCACAAGACTTACTGTTGAGCTTTTAATATTCTGAGAGACTAGAATCTGTATAAATTATAATTACTCATAATTGCAAAGTGTGATAATTTAGTCCTGTATAAAATGCTATGAGTTATGAGAGCTAGTGATTAGTTCTATTGTCAGGCTCAGGAAATACTTCATGACATTAAAGTATTTCTTTGAAAGATGAGCCTGATGTCATTCATTTGGTTGTAGACAATTCAGGAAGGTGAGTCTGGACACTTTGGGTGTGGCTAGAAAGTCAAGAAAACTTTTATACCATAATTAGACATTTGGGTTTTATCTTGAAGACTAAGGAGAACTGTCCAACCAATTAAACCTCCTAGAATCAGACCTGCTTTTAGAAAGATAATAGGAGCAGGATACTTATTAAATAAGAGAAAGACTCAAGTCATGGAGATGGTGACTTAAGAAAGAGAGACTGCTCATGATAATATGAGACCAGGCGTTACAGAAATAGAAAATTCAAATAACTCCTCTTTTGGTAGTAAACAAAGCACTGCCATTGAATCTATTAAAACTCATAGCGACTCCCATTGGGTTTCCAAGGCTGTAAATCTTTACGGAGGTAGATTGCCCCATCTTCCTACCATGCAGCACCTGGTGGGTTTAACCATGGACTTTCTGGTTAGCAGCTAAATGCCTTAAACACTGCACCACCAGAGCACCACAGGCGTTGTTGTTGTTATGTACTGTCGAGCCGGCGTGACTTATAGCGACCCCTCCTTAGGTTTCCAAGGCCGTATCACTATGGAAGTAGATTGCACAATTTTCCTTCTAGAGGAGTATAGTAAATAGTAAAATAAATTAATTTGACAATGTTTATACAATATATTAGTTGAGTTTTATTGAGTTTTGCATGTTGAGTTTTATTTTACTATTTTGGAAATACTGGAGTAGCTTTCTATACCTTTGTAAAGGTAAATAGACGTGCAATGTCAAATGATTGAAATGGGGCTAGCATATATTGGAATTTACTGATTACACAAAACTTTATTGAAGGGGAAAAACAAGTTGACTGGGTACTTTCAATCATGCATTCCATATCTTGTAGTGTTTTTTTTTTTTTTTAAATGAAAGTTTCTAGAGCTAACAAATAATAGTGATAAGGAAAAATAATGACCTTGACGTGGTCCTTTCAGGCATTCATTTCTGGTTAGAACCTTGTTATTCTAACTGCGGACTTTCGATATTAAACCCACTATCTCCGAGTCAGTTCTGACTCCTAGCAACCCTTTAAGATAGGGTAGAACTGCCCAAAGGGTTTCTAAGGCTATCATCTTTATGGAAGCAGACTGTCACCTCTTTGGCCTGTGGAGTACCTGGTGCATTTGAACTGCAGACCTTTTGGTTAGCAGCCAAGCACTTTAACCATTGTGCCACCAGGCCACCTCATTCTTGATATCGGAGACTTAAAACCATTGCTTTTCCTGAGGAGCCTTCCCTGACATCACATCTCTGTCAAGTTAGCTTTTTATTTTTTATCCTCATATATGGGAAAGGAGCTCTGCTGGCACAGTGGGTAAGACATTTGGCTGCTAATGAGGTCAGTGGTTCAAACCCACCAGGTACTCCATGGGAAGAAGATGAGGCAATCTACTTACATAAAGATTTACAGCCTTGGAAACTCAATGGGGGTTCATGTGAGTTGAAATTAACTCAATGGCAGTGGGTTCTATTATGGGAAGTCCTTTGCCTTTTCCCATCTCATACATGTAAGACTGAGCTGCTTAAAGGTAGAACACATACAAAATTTACTTCAGTATACAGTGCCTTGCTAGCAAATGGTAACTGCTAAATAAATGTTTGAGTGATGAATGAATGAGCTAAAAAACTGAAATATGTACCAAAGTAGAGAAAGTAATAGAATATTGAGTTTGAGAGATTAAAAACAAAATCATCTCAAGGAATTAAAATTATATCTAACAGCATTTGGATATATGATAGGTTATTATTGGTATATCAATATGTATTTGTTAAATGCCCACTTTATTAAGTGGTGTGATTGTGGTTGTGAACAGAATAGGATTATCTATACCTTCATGCAGGTTTTCAGCCAGATGGCACATGAATTCAAATTCTAGCATAATGGACACTGGGAAGATAGCATGAAGAAATTCCTAATTATAGATGAGAAAATAAGGGAGTTGATTATGAAAGATTGTTATATACTATCTTTTACTAAAATTATTTATATTAGATTTTTGATACCACAACATCATCTCCCACTTTTTGCACACCGTATATTATTTGACATATATTGCGTTTGAAAAAGTGGATGGTAAGAATATTTAGCAATAGTGGGGAAACCGACCTGATTATTTTAGAGCAGATAAAATTGTTAGTGAAATATGGGATTGAAATAGAAACTCAACCAAAGTAAGAACCACTACATAAAAATCTAAGCAATTCTTTTCCAGCTCCAGAAATTATGCTCCATCTCCGGTAGCGTAGTGCCTAAGGCACTTGACTGCTAACCAGAAGGCTGGCGGTTCAAACCCAGCAGCCAGTCCTTGGAAGGAAGGTTGTGCAATCTACTTCTATAGTGAGATACCGCCTCAGAAACCCAAGGGGGGGTCGCTATGAGTCGGATCCGACTCAACGGCACATAACAACAACAACATGTTCCTCTTAAGCTACTCTCTATGGATATGGAAGACTGTAGCTACTTGCTGCTTTGTAGAACAGTCCTTTTCTTTCTGATTTCCACAGAGGGCTTATCCATACAGTCTTACTATAGAGTAATAGGTAGGCAAGTGTATTTCCTCAGAAGTAATGAAGTTAAGTTTCAGTAAGATTAATTTATTCAGCAAACTAACTTTGTACTAGCCACTATAAAAACAAAGGTGGCCAAGGCAATGGAACAAAACAGAACGTTTTAATCTCCCGGCAGCCCCAGATTACCAGTTAGTTGTGTTCCTAAATATATATTTAAGTTGAATTTGTACATAAGTTAAAACAGTTAGGTACAATTTGTATCTAATATCAGTTATTCAAATGTTTGTCTTAGTATATAGATTATAGTATACCTTTCTATGCATAGAAAAGAAACACTTCCAGGTATACCAAAATATCTTTAACATAATAATGCAGTAATAATAATAATGTTTTGTACAAAGCAGCACCTGTTTGTTATTATGAGCCATTGTATTTATTTTTAGTATAATGGGCTTTACCAGGGTTGGTTTGTAACTACAGCTTGTATGTAAGTTGCTTATTCATAACCCTGTATTTCTCTTGAATCCCACAGAGGTTTTCTAGTCTTTGATCATTCAGTTTTGGTAATAAAAATGCTTACAAGTGAATGCCCAAATAAAATACTAATAATGTTACATGTAATGACATTTTTGGGAGCTCTGATAGCATAGTGGCTAAGGCACTTGACTGTTAACCAGAAAAGACTGGCAGTTCAAACCCACCAGCCACTCCTCAGAAGGAAGGTTGGGCAATCCTACTTCCGTAGTGATACTGCGTCGGAAACCCAAGAAGGAAGGGGTTGCTGTAAGTCGGGTCCAACTCGATGGCATATAACAACAACAACAACAATGACATTTTTATCATTAAAATGTGTGCTACTAGTTTTTGGATCACTTTGAAATTTCATCTATCAGTTCCAAATAAAATCTCAACTTGGATAATGCACGAAACTATTTCATGGTGACAATTTTATATTCACACATAGAGTTTACAAAATAAGTTTAGTACAACCTATGGAAAAATCTATTTTAAAATTGTTGTTGTTGTTATGTGCCGTCGAGTCAAACTTGACTCATAGCGACCCCTCCTTGGGTTTCTGAGGCTTTATCACTACAGAAGTAGATTGTCCAGCCTTCCTTCTGAGGAGTGGCTGGTGAGTTTGAACCGCCAGCCTTCTGGTTAGCAGTCAGGTTCTGGTGGCGTAGGGCCTAAAGCGTTAGACTGCTAACCAGAAGGCTGGTGGGTCAAACCCACCAGCCACTCCTCAGAAGGAAGGTTGGGCAATCTACTTCCATAGTGACACACCACCTTGGAAACCCGAGTATCCAACTACTATGAGTTGGATACAACTCCACAGCAGTGCATTTGGTTTTGGTTTAAGTACATTTAGTGTGTTTAATGTAAATGCTTAGGAAAGATTTTGAAGTTCTGTTTGGACTGTAATGTTGTCCGTGGTAAAAGAGATAAAAGAGGGCAGATGTAAAGTGATCCAGAGCTGAAAAATAACTACTGATAGAACTTGACAAGGCACTGTGGTATAGTGACATAGCATTATACCACTGTGGTATACCATTAAAGCCAGTTTTCAGATTCCATTTGTAGACATGTGACTTTGAATAAAATAACCCAAGCCCCCATTTTCTGAGTTGTAAAATTAATATAACCCAAACAACTCAATGTCACGCACTTCTGTCAAGTCAGACCTGACTCATAGCAAGCCCTCCTTGAGTTTCCAAGGCGGTATCACTAGGGAAGTAGATTGCCCAATCTTCCTTCCAAGGAGTGGCTGGTGGGTTTGAACCACCAGACTTGTGGTTAGCAGTCGAATACCTTAGGCACTATGCCACCAGAGCTCCTATGAAGTAAGCTAACAGCAAAAATATTCTGCAGATTCAGCCAGGATTATTGTGAGGATAAAGAGAGATAATGTACATTGTACCTGAAACATTCTAAGCCTCTACAAGTGATAGCCCCTTTTCTGATTCTTCCACTAACACAATTCCTATGCATCTGCACATATGCACACACACAATTGGCAAATGAATACTGTGCCCTTAAAAAATGTATAGGGAAGAGGGCTAGGAACAACAGGGACTAGCTTATTTCTAATTACCTATAATCATGATTTCATAATCTGCAAGTTATCTTCATATAATGAGTTATCCAATTATATCTGGTATGTAATTTACCAATTGACCTGTTTCCTTAGTTGACTGGAGATAGAAACCAGAACTTCTGTCTTATCACCTCCACTAATAAAGTTGGAATAAATGGGAGCTCTGGTAGCGTAGTGCCTAAGGCACTTGACTGCTCACCAGAAGGCTGGCAGTTCAAACCCACTGGCCACTCCTCGGAAGGAAGATGGAGCAATCTATTTCCATAGTGATACTGCCTTGGAAACCCATGAAGGGGTCGCTATGAGTAGGGTCCAACTCAACGGCACATAACAACAACAACAACAAACGAACCACTGCTTAAGTAGAGTATATTGACCAGAGTGAGCACTTCTGTTTTGCCAAACAGTTTGTATTTTACATGCATTGATTTGATTCTCACAAAACCCTATGAGCCCTAAGAGCTATTATAATCCCAATTTTACAGATAGAGAAACTAAAATTCAGAGTTTGGCCTAGGATCAAGATCACTTTGCTAGTAAATGAGGAGCCCAGGTTCAGACCCAGATGGCCTATGCTGGATAGTGTATGTCTATCTTTAAAGTCTCATAGTGGTTAAGAAGTTCCTATCGATGTAAGCCTTCCTGTCCCTGACGACCAAGAGTTTCAAAATACACATGCAGCTAACAACTAGGTATTAAGCACACAAGGTAGCACACAAATTAGCCTGTGGAAAATAAGTGGATGTGTTTCTACAAGTTAATGCAGTCAACAAGCTTGCAGAAGACAATTTCAGCACAGAGCACACAGTAGAAGTTAGAAATCATGATTCCTGTGGAAAATGACAGCATCTCACTAAAGGCCAGGAGTGGTTCTTTTCCTTCTACATTCTTGGGGAATCTGGAGCAATTTAGATGTACTGGCTTTACTTTTTTGCCTTTTCATTAAGATTGAGTGCACAGGAGTGGTGTATATGTGTGTGTGTGGCACCACTATAACAAGTCTTCTCTCCTTTATTGTTCATCTCATTTGGCAATAATTTATTTCTCATTGAAAAATGTAATATTCATTAGTGTGATTTGGAGGCCTTGTACCCATAATTTGTATAAATGCAATCTCTATGATCCTGTTCAGAATTGAATCAGTCTTTTCATAGTTTTATGATAGTTTTATACTGTGTTTTCTGTTGCTAGAGGCTAAAGGAAGATAGTTCTTGACCCCTAGAGGACAGATGCTGACCATATAGGAGGGAATTCCAAGTGGGGAAAATGATGCCAAGAAAATTACGAAGGCCAAAATGCACATATGAGAATTAGATAGTAATTTTTAAAGATTGAATTCTCTGGTGAATATTGATTAACTTTGTACTTATCAGTAAATTATTTGAATATTCTACATAGCACCTAATATCACTGGAACCATTTACTTTTACCCTTTAGGGTATATTTGGAGAAATTTTGTTCACTCATCTACCTTACTACTTAATAGACTTAACATAAACAATATCCAGGCGCCAGCCATGGGGCACACTAGGAAGAAGCATGAACTTAGTTAGGGAGATTTGGAACAAATGGAAAGAGGTAATTATGAGGTGGGAGAGCTAGGGAGAAGTGGGGAGTGGGGGAATACTGAGGCAGTCTATAAGGGACAAACTTTAGCAAAATACTTCTCTGATTATTGAATAAATGTGTTCTGGGCACAGATAATCCAAAAGAGATATATTTCAGAGATAGGGAGAGAAAGGGATTGTAATGAGTAAAGATATATTCAGTTTCTGCAAAAGCTGCCAAGATCTCCATGCTGACATAGGCATCCTGTGTACAGATTCTGGTGGCTTGGAACCAGGAAGTCATTGTGTGCTGAGGACTATTTTCACTTCTGTCCTTCGGGTGAAAGATGGTGTATTTTGAGATTGTCCCATAAAGGGGCACCATTATTTTCCTTCATCTTGCCCTTGAGTTCCTTTTTGTTCACTCACTGACTTTAACACAATTCAGGTTGGTCACCAGTTTTCATCAGCCCTGAATACTGAGGCCAAGTAGATGAATTTCTTGTTGCTATGGAAGGTTGGGCAATCCTACTTCCGTAGTGATACTGCCTCGGAAACCCAAGGAGGGGTCGCTATGAGTC
>NW_006921776.1:4025978-4026680 GCF_000298275.1 Orycteropus afer afer | reverse complement strand
GGAAGGTTGGGCAATCCTACTTCCGTAGTGATACTGCCTCGGAAACCCAAGGAGGGGTCGCTATGAGTCAGGTTTGACTCGATGGCACGTAACAACAGCAACAACATGCCAAAAAGGGCTTCCTATTTTTTTTGGCCTTTTTCCCTATTTATTTATATTGAAGTGTGTGTGTGTGTGTGTGTGTGTGTGTGTGTATAAATTATTTAATTCCCTGGGAACCCATTTCCACATTACTAAGTATTGTTTATGTTTTATATCATATTTCATTTTTGGATATACTTTGTTAAACATTTCTCTGTTTTGGTCTTTTAGGTTGTTACATGATTTTCACTAGTATGAATATCTTCTTATATAAGTCGTTGTCACATTTTTGGAATCTTTTTTACGATACATGTTTTCAAATGGGATTTGATTGGAGTTCATTTCAGAAAGGTGGTACCAATTTGTAGTTTCAGAAATGCATGACACTGTTTTATCCTACCCAAACAAATAAATCTTTGCTAATTTTATAGGAGAAAATGTTACCATATTCTTATTTTCTGCTTTCTTCTTGTCCTTACCAGTTAAATTGAGTATTTCATACGTTTATTGGCTAAATCAAAACCAAACTGCTGCTGTTGAGTCAATTCTGACTCAGTGACCCCCTTTGGGCTTCTGAGGCAGTAAATCTTTGTGGAAGCAGATTGCCCCATCTTCCTTCTG
>NW_006921776.1:3991138-4025168 GCF_000298275.1 Orycteropus afer afer | reverse complement strand
ACATATTATTAAGTTAATATATTAGAGGAAAGACTTGTTTAAGGAAACATATTTTAAATGCAAATGTCTACCACAGTCACCTTCCTTACCACCCTCCTAGTATCTCAGTAAGCAAAACACTTTGCTTAAGGTCTTTGTTTAATTGACACCGTGATAAGCTTGACCTACGGGAATAATGTTACATTCTCTTTAACCTGTTTACTCTCAATATCAAAACAGCCATTGAGAAGAAGAAACTGTAGTCCATTCATTGATTTTGTTCAAACCATTAGAATGGCAAACTTTTTCTGTGAACAGTCAGATAGTAAATATTTTAAACTTTGTAGGCCAAAAGACAAAATTGAAGATACTGTATACATATATTCTTATATAACAAGAGGGAAAATGAATATCCATGAATATTTTATTGATAGCATTGAAAAGTTTATTGCTAGATGGTGAAATTTGAATTTAATAAAATTTTCTCATGTAATGAAATATTGTTTTTTTCTCACCATTTAAAAATGTAAAAGCCATTCTTAGGTCATTGATGAGCAAAACCAGTGGTTAGTTCCTTGTTTAGAAAACAGCATGTGGATATCCGATACTTAACAGATTTTAATTTCACTTGTAGAACATTTTGAGTACCTATTTTATATCGGAGTAATATATATTACTATCCCAAAACTTTTTTGAAAGAACCAACCAAAAACCAAACTCACTGCCATCAGGTGAATTCCTACTCATAATGACCCCCATTGGGTTTCTGAGGCTGTAAATCTTCATGGAGGTAGATTGCCTTTTTTCCGGAAGTGGCTGACAGGTTTGAACCGTCAGCCTTCCGGTTAGCAGCCGAATGCTTTATTCGCTGTACTACCAGAGCTCTTTAGAAAGAACAGACACTCATTTATAAAGAAATGTGTTTAACTTCTGACAGGTCAATAAATGGCAGGTCTAGAATTGAAAGCCACATCTATTTTTCGGCTCGTAGGTTCTTTCCACTGCTCAAAACCTCTTACGTGCCATTGCATACTGTCAAGAAAAAGATAGGGTTCCTGTTCCTAAGTAGTTCTTAGTTGTGATGAGATACAAATTTGGAAGGTTGGAATTTT
Source organism: Orycteropus afer afer (assembly GCF_000298275.1). NCBI lineage: Eukaryota > Metazoa > Chordata > Mammalia > Tubulidentata > Orycteropodidae > Orycteropus > Orycteropus afer. Next base: position 4,024,077 of record NW_006921776.1, on the reverse strand, counting down.
CTCAAACATGCCTGTTGTCACTACAAATCAGGTTTACCTAAATTTGGTCTCATTTCTGTGATGACGTTTGCTTGGTTTTTAGACTCTTTAAACCTTTTTCTACCCCAACCCCCTTGGAATAGTAAGAGAACTTTTTTTCTGGTAACAGCATTATTTTAAAACTTTACAAAGTCACATTCAATTTATCTCTCTCCCTCTCTTTCTTCCTCCCTGAATGTTCTGATGATACATATTTGAAAATAATTTTAGTCCTTTAAAAACCTCATATTTTAATTAAAAATTGAATATATCTAAACAGGAAAACACAGAAATGGTGACAAGAAAACCAGTGATGAAATCAGAGTTATGAATGCCATTTAAGAAATGATTGTATAACTTTTACACCATTTTTGGAAGCAGTTTCTGTTTTAACTCAATTAATATCAAGTTAGTAGTATAGTTGTATAAGCCATCTCTTTTTGGTTCAGGGAGGCATTAAAATGTGCTAAGGAGCTCTGGTGGCACAGTGCCTAAGGCATTTGATTGCTAACCAGGACGTTGGCGGTTCAGACCCAATAACTACTCTGTGGAAGGAAATCGGGGCAGTTTACTTCTGTAAAGACTTACTATCTTGGAAACCCGATAGGGGTTGCTGTGAGTTGGAAGTGGGTCAGAATCGACCCAATGGCAGTAAGGTGTTTTTTTTTTTTTTTTTTAAAAGGACACAAATAAGTACTGAGTGAAAAAGCAATGAATGTATTTAGTGGTGTTGGAAAAGATGGTAGCAAAAGATAATGTTGAAAATGCCATTTGCTGTTTGGTGATGGTTGTTCTTTTTTATTTTGAGTTTGCACCCATGGCATTTTGAGTTAAGCTCAGAGAGTTTAACAATGAACACAATGAACTCACTATTGCATTTAGTTCATGTATGGCATTTTACAGTTTTCAATTGGTTCAGGAACATTTCTTGAAAAAAGTAAGAGCAATGTAGTACAATATTCACTGAGGTAAATTCTTTTTCATACTTCATATTACCCCATTGGTTAGTTTTTTTTCCCATGCTCTCTACATCTTTTAAAAACATATCTTTACATCTAACCAACCAACCAACCAACCAACCAATTCACTGCCTTTAAATCAATTCCAACTGATAGTGACCCCTATTGGGGTGCAAGGCTGTAAATCTTTATAGAAGCTGGTTGCTTCATTTTTGTTCTACGGAGTGGGTGGGTTTGAACCACCAGGGTTTTTGGATAGCAGCCAGATACTTAACCTCTACACCACCAGAGCTGATGGGCTTGAACCACCAACCTCCTGGTTAGCAGTCAAATGCCTTAGGCATTGCACCGCGAGAACTCCTTACTACATTTTAATTTTTCCCTGAACAAAAAAGAGATGGCTTATAGAGCTACTCAAAAAAATGGCAGTGAGTTTGGTTTTGTTTATAAAGCTACTCTACTAACTTGATATTATTGAGTTAAAACAGAAATTTATCTTTACATTTATTCATGTAATAAAAGTAATCTTCAATTTTAAGGAAACTTACATGTTAGTGATAATGTAGAATTTAGGTTTAAATATTTTTATATACATAGAATTGAGAAAGCAAAATTTAAGCACTGTGTATGGGAAACCAAGGAAAGTTTAAAAAAAAAATTAACTTTGGTCTCAAGTTATTTAGAGGTGGGAAAGTACTTCAGTAGATTTTATTTTGTTGTGGTTTGGTTTTCCTAGAAGCCTGCTGAAAAATGCCTCCTCACTCCAGCAAAAACACCTAGCTGTCATCTTTGTAGCATAGTGGCTAAGGCACTTGACTGCTAACCAGAAGGCTGGCGGTTCAAACCCACCAGCCACTCCTCGGAAGGAAGGTTGGGCAATCCTACTTCCGTAGTGATACTGCCTCAGAAACCCAAGGAGGGGTCGCTATGAGTCAGGGCTGACTTGAAGGCACATAACAACAACAACAACAACATCATCTTTGTAGTGTGTTTTCATTAAAAACAAAAGAAAAACAAACAACTTGCAGAAGTCCTTTGTGGTTTTAGGGAGAGAGAATGCATTTTAAAACATGTAAAACGAAAGACTTCTTCAGTGGGGAAAAAACGGTTAAATAGCTGGCACTTTCTAAGTGATTGAAATGTTAGAGTGGGTAACAATTTGTGAAAAATCCAGAGAAAAGTTGAGACTGGTTTCAGACTGTGTTAACCATTCCTCCATGAAGTGAGAAATAAATACTTCATAGGAATTTATGTTGTAATATAATGCCTATTCCTTTCAGAACACTTTTATGAATCAGCAGTGGTTGAATGTCTTTGGATACCTGTTTGGCACTGAGAGAAATGTGTGGGTGGTTTCAGGGCAGTTTCAATGTTGTTAACTCAAATAAGTTCTAGAGTTGGTATTAATTGGCCCCCTTACACTACCTTTAATGAGGAAACCAGTTGTTATATGGGTGACTTCTTCACACCTTTAGAGGTCATTGCTGCCTCATAAAAATTCATTGATTTGGAAATCTTATGTTCTGTACATTGTCCTCTTGTGATTAACCGTAAATGTAACTTTTTAGTTTTTAATTGTTGTTTGTGGTTAAATACAGTAAAGTAAGAACCAAAGATTTAGAATCCAAATTTTGACTCTCTTTGATCTGGGTGACTTGCCTGGTGAATACTTTAAGTGAGATCACCACCTATAATTAGTTTTATGATTCAGACTATTAATAAGTGACAGGAAAGGAATAGTATCCTTTTAACCAGTATGTCTTACAGAGCATTACTCTGTGTGTGTGTGTTATGTGCTGTGGAGCTGGACCTGACTCATAGTGACCCCTCCTTGGGTTTCTGAGGCAGTATCACTGTGGAAGTAGGTTGTCCAAACTTTCTTCTGAGGAGTGGCTGATGGGTCTGAACCGCCAGCCTTCTGGTTAACAGTCAGGTGCCCTAGGCATTATGCTACCAGAGCTCCTACTGGATGGGGGATAAAATCTCACATATCTGTATTTTTTGCTTCTTGCTTAATTGCAGATAAGAAAAAAAACATTCTGAAGCTGGATGCAGAAAATAAATGGATTTTCTGATAACAAAGGGCAGTAAAAAACCTCAAAATACTATATTACAGTATAGTAATCAGTGTAGAAATAGAAATTCTTGTCCTCAAGAAGATGATAGCATTGTTTTGTTTTTTAATTTGTGGTTATTTTCTTCTTTCCAAACCAAAAAACCAAACTTACTGCCATCGATTTGGATCCGACTCATAGCGACCCCTCCTTGGCTTTCTGAGGCAGTATCATTACGGAAGTAGATTGCCCCATCTTCCTTCCCAGGACTGGCTGGTGGGTTTGAACCACCAGCCTTATGGTTAGCAGTCAGATGCCTTAGGAACTACATCATCAAAGCTTCCATTTTTCTTCTTTGTTATCAACAAATAAATTTTACAGAATTCCTTCATTTTATTTTGATACTATGTTATGAATGTCTTGAGAAATTACATTTCTGATGGTTATTTATTCGTGTTAAACTAGGTTTAGGGAGCCCTGGTGGAACGAACAATGGTTAAGTGTTGGGCTACTAAATGAAAAGTTGGCAGTTCAAACCCACCAGCAGCTCCACAAGGGAACAGATCTGGCAATCAGCTGCCATAAACATCACGGCCTACAAAACCCTGTGGGGCAGTTCTGCTCTGTCACTTGGCATCACTATGAGTTGAAATCAACTCAACAGCACGAAAGAACAACAACAACAAACTGGTTTTCACTAGTTACAAAAAATAACAATAAATGAAAAGAGTATTTCCTCTCCTGAAATAAAAAAAAAGAGGGAACATTTCCCAGTCTGGTTTATGTAAAGGATTTACATAAGTAACCACAGTGCCTAGATGATGTTGGACTCTAGTGGATGGACTATCACTTAAGGTGTGTTTTCACAGATGAGCTCCATTGAATAGGGAACTCAGTGAAGACATCATCTTTGTCACATTTATATTCTTTAGCAACATCTGAATTTTTTATAAATTATTTATTAATAGTATGCATAGCTTAGTACTTAAAAATAGAAACTTTGAAATTAATGTATATTAAAAAAATACAGGGTTTTAAGTAGGCTTGACATTTTTATATGTACGAATTAAAGTATAAAATAAGCCATGAAAAAATAACCAATGACCAAACATTTATCCACTGCCTACTATATGCTAGATAGTGTGCTGAAAACCAAGAATGTAAGATTTCATAAATAGGATTTACTCCTTTTTGTTGAAGAGCTTGGAGTCTCAAAGGGAAGGAATATAAGTAAAGAGACTTAGAAGAGTTCTGATAGGGAACTGATAAGTTTTTATGTATGTAGTGGATTCGTACCTCCGTTTAAGAAACTATAAACAGAGCACTGTTCTAGGTTCTGGGTTTATCATGGTGAACAAGATAGATAAGATACATTTCCTTATGGAGGACCACCTTCCATGTACATTATCCAGTCTCATAGATAATTGTCCTTTTTGTTCACTTTTACATCTTAAGTGCTAGAACAGTGCTGGATATATATAGGTGCTCAATAAGTATTTATTGGAAGAAAGAAAACAGATGACCCAAACCTGAGCTGAAGTTCTCCTTTCCCCTTGTCAGGGAAGTCTTGAACTGAGTTGTGGAGGATAGTTGTTCCCTTAGAGAAAAATACCCTGTCTGGAGGAAGTAGTTTAATCATAGATAGTGGGTTGTTAAAAATTTGACCCTCAGTACTCATGGGCACCCTATGCATAGCAGAATGAAACACTACCTGTGTTTCTACTTGATCAGACCTTTGTGATCCATGGAGTTTTCACTAACTGATTTTTGGAAGTGGATCACCAAGCCTTTCTGCCTAGTCTGACTTAGTATGGAAGCTCCACTGGAATCTGTTCATTACCATAGGAACATGCAGGCCTCTGTTGGCAGAGAGGTGGTAGCTGTGCATGAGGTGCATTGGCTGGGAATAGGCACTGATTAATAGGACAATATTGAGGCTTAATAGAACTTTAAATGGTTTTTTAAGTCCATCAGAATTGAAGTATTCTACGTTTAGGAACTTTGGGGAAGTTAAAGCTGTATGCTGAGAATACCAAGAGCATCTCTTTCTGTGGCGTACCATGTTTTTTAACAGATAGGTCTATCAGGAATTTTTCTTTCAATGTTCAATATTAATCAGTATTTCACACCTTTTAAATTGCTGTATTTTAATGGTGCCTGTGAATTGTTTCTCAGTAGTGGATAATTTTGAAGTTTTAAAGTGTGGGAGATTTCTTTTTTTCTAATAAGTAGTTTAATCCCTAAGTGTTTTGAAAGATTACTGATAACATACTTTTCTTTAAAATATGAGAGACCTTTTTAAGAAGTATTGATATTTAAACAGTTGATGGGGATCTAAAAATAGTTTTTACTTTGGAGTATTCAAAGTATCCAGAATTTTATGATCCTTTGTGACTCCCTAAAATGAAGCTTTTTCTCCCCCCTTAAAGTTTGTTTTTCATCACACATTTACTGGTTAGAATCATTGATGTAATTCTCAAGTAAATTGCTGCATTTTTCTCTATATATATTCATTTTGCTTGATATAATGTACTTTAAAAGGTATAACTGAGCTGTAGTCTTCTTTGAAAAAGTTTTTGTTTGAAATGTTTTATAACTTAAAACATATCAAGGTAGAAGAAAGCTTCTAAATGAAAATAACAAAAGAAGCTAAATTGATTTTGTGTTATAGGATCATAAGTTGTTTGAACACAGTCTCTTACAGGAATTTTGTTTTTATAAGAATGTGTTTAGTGTTTCATGCTAACCAGCTTTACTGACAGATTGCTACATATTCAAGGCCAGTGTGCTTATGCTGGAAAATGAGATTTTGTTCTTTTATTTTCATTCAGGGCATGAAAACAATTTCAAAGTAGTTTTTTAAATCCCCATGTTTATGTTTATCTCCATAATTTATGCTCCTCACATAATACTGACTAGTCACAAGAATTACGTGTTAATGAACACAGAAGATATTAGATGCTTTAGGGTTTGTTAGGCTAGTTCTTAAATGGAACTAAGGGGGTAATTGAAATAAAAGTGGCATTCTACAAACAAATAAAATAGAGTTTTTACATACTGCATTTTAATAAACAAAGAAAAGTTTTAATTGTACATCCTTGATTTTAAAAATTTTATTTAGTTAAACTTATGAATATGCAGAAAATAAAATGAATTGAAATTTTATAAGTTAATTATCTTTTAGGTTTACTTTAGGTTAACTGTTTAGGTTAACATTCTCTTTTCTTCTAAATTCTTTTTAAGTAAATAATGAAATGGAAAAATAATTTTTTTTTTTTCCTGGAGGCTTGTAAGCTCAGGATTCAGCCTGGTTGAAATCATATCCCCTCTTCATTAAGTACTTTTCTCATTTCCATTTTAGGAAGAATCTCATTAACATACATAACCATGAATAAATCAGATTTCGTATGCCAGCACTAGTAGTAAGTAGACTGTGGCTTGCGTTAATGTTTCATTAGAGCTTAAAGTCACAGCCTTAGCTCCATTGAGGTCCCTGATAATCAGGAGGTGTGGTGCTGACTGGGACACTCAGACCGTATGACAGTGGTATCCATGACATAGTTTAGTTTAAAGGAATTAAGTAAAACAGTACTGTAAAAGTTGAAGTTTTTTTCTATTATGACACTTAATAAAGACTTTCATTGAATGTATGGTTGTAAAGAAATGTAGAATGAGCATTCTGAGTGTGGACAATGCTAGAAAAGCAAAGTGTTCCTGATTAAGTACCTGAAGTATGAGCTTGTAACCAAGTGTAATACTTACTGCCAGAACTGTGTATTTTCTTGCAAAAATGCTCATAAATGACGCAAAGCCCAGTAGAATTCCGATTCCCATCTTACAGATTCCTAGCTAGTAGTGGTACATCTGTTTATTAGGAGTTGTCCCTGAATGGGAATGATTTCAGTCCTGTGTCACTGTACCTGTTGCTGGGAGATGTTTATTCTAATCACTAGCCCAAAGCACGGAGAGTTATTGCTTGATATTTTATTGGGGGGTGCTGTCTTTTCAAAATCATTTGTTCCGAAAGGAGAAAATGGAGTAAAACAGTTCATTTTACTCTAAGCACCGCTATTTGGCAGTGTTCACATTTGTGCAGCACAAAGCTGCAATGTTGATCTTTTGCTCACAAGGCCTCCCACCAGTTCTTTCTTCAATTTTAAAGGTTATAAGATGGATTGGATTACACTTTGCTGGTTGGGATGCTCTTTTTTTCTTTGTGGAAATAGAAATAGATTGAAAATACAGCTTAGAATAAATGTCATAGTAATAGTTTGGTTAAAAGGCTTTAATTTGGGGATTTCTTTTCATTGATTATCTTGACCGAACAATTTTATTGAATACTTGACCATCATCTACACTGTTGTTTAATGCTCTGCTTTTTCCACCAAGCCTAGGAGCACCTGATACATCATAGTGTATTCTCTACAGCAGTAGGCCCCACATCTGCTGCTGGTTGTCACCATTATTTGGAAGGCACTAAAGTAACATTTGGGAACACTGGTAGTGTGTTGCCTAAGGCATTTGACTGCTAACCAGAAGGCTAGTGGTTCAAACCCTTCCTCGGAAGGAAGGTTGGGCAATCTATTTCTGTAGTGATACTGCTTCAGAAACCCAAGGAGCGGTCGCTATGAGTCGGATACAACTCGATGGCAGTGAGTTGAGTTGAGAAAGTAATATTTAAGAACATGAACCCAGGAGCTAAATTGTTGGTATTTAATTCACTTTTACAGGATGTGTTACCAGGGCCATGGACAACTTAGTTAATCTTTCTGTTCCTCACTCACCCCCCACCCCCACCGAAGTGGTGGTAATAATAATAATAGCTATCTCATATTTTTTGGTTTTAAGGTCAGTAAATATTTGTAAAGTCTACTTCCATCGATGGCAGAGTAAAAAAGTTGAGTAGTTCTCTCCCTCTGAAACCGTTACACTCCTGAACAAATTGTCAACAACAACAACCACCATGTCTGGGGCCCCAAAATTGACCAAAGGCAATCAAATTGAAAAGCATTTCTTTATTCAAAGCTTCTGGTAGAAGAGTGGAAGTTTGAAGCACTTTTTCCTGGGGCTATTCCCATTCTCTACCTCCTTGTCCATCTGGAAGAAGTGATAGTTTCCTCAGGATGAGACTCATGATGAAAACCAGCAACTTTATAAGCAGAGAGAGGTGATTTGGTACAGAAGGTGAATGCTCATGCCCAGCAGTGTTGCCAGCAAAAGCAGTGAACACCATAGGAAACCAACAGGGAAAATCCACAGCGCTGCTAGTCTGAAGTTGTGGTCCCAGTTAGGGAGAATAGAGGGCCAGTTCCAATGTAACAGAGAAATCCTGGAAATGATAGAGCTGGAAGTTCTCCATGCATTTAAATTTTTTTTTTTTACTGTGGTAAATATACATATAACATCATTTGCCTATTCAACATTCTTCACATGTATAATTCAGTGACATTGGTTACATTTATCATGTTGTTCAAACATTACCATTGTCCATCTCAAATTTTCCCTTCACTCTTATCAGAAGCTCAATATGTCCTAAGTCTCCATATGTTCTTGATTGATTGTGAAACTACACACATGTGCATAGGAGACCTGAGAAGACTTGGCCAAAAGTTAATTACTAAAAATTGACTTAACACTGCCTGAACTTGGAACGTTCTAACCAATACACACACCAACACCTACAGATCAATCAGCAGAATGTGCACACCTTATTATGGGCTCACATTTTTTGTGCAAAATATTTGTTCAGTCACTGGCTTACCAATAGGGTGGCCTATAGGAAATCAGGCTAGAAATTAAAAATAAAAATAATTAAAAGGAAGGGGGGAAAATAAAAACCCAAGTAGAGACATGAACAACTGCACACTATAAGGGGAGATAGTTCTGGAGAATAAGTCCAGTCAAGTTACTGACAGGAAAATACTGTAACACCAACACACCTCAGGGGAAAAGGAATCCAAATTCAGAGTTGTTAACACTTTAGTCTTTAAAATGCCCAGTTTTCAACAGCAACAATAACCATAAAATTACAAGATCTTCCAGGAAACTGGGAGGTGTGACTCATAGTCAGGAGGAAAACAATCAATGGAAACTGCCTCTGAGGTGAGCTCAGAAGTTGTTAGATTTGGCAGATAAAGATTTCAAAGTGACTATTGTGTAAGTATGTTCAAAGATTAAAGTAAAACTATACTGAAGAGTTAAGAGAAAGTTATGATGACAGTGAGTCGACATACAAGTAATCTCAGTAAAGAAACTATTTAATAATAAAAGCTCTTAGAAAAATTCTTGGCACATTCTGATTATTAAATCAGTGTGTGATAAATAAATAAGTAAATTCCTCCCCAAATACAGACGTCCCAACTTCATCTGAGTAAGGCATTGGTGATTGCTTTGTGTAGAGTTCTTGACTTCCATAAGGGAGACACAGGTTCAGTACCAACCAGTGTACCTTATGCACAGCCACCATCCATCTGCCAGTGGAGGCGTTCATATTGCTGTGATGCTGAGCAAGTTTCAGCAGAGCTTCTAGACCAAGATTCATTAGGAAAAAAGACCTGGTGATCTGCTTCTGAAAATGAACAGTGAAAACCCTATGGATCACAATAGTGTGATCTGCAGTTGATGATGGAGATGGCATAGACCAGGGCAGCATTTTGTTCTGTTTTGCATGGAGTAGTCATGAGCCAGGGACTGCCTCAATGGCAGCTGGCAACAATAATTTTATCTGAAACCAGAGATTGTGATTCAGGTGGTCTGTACAAAGGAAGAAAATATTGTTAAAAGACTAAATTTTTTTTGGTGATGATTTCTTCCTGTGAAAGTATTGTCCGTCATTAATGTCATGTGACTAAAGGGGTAGGTAAAAGTTTTTTGGAATAAATTTTGGTTCTTCATTTTATTAGATTGACTTAGTGAAATTTGATGGTTTAAAAAGTTAATATTGATTGTGGAAATATTATTAAGGACTTTTTAAACTTTCCTTTAAATTATATTTTTTTGCATTATCAGGGAAAGTTTACACATCAAATTAGTTCACTACACAAATGGTTCAGTGACAGTGGTTACATTTTTCACAACGTGTCCACATTTTCATTATTTTGCTCTACATGTTTCATTTCCACTAATCTGTATTCATTGTCCTCTTACCCTTTCATTTTGCTTTAGACTAATTGTTGACCATTTTGGTCTCATATATATGATTTCTTGAAGGTGCACAGTACTCACAGGTGATATTCTTCATTTTATGAATCAGTCTGTTATTTAGCTAAAAAGAGACTTCAGGGAGTAATTTCACTTCAAGGTTTAAGGAATATCTCAGGGCAGTAGTCTTCAGAGACCTCTAATCTCAACTAGTCCCGTAAATCAGTACTTTTTAAGAGTTTGAGTTTTGTTTCATCTAAACTTCTTTTGAAGTTTTCAGAGAAAACATCTGAATTGGACAAAGAAGGCACACTTTCTTTTCTTTTTTTATTGTGAAGATTTACAGAGCAAATTCACTTTCCATACAGCAGTTCATATACACTTTTGTCTCATGACATTGACCACAGTTCACCACAATGCAACAGCTCCCCTCCCAACCCCTCCCCACAGTTACCTCTTTCCAGTGTCCATGGCTCCTGTCCCCTGAGCTGTCTCCCTGTGCAAAAGCAGCCCTTCTTTCTCCCATGATTGTTCTCTCCAAGGAGTGTATCTACTTGAGGTAAATGTTCAACTCGTATACCTGTCTTTTGTTTGGCTGGAAACCACAGATGTGGGTTCAATTCCAGACCCGAAGGGCAACTAGGGCCCATAGTCTCAGTGGTTCCATCCAGCTCTACCGGACCAGCAAACCTGGTCCCCCCCGGTTTTTTTTTTCCAAATGAGTTTGAGTTTTGTTCTACATTGTTCTCCCTCTCTATCAAGGATCTCCTACATAGATCCCTTTTCAAGTGGAAGACAGTGGTAGCCAGGCACCATCTAGTTAGAAGGCAAACTTTGATCTTAAAAATTCATGTACATTTTATTTATTTATTTATATTGTGATCTGGGTGAAAGTTTACAGAGCAAATTCACTTTCCATACTGCAGGCCACATACACTTTGTCTCATGACATTGACTGCAATTTCCCACAACACAACAGCTTCCTGCCACTTCCTCCCCATGGTTACTTCTTCCCCATGTCTTTCCCTCCCATGCACTCCTGCCTCCCCCCCAGCTGTCTCCCTGTGCATACACAGCCTTTCTGCTCTCCCATGATTGTTCTCTCCAAGGTGTATATCTACCTAATGTAAATGTTCAGCTCATGTCTGTCTGGAAGACACAGAGTGGGTTAATTCCAGACCTGAAGGGCAGCTAGGGGCCTTATTCTCAGTGGTTTCATCAGGGTCTATCAGATCAGCAAACCTGCCCCCCCTTTTTTTAAATGATTTTGAGTTTTGTTCCACATTGTTCTCCCACTCTATCTAGGATCTCCTACATAGATCCCCCACCAAGTGGTTGACAGTGGTAGCTGGCATCATCTAGTTCTTCTGGTCTCATATAGGCTGAGGATCGCATGGTTGTACATTTTATTTTGATTCCAATAACTACACTATGTTTATTTTCTCCCTTCCACTATGTTGTTGATTAAAATAGTGAATTCATTTTTATCTTTTACTACCCAATCAACTAGATATTTTATAGGAAAACATCTTGGCATTTATATTTTGATAAACATATATAACCCAAACCCACTGCCATTAGATTTATTCTGACTTATAGTGACCCTCTAGACAGGGTAGAACTCCCATCAGGGTTCCAAGGGTATAAATCTTTAGGAAAGCAGACTGCCACATCTTTCTGCTGCAGAGCTGCTGGTGAGTTTGAACTGTCAGCCTTTTGATTCTCAGTTGGATGTTTTGACTACTGGACCACAAGGGCTCCTAATCATATGTATATGTACTAGTTGTCTAATTCAGTGATTTTATTCTGTAACACTTAATGGTGTATGTTTCAAGTACTACTAGACACTGGGATTATATTAAGAACCCTGTCATCACAGTCTAGGAAGGAAGGTCAGTGATAAACATGAATATGCACAGCATCATGTGGTAATAATGAGCACCTTAGTAAAATAGATACAAAGTTCACTGGAAGTATAGGTGAGGGAGCAGAAATTTAGAAAAGCAAACAAATGATTTAGAATACAAATTGTGGAATTAAGTAAAGTAATATTTACTTTTAAGAACTCAGTAAATTCTGTTCTCTGAAAGTATAAGTATCATGATGTTTTTTCTTGAAGATTTTATATTGGAAATTTACCGACTTACTAAATACGTTGCTTTCTTTCCTTTTCTGGATGACTTTTAAACAGCTCTCTTGAATAATCAAAACAGCAAACATTCAGCTGTAACTTTTCAAATATATTTAAAAAGTAGAGAAAATTGATGTGGAACTATAATTATAAAGCTGCAAACAAATAAACAAAAACTAAAGGCCTGAATAAAAACATTTTTATAGTATTTTATAATAGTGCTTCATAATATTTTTTACAAAATTGTAAATTATGGCTCCAAGCTGGTCACCTAATAGCATGTTATGGTAGCTAAGCATTATGGTTAATAATGTGATTTATTCTGTTCTATCAGAGAATTATAATTGCAAATCATCTCGGACTTTAAAATAGGTAGTGTTCTAATTTATTTTTTTAATGTCGCTTGTTTGAAACTCAACTCAGATTTCACCACAGGAATAAGTGTCAGCTTCTGAAGCCATAAGAAGTTAAAACAGAAATGTGTTAGTTTAAGCTGAATTATTTTTATTGAGGTGTAGGGGGTACAGCATAGGATTAAGAAAGAGAAGAAAGTAATAAGTAAAACCTTATCTGTGAACTTCTGGGAAAGAAATTTATTTTAAAATGTTGGCCTGTCTTGGGAGGTCTTAACATTTTCCCAGCTTCACGTATGCAGTCTTTATCCATTGATAGTACACCTCTCCATGTACTTCTCTGTGTACTCTTCTAGTCTCATAAACCATCCCACTGAATGGTTTATGGTTGGGGTTTGCCACAATCCCCTGGGGATTTTTGTGCTCCAAAATGTGTATTTTTGTTCTTCATTCTAGTTTTACCTTTAATTTTCTCTGTAAAGCCTGAGAGTTTAGCTCGGCTTGAGAATTGCTGATTTTCTAAATCATGGTAGTGTGTGACCCAGTTACCCTTTTGGAGGGAGGGTTATTTATGCCTTAGAAAGAGGATACATATTTATTCAGGTAACTTTGTATCTCACTGAATTAGAAAGGGGCATTGTGCAATAATGTTAAAGAGCCGATTTTGGCATTGAATTGACCTGAACACAACCCAGCTCTTTAACCTGGAAATTTATAATTTACAACAATATACTTTATTTCTAAATGCTTGTTTTCTGTATAAAAGGGGATCTATATAGGATAATCCCTGTGATGCAGAGTAATTAAAAGATAAGGAAAAAAAAAAAACACTGTAAATGTCAGTTATATAATAAACATGATATAGATAGTAAGAGTTTGTTGTTATGTGCTGCCGGGTGGGACCTGACTCATAGCAACCCCTCCTTGGGTTTCCGAGACAGTATCACTATGGAAGTAGATTGCCCAACCTTCCTTCCGAGGAGTGGCTGTTGAGAAATAAAAAATTGAAGCAGTATCAGAGTTTTTGATACTTTAGCTGAGACTTATGTAGTACAACAATACACTAAAAATGCACTTCTTCCATATATATTTCTTCTATGTAGTTGAGTTTCCCTGCTTTTACCCTTTGTCTGTGTTTTGTTATTACTTTATGGGATTACTGGTTTGAAAACCATGGAATGAAATTTAAAAGTCTGAACTTTTATTCTATTTAGCAATTTATTATTATTATTTTTTAATAGCACCCATAAACAGTGGTAGTCTATAATTCTGCCTAATAGATCATACATAAATATATGGAGAATTTTTATTAAAGGAACTCTGATGGTGCCATGGTTAATGGTTGACCTGCCAATTCAAATCCACCAGCGACTCCACAGGAGAAAAGACCTGGTGACTGTTTTTGTAAAGATTACAGCCTTGGAAAGCTAATGAGGCATTTTTACTCTATTGTATAGAGTGGCATGATTCAGAACCGACTTGACTGTCTGTACCAAACAGCAACAACATGAGTTGGAATTAACTTGAATGACACACAAGTTTTATTAAATGTATTTCTTTACATTATTTTATTTTAGAGTCAAACAGATATGGAAAGTAATGTTATAGATGTTTCATTTCTATTTTACATATGACAAAACTGAATATTAAAGTTTTGCCCATCTTGGGTCATTCGGTTGTTGGATTGGATTGAACCATTGTCTGAAACCTTTTAGTGATACCAATTTTAAATAAATCCACACTACATTCCCTGCCCCCCCCCAAAAAAAAAAATAAAAGAAGAAACAGTTGCCATTGAATTGATTCAGAATCATGGTAACTAGATCCTGTGATTCATAGAGTTTACAAGGCTGTGATTTTTTGTAAGCTGATTGGCAGATCTTTCTTTCAAGGGGCTTCTGGATGTGTTAGAACCACCAGCCTTCTGGTGGATTAAGCACTGGTCGAGTGCTTAATCACTTGTGCCATCCGAGATTCCAGTTTTAAATAAAGTATCTGTAAATTGAAATAATTATCCTGTCAGTATCTTACTCTCCTAAACATCTGTTATTTTTGGGAACAACTGCTAAGACAAAACTATATTTTTAAGATAAGTGCTACTGACAACAGTTAACATGTACACATATGTGAAAAAGTAAGGCACGTATATTATGAAAGCTTTATTCCATTGCAGAGATGAAAATTGTCCCCTGATTAGTTGTCACATTCGGTATTTGTAAAACTTGTCACTATTTATGAATCCATTGCTTAAATTTGTCATTTTCCTTTGGATTTGCTCAAAAAGATCCACTTAATTTCTGATTGTGACTTTTGTTAAAGTTAATATAAAATTATTGGCTAACAAAGAAAAGCATACTTTGTGACAAGTCTTCAGTTGACTATAGACATGGATCGTATTATTTGAAAATGCGTTATTAAAATAATTTACTTCATAAATGAGTAAGTTTATTTTTCTTTCTTTTTTCTTTTCAAGGTTTCAGCAGAGCAGCTTTACCATTTGGGTTAGTTAGGCGAGAACTGTCCTGCGAAGGTTATTCTATAGACCTGAGGTGTCCAGGCAGTGATGTCATCATGATTGAGAGTGCTAACTATGGTCGGACAGATGACAAGATTTGTGATGCTGACCCATTTCAGATGGAGAATACAGACTGCTACCTCCCAGATGCCTTCAAAATTATGACACAAAGGTAAATATTCATATAATAAGATTCCATTTTAGCTACTATATCCATCTTTGTAAAATAATTAGAATAATTAAAAAGTGGATGGATATAGTCCATGTCTCAGTCTATTTTCTAATCTGAGGGTTTTATATACTAATAAGGATTTCTGCTGTATATTATAAAGTTATTCATATTAAAATCTTTATGTGGATTGACATGTGTCAGAAGGCATATATCTTGGTTTTCTGTATCATACACAGTAAGAATAATGTCACATGGGATATATTTTTTTTAAGGTTTCAAAATTTTAAAATATTTTCTATAATATAAAGAATCTTTAATTGTCTAGATCTATGGCAATATTTATTCTTTCACTTTAAAAGAATAAAACAAAATAAAAACAAATCCAAGTTAAGAAAGCATAAGACTTAAATATAGAATCCTTGTTTCCTTTAAGAGAAATCCTTTTTGTGGACTAAACCTCGTTTTCCTAGTGGATTTTGCTTTATTCAATGTTCATGACACCACCTTGTTAGAAAAGTATTATTAACTGAGAGAGAGTCATCAATATAACAGATGTGGTAAGGCAAGAGGCAAATGTATTTCTGAATATAAAATGGGAATTTCCTCTTCAAATACTATATAGTTAGGATAAGTACTATGCTTTATAATTCAAACCATTCCTTTCCTTTTATTCCTCTATATATTGCTCAAGATGATTTTAAAGATAGAGCAAATGGTGAATTGTCTTTTCTTTAAAAATGTAGATTTGAAGAATTTTTTTTTGCTACAATGAGGAGGATTGAAGTCAGGAGAAGATAGAATTTGACTATGTTCTTTGAATGTCCAAGGCACTGTAGTAGTTTGTATAGATGACTTACAGAATTGGTTATAAATTAGTCTTTAGCTACTTCAATAAAATTGAACCCCAGTTCATTAACTACTAAATGTGGGCACTATTATACATACATTGGTTTGTGTATTAAATATGATAATGTATTGGAAAGTTCATTACAAATTGTATAACTATGTAAATAAACCAAAAAAACCAAACTCAGCTGCCATCAAGTTGATTCTGACTCATAACAACCCCCTTTGGGTTTCCAAGACAGTAAATCTTTATAGAAGTAGATTGTCAAGTCTTCTTCCCATGGACTGGCTGGTGGGTTTGAACCACCAGCCTTCTGGTTAGCAGTCAAATGTCTTAGGCACTATACCACCAGAGCTCCTTAACTATGTAAATGGTACCCCTATAATAATACATAGGAGCCCTGGTGGCATAACAGTTAAACACTTGGATACTAACCAAAAGGTTGATGATTCAGACTTATCTAGTGGCTCCACAAGAAAAGATTTGGCAATCTGCTTTTGTAAAGATAACAGCCTGAAAAACCCTGTAGGGTAGTTCTGTGTTGTAACATGGGGTTGCTGTGAGTTGAAATTGACCTGATGGACACTAACAAAAACAAAAAATAATTCAGGACAAAACATTATAAATAACACATGAGAAATTCTTTGTAGTTTTCAGAAGGGAAAAAAGAAGATCTCATTTGGTTTTAGGAGAAAGATTTTTTAAATGAGGCAGGTAGGATTCATGTTTTAGTTCTTTCATTCATTCTTTTATTCTGTAGGCATCGAGTATGTGCAAGGCAGTAGTATAATTCTTTGAATTACTTATTCATTTACAATAATTGGTAATTGGTTTAAGCTCCTGTCATTCTGTAGTAGACTTTTAGAGTATACCATATCTGGGTTGTTTATTGTTAAATCCTCAGGATTTGTTGTGGAACTTGGCATATAGATGGTATCTAGTAAATATTCTCTGACTGACTGAAAAATTTACCAGTACATCCTGACAAAGAGGTTATGGTCTAATAGTAAATCAGGATATTTGCTTGCGGTGTTTTGTGAATGTTTTGTATGTAGTTGGGATTTCTTCCCATGTCAGTAATTGGTGCACCTATGGATAACTTGGGCCCAGATCTTTTTACTTTTCCCACTTTCATTTTCAGACAACTAAAATTTCCATCTGCACATGGAACAGGATTGGTTTAGACAAAAAATGACAAAAAAAATGACACTATTTGAAATTATCATGATTGTTTCTCCCCCAAAGAGAGTGAATTAATAAATTCAGTAGCTCTCTCTGAAATCCTGAACTAGACAGTTACCTCTTCAGATTTAATATATGTAAAATAACTAATGATTATGGGTATCACTTTCCTCTCTTCTGGATCCAGAGCACCTAACTCCTCACATCTTAGTTGTAGTAATTTTCCTATTGTTTTGATTCTCTAGTGCTGCTCTAACATAAATACCACAAATGGATGGTTTTAACAAATAGGGATTTATTCCCCTACAGTTTAGGAGGCTAGAAGTCTAGTTCAGAGTGCCAACTCTAGGGGTTTGGTGAAGGCCTGTCAACATTCGCTTCAGCTCTGCCTCTTGTTCCTGGCCCACTGAAGCTGGAGGTTTCTCTTAACTCAGGCAACTGCTGCCAGCTGAGGCTGACAAACCCAAAGTCAACAAGTAAAATGGCACAGTCCCAAGATTATTAAGCAACATGGCAGGCCAGTAGTTCAAGTCTAGAATCATTACCAAGATCAGTAGGCAGTATGACAGGCCACTGAATGCGACTCAGCTACATGCAGGGTCCAAGCGTGTCATAAAAAGCTTGAGACCTTTCTCAAAATTTTTTTCTTATAAGGCAGCTATGCAGCTCCTCACAGTAGATTCCAACATGGAATTGATTACCAGTCTCATCATGGGGAGTAACTGCATCCAGCTGTCCAGCCACTCAAAACCAGGCCCAGCCAAGTTGACACATAACCTTATCTACCACACCTATATATATTTCAAATGATGTAGTTAGTCATAATTATGATTAAACTAGTACAATATCTCACTTCTCCAGAATTTCTTTTCTACCAATCTTAGTTATAATCAATATCAGTCATGTTCAGAGACAGTGGAGGGACATTTATGTGTTACAGAGTTTACTATATATTATAGCTTTTATATTTTGTTTCCTTGGAATAATCTTCATCTTTCTAGTCAACCTTCCCTTCCCTTTAGACTAAATAATACACACTTTTGCATCTCCCCTACTTTTTTTCCCTGTTCTGCACACAATATTTGACTAGTTTTCTAAATTATTTACTAGTTCACCTTAAAGTAGAATAGCAACTTTTGTAGGCAGGGGGCTCGTTGGTATATACACAGTGCAAACATCTAAAGGTGATAAGAGGCAGTGAAGGAAAACTTGGAAAAAGTATTTTAAAAAATTCAGAAATAACAGTATAGATACAGATTGCTGAAAAGTCTCAAAATTCTCAGAACATGTATTAGTTTATCTTTACAGATAGCAAAATACAGTAACTGTATATGTGTGTGTATATACACACACACACACACACACACACACACATAGAAGTTGTGGTAGCATAGTGTCTAAGGCACTTAACTGCTAACCAGAAGGCTGGTGGTTCAAACCCACCAACCACTCCTCGGAAAGAAGGTTGGGCAATCTACTTCCACAGTGATACTGCCTCAGAAACCCAAGGAGCAGTCGCTATGAGTCGGGTCCGACTCCACGGCACTTAACAACAAATACATATATATATATATATATATATATATATATATATATATATATATACACCATTTGTAAATGCTCACGGGGATTATGGAGATATTTTTAACAAACCAGAGAACAAACACAATACTTTTGAAATGATTTCCACCAAAATGGTATTGTTTTTAGTTCTTGTGGGGTAATTATTAGAAATTAAGGCTAAATCTCGTCTGCATGAATAGTATTTCATAGAAGTATTCTTATGTAAAACTTAAAGTCCTTTATGGATGATGTGGGATTTTGACATCTGACCTTTGAAACAAACCTTCATTTTTAACTTCCTTGTGAAAAATGGATTCTGTGCTCCAGTAAAATTATAGAAAAAAATCTTGCTCATAGTATTTCAAAATTTAGGAATTGCCTTTGTGAGAAAGACAATATGATAAACACTAGTAATCAAGCATACATCTGTTCTTTATATGTTGATCCACCTATTCAATGGTAGTGATATGACTTTGGCATCCAGGAGTAGACCACAGAGAAATAGGAAGTCAAGAATTATCATGTGCAATTACCAGTTACTAGCCTGAATAGCAGAAATCAGTGGGAGGTGGTATAAAAAGAGGGCCTGGAAGTGCTGACCTGAAGGGAGTGTATGTTGTAGGTAAATTCTCTGTTTCGGGTTATATGCATTTAAATGCACAAATACATAGCCAAATGCTTATCTTACCATATTTGTACATAAAAATATAATTACATCTTATAGAGACATACAGGATAAGGTATATCCAGTTATTTTTCTCGTTGAATCATTTTATAGAAGCAGTGCTGCATTGTTTTCGTAATAGTTTTGAAAGGAGCTAGAATTTTCAGAGTATTTAAATGATCTGAAAACATACATGTGTTCTTTCTAGCTGTGCTATCAAAATCTTCAAACAATGTATGTGTATAACTGAATTAAGGGGGAAGATCTAACACTGGTTGTAGAAATGACATTTGTGAATTGTTGTATTGTACTAATGGCTTATATTTTTTCAGTAGCACAATCACAATTTAAACATGAATACTTGATATAGAGAAGGAAGACAATTATATCTTAAAAGTAAATTTCCTAGTAGAAACTTTTACATAGTCCATTCTTAATATCCCATATACTCTGCCATATTTAACTGGTACATAGTTACATACAGCTATAAGAAAACAGGTAGGTGATATTTTTGCATCTGAATTATTACCATATAATTTTAGGTATATAGACTATGCTGATGCTGTGTATATGTTGGATAATATAAAAATAGTCCTTTCAGCCTTAACAAAAATAATTAGGAATTATTTTTTACCAAACTCTTAACAGTTTGGTAAATTTTTTCATTCATAATGCTCAAAAGAATTTAGTATTCAATGAAGTAAGAAAGGATAGATTTTTCCCCCTTTATTGTAGTAAAATATCACTTTGGAAAGATCAAATAAAAACACTGAATTTTTAAGTTAAATTTGAAAGCCCTATTTCTTTATATATAGGCACAGAGATTTTTAGTACCGTTAAAATATCTAGGAGCTCTGGTAGCATAGTGCCTAAGGCTGGCTGTTCAAACCCACCAGCCACTCCTTTGAAAGAAGGTTGGTCAATCTACTTCTGTAGTAATACCACCTCAGAAACCCAAGGAAGGGTTGCTATAAGTCGGGTCCAACTTGATGGCATGTAACAACAACAACAACAACATTAAAATATCTATAATATATCTCAAGGCTTTTCATTTCTTCCTCCAATTGTCATCACTTTAACAGTTGAAAATCATGTAAATAAATATACTTGTAATTCAGAGTCTGGTGATGGTGAAAGTATTAATAATTATTACTTTTTCTCCATTTTCTCTTTCCTGCTCTTTAAAATGTGTGAAGCCAAAATTCTGTTAGTAGCTGATAGTGTATTTTTCTTTTAAGTGTACTGAAGGCTCATCTGGAATAGTGAAATACTTTTTTTTTTTCCCAAAAGAATGTATATTTTAACATTTTAGGAAATAATCACCACTCTTTAAGGATAATTATAGTCAGGCAAATTAAAAACTACAAAATGTTAGTTGTAACACTTTGAATTCATTAAAACCAAAGCCCTACTACTCAGAAGTAGTTGATGAATTAGAATTTTGCTAACTATGTTGGTTCTTTGTAGTACTCAGGACAGTCTAGCTAAGGCCTTAAAGTGATATTGTGTTAAATTGCACCTGACATCCTGTTCTTTATATTTGCTTCTGGTGTTGTTTATAACTGTACTTTTATTCATGTTCTTTATTCTAATAACCTGCCCATTTTCATCAAGATGGCTTTCTGCTTCAGAGTGTGCTTTTAGCATTTTGGCCTTGCAATCTGAAAATAATTAATATGTAAGTACTTACTCTTTTGTGGTATCCGAATAGTAAATATAAGGTTAATGTTCATGGGTAGGTCCTGTTTTACATCTTAATTCAGAATATATGTGCACCAGCAGTGTTTCATTCTGTTAATACATAGGGTCACTATGACGACACCTAACAATAACAGCTTGCTTCTGAGGAGCTCTGATAGCACAATGCCTAAGACATTTGCCTGCTAACCAGAAGATTGGTGGTTTAAACCCACCAGCAGCTGCAGAGAAGAAAGATGAGACAATCTACTTTCGTAAAGAATTACTGCCTGGAAAACCCAAAGGGGGTCGCTGTGACTAGTATGCTTCTAGAAATACAAAGAGATACTAAAAGTAATGAGTCCTACTACTCCCAAGAGGTTGTTGTTGTTGTTATATGCCGTCGAGTCGGCCCCGACTCATAGCGACCCCTCCTTGGGTTTCCGAGGCAGTATCACTACGGAAGTAGGATTGCCCAACCTTCCTTCCGAGGAGTGGCTGGTGGGTAGTAAGAACTATATACTTAGTTATGTAGTTCTTTTTTAGATAGTTTTTTCCCTAGAGTACAAAAGATGTACTTTAACTGATTGAAAAATAGCCCGTCCCCCTTGGTAATAATTTTTTGATAATGAAATTGCCCAAGGGAAGTACAGTTGTTCCCTAGATTTAGGGAATTCGTCTGGGCCTTTCCAAGTTTTTAGCCACTTAATAGAGTCTACTTACCACTTATTTGTAGGAGAGTAAAACCTCATAGTATAAGTATGTTAGGTTTCTTATTTTATCTAATATAAGTCAGTTTGTTTGGCTTGCTATACTAACTATTTAGCCTCCTTTAAATGTGTTTGCAAGCAAGGTAGCACACATAGTTCAGCAGGTACCTGTTTATACAGGTTTAGTACTCAAAAGAGTGGTCAAACAAAAACGAATAGATGAAGCAAATGTAAACATAAAGTAGATGTTGTTGTTATTGTTGTTATGTGCTGTTGAGTCAGCCCCAACTCATAGCAACCCCTCCTTCAGTTTCCGAGGCACTATCACTATGGTAGTAGATTGCCCAACCTTTCTTCTGAGGAGTGCCAGTTGGGTTTGAACTGCCAGCCTTCTGGTTAGCAGTCAAGTGCCTTAGGTACTATGCTACCAGAGCTCCTATAAAGTAGATAGTTGCATGGAAATAGAAGATATTACCCACAAAGATTATGTTGTGGGGGTATATAATATATTGTTGTTATGTGCCACCAAGTTGGACCCCACTCATAGCGACCCCTCCTTGGGTTAGAAATACCTATTTAAAGAGCAGAGGTACATTTGCCATCAAGGTAACCAAGTAGGGGTAGGAGGATAATGTTTTCAAGCCAGTAGTGAAAGAGATATATGTATAAAATGCATGAAAGATACACTGTTTTTCTCATTGGTGTTGAAGATTTTTATTCTGTTTAAACAGATCAAAAAAAACCAACATATTAAGATTTTCAAGGTAAAGAATTTCAGGATAGAACTCAAGAAGATACTATTCAGCCTTGAAGATTTCTGAACCAGCATGGAACTAGACAGTGAATAAATACATTTATAAAGTAGGGGTACTATTCAGGGATTTTTATCTTAAGGGGAAGAAAAAAAAAATCTAAGTTCTAGAACTTAATTTAATTAACCTAAGTTAAACTAGGTAAGTGACAAAGTTGATTTCAGAGCCTAGATCTTTTCTGAAAAGGTTGGGACAATAGAAAGAAGCTCTAAGATGAAACAGGTTTATCTATACCATCTAATGCCCCGTTTCATATAATTTATAATCTCAGATTTTTGCAATCAGTAATCCAACTGATTATCTACCAAGAGTTATACTTAACATTTTTAATCCAGTAGTAATTCCAATTGGGACAATTTCTTGTGTGTATGATAACTTGAAGAGATACTTCATTGTATATGTATTATGCTAAGTTTGCATATTCTTTGACTCTTTACATTACAGACGATGCAGAATGAGAATGGAAAATTTAGTGCATACTGAAGGCATGCAGTATAGGAAGTATAGGTGCATGTAAAAGACCAGGCAGGCTTTAATTTGGAATAAGTAGAATAAATAATCCTTTCCTCTGTCCTTCCTAAGAGTCAAGGACACTGTGGAAAAGCAAAAATATATGACAGTGTCTAGAGTTATTGAATATTAGATTGTTAGAGCTGCAGAGGAATTTGGGACTCAATGTCCCAAATGATTCCCTTTCATTACACATGGGGAATCAATTGTCAGTGTAGTCGGTACGCTTTGTCCACATAGCAGCATATATATTCTCCTTCCTTATTTAAAAAATATCCTTGGGATAGAGTAGCAATATGCTTGCTATTCATCTTTTCACTTTGTGAACCTTTAAAAAAGGTTGAATTATTTACCTCAGGGGTTGCAACTTCAAATTTTCTGTATCTAGCTTCTCATTCATTAATATGTCAGTAGTGTAAAAACCTATTCTTAAATAAAATTACATCTTAATTATTTAGGGTTTTTATTTTCTCTTATTTTCAAATATGTAAATAGATACTGTGTATAAAAGGTTTTGAGGAGCGAGATACTTAAATACTCACGTCAAACCTTACTATGAGAGTTGGTGAATGTTGAAATCGTCTCAGAATTTAACCGAGAACATACGTTAAAATATAAAATAATACTGCCACTGGCATACTTCATGATTATAGATTTTAGCCTGTGTATGTTCCCCTTGGCATACACCCATTTTGTATTGATTGTTCAGTCTTCATAAAGAAGCTTTGTATCCAAGTCAGAGCTGTATGAAAGTCTTGTTGAATTAATTTTTGTTTCCTGATCTTCCTTTATTAGAGAGCAATCAACTTTATCTTTCCAAGGTTTTTTCACATCCTTCTCATTAAAGGCATGTTACAGAAGGGGCAAAAATTACTATCTTCCTTTTCACTTAATTTAATATTTCGTAATGTGCTGGGAGGTGGTATATTCTTTCATTACAATAAGTGCTTACTGGTCAGCGGTACTTTTCTCTGCTAGTATATTTGTTTAGTGAAACTTACTTATTCTCATAGGATCTAATAGGATCTTACTTATTCTCATAGGATCTCATAGGATCTGCCACTTCTGAGAAACTACATTCTAACCTTATGCTGTTTATTCCAGTTGCTTTTTCTATTTGTGGTGTCTGATTTACCAACCATTTGTCTAGTAGTCTTAAATGCATCTGGGGAAAAATAAATAACTCAGATGCTACTAACCCATTATCTCTGTTCGATGTACTTAGGTTATTTCCTATTGTTCTACTAATTCTGTCACTATTGGCTGAGTTGTTTCATGACCACTAACTGGAATTACGAGCACAGTCTTAGACCAAGGATTTGAGAAGTTACTAGCATAGACTCTTGAACCTTAGTGTCGTAATAAATAACCATTAAAGCTCTAATTGGTATGTCTAATTGGATACATACTCTGCATGTCACTTTACTGATGGGCATTTAAACCAAAGCACTCATTACTGGAAGAGGAGGCTGTGCTCTATAATAAACATGAACCATATTAAACATTCACATTTAGTGTTTAAGAAATACTAATAAATTATAAAATGGCTTAGAAGGCATATCTAAATATCCCTTATGACCTTGCTTGTCAAATACAGAAAAAAAGAAACTGTGGGACACCAAAGATTCTTTCCTACAGCAGTCCTCTGTTCCTCTTTTTTAATGAAGATTAGTAAATCAATCTCCTACTGAATCATGAAGAAAGACTCTTAGGGTACAAATGTGAATTGTTGGACTTCACTGGTCCTTTCCATTAACATGTGGGGTTTTACCTCCTTTTATCCATTGATCTTAGAAGTCAGAACCATTTCCCAGCCCCCCTCCAACAAAACTACATAATTGGTCTTCATTTGTCCCTAAGGAACACTTCACACTTATTGTGTGCCTTTTTGGCTTTAGAGATACTTTTTAGATTATTCAGTGAAATTTAGAGGCCTTTGAATTCACAACATGATGTGCTTTTATTTTTGAACAGAAGCAAATAAGTAAGAGGAAAGGGGAAGTTAGTGTTTAATAGTAAAGCCATATCTCATTTCAGCTTTGTCTTTATTTTTGATATCAAAGGTGAAGAATAGACTCAAAATCACTTACAATGAATATGAACAATACATTTGACCTGTAAATCATAATAATCTTTTCAAAGTACTGTTTATAGTCTTCAGGGTGATTTATTCCAGCTTCCTCAATTTAGGGTATGTACTCTGGTAGCGTAGTGGCTAAGGCACTTGACTGCTAACCAGAAGTCTGGCGGTTCAAACCCACCAGCCCCTCCTCAGAAGGAAGGTTGGGCAATCCTACTTCCGTAGTGATACTGCCTCGGAAACCCAAGGAGGGGTCGCAATGAGTCAAGGCTGACTCGACGGCACACAACAACAACAACAACAACTAATGACAATGTTATATAAATGTGTTTGTTGTGTGTGCTTGTGTGTTGTATGTGTGTGTATATATATATATATATGTATATTTTGTAGCTTTTTACTCACTTAAGACATTCCCTACTATTCACTAAAAAATTGTTACTCATTTACAAAATTCAATTTATATAATTATATATATAATTTAATTATGTTAATTGTCAAGAACTATTATCTGTCTAAGGAGTTCTGGTAGCATAATGGCTAAAGCACTTGACTGCTAACCAGAAGGCTGGCGGTTCAAACCTACCAGCCACTCCTCGGAAGGAAGGTTGGGCAATCCTACTTTCGTAGTGTTACTGCCTTGGAAACCCAAGGAGGGGTAGCTATGAGTCGGGGCCGACTCGACAGCACATAACAACAACAACAACAACATTATCTGTCTAAAGAACTCTGGTGGCACAGTGCCTAAGGCATTTGACTGTTAACCAGAAGGTTGTGGTTCAAACTTACAAGCCACTCCGTGGAAGGCCGTAAAGATTTACTACCTTGGAAACCCAATGGGTTCACTATGAGTCTGAATCCACTCAATGGCATTGGTTTTTTTGGGGGGGTATCTGTCTAATTTACTGTTGAATCACTGAAACATACCAGTCAAATGTTAAATCACTTAAAGAACACTAACCTAGTGTACCTAGGAGTAGTTTAAAATACCCATTTGATAGTCTTTTTGCACATAATGTGGGATTTATTTTCAGTGTGCACCTAGTTTCTGGTATCATACTAGTGAATATCAGTGTATAAATTTGGCCTGCTAGAATCCCTTTTAAAATTTATATTTTGAACAAATAAAAGATTTTTTACTCAAAATTATTGTTGTTTTGTTGTTATGTGCCATTGAGTAGGACACGACTCATAGCGACCCCTCCTTGGGTTTCTGAAGCGGTATCACTACAGAAGTAGATTGCCCCATCTTCCTTCCGAGGAGTGGCTGGTGGGTTTGAACCGCCAGCCTTCTGGTTAGCAGTCAAGTGCCTCAGGCACTACACTACCAGAGCTCCTGCTAACAATGATATAGAATGGAAATGACATTGTTACTTAAAAAAAAAAAAAAAAAAAAGTAATATTTTGTTGTATTTTTGGTGAAAGTTTACATAGCAAATTAAGTCCCCATTTAACAGTTTCCTTACATGTTATTCAATGACATTGATTACATTTTTCACAATGTGTCAACATTCTCATATTTCTGTTTTGCTTGTTCCATTTTTGTTAATCTAGCTTCCCTATCCACCCTTACCTTTTCACCTTTGCTTTAGGGTCAGTGTTGACTTTTTGGCCTCATACAGCTGTTTTTTTTTTTTTTTTTCCCAAGGAGCACTGTACCCACTGGTAATACTGTTTATTTTATGTGATAGCCCGTTATTTAGTTGAAAAATGCCCTCAGGAGTAGTTTCAGTTCAAAGTTTAAAGAGTATCTCAGGGCAGTCGCTTTGGGGGTTCCTCTAGTCTCTCCTGGTCCATTGTTGTTGTTATGAGCTGTCGAGTTGGCCCTGACTCATAGAGACCCCTCCTTGGGTTTCCGAGGCAGTATCACTACAGAAGTAGATTGCTCCATCTTCCTTCCGAGGAGTGGCTGGTGTTTGAACCGCCAGCCTTCTGGTTAGCAGTCAAGTGCTTTAGGCACTTCGCTACCAGAGCTCCCCTGGTCCATTAAGTCTGGCCTTTTTTAAGAATTTGAATTTTGTTCTTTTTCTCCTATTCTGTCTGGGATTATCTGTTGTGCTCTTGGTCGGAACAGTAGTCGTGGTAGTTGAGCACTATCTACTTCTTCTGGTCTCAGAATATATGAGGCTATGGTTCATGTAGGCTGTTAGCCCTGTAGACTAGATTCTTCTTCTGGAGTCTTTGGTTTCCTTCTTTCTCTTTTGCTCCAGATGAGAAACCAATAATATATCTTAGACGGCTGCTCACAAGCTTTAAAGACACCAATACTACTCATCAAAGTAGGATATAGTAATTTTTACTTTTAAATTGTAGCATAGTCACTGTTTTTCCTTTGGATCTAACTTTTTCTTATGTTATTTTTTTCTTCCTCAAATTAAGTAGCCTGATGTTACTAAGATTTGATATAATCCATGTTTTCTGCCAATGTAAAGAATGAAGAATGAATTATGAATTGTAACATCATTTGAGATTTAAGAATTATTTTCAGTATGCAGTACAACCTCATATTAGTATTTTTATTACCAGTAAATGAATGCATATATTCATTGAAAGTTTGGAATAATTTCATTGTCTGAAAATACGCTGTTCATTATTTAATACATCATATAATTTAATTAAAGTGGCCAAATACAGTTTTGGTTAATATTAAGGATATGCCATTCTTATTTTTTCTTGTATGTTTTTAATAAGATTTATTAGTAAATAAAAAATTCCTATGCAGTAGGCCCTCAGTATCTGTGGCTTCTGCATCCACAGATTCAACCAATCATGGATCAAAAATCTTCTGGGGGGAAAAAAGCAGTTAAATGATCAAAGCAATCCTTCAAAGACTAAGAAGAAGCTAAAGTACTATTTATATAAAATTTACATTATATTAGGTACTGTTGTAATCTAGAGATGATTGAACGTTTACAGAGAGCATGTGGGAGGATGTGCCATAGGTTATATGCAAATACTGTGCCATTTCATGTAAGGGACTTGAGTATCCTTAGGTTTTGGTATCCAAGGTGGGTCCTGCAACCAATCCCCTGTGGATTTATGTGTGTGTGTTTGTGTGTGTGTGTGCAATGAGTTTTTGGTAGAGAAAGTGCTCTTAGTCGTTAGTTTTCCCCAAATCCTTACTTTTCCTTACCAGCAATTGAGGAGCTTTACTTTGCCATGTCAAAAGCTGGATAGCAATGAATTAGTACATTTGTAGTATACCTGATGAAATAATTTTATCAAGAGACAGATATGATGTTAAATATAAAAATAATAAAAACAATAGTTTAAACTTCCTTTATTAGGGACCTGTTAATTTTTCCATATACTAGAAATTTGCAATCTTAGGCCATATTAGCAGTAGCATCAGCAACATCAACAATAACAAAAACCTGTATCGATACTCTACTTTGTAATTGTCTATGTAAAATAATTATAAGTAATTAAGACTTGGATGACATTTTACTAATAATGTATTTATCTCAGTCTTGTAGATTTAAAAGACCCATTGTTTTCAGTTCATTGTGTATTTTCTTTCGATGTATTACAGTAGTTTAGTTACATATTTTAGTGCTGTTTATAATTTCATAATTAGGTTTGGTTTTAATATATTTTTTGCAGATGTTTCCAATAAAAATCTGGTTATGAATGAACACAAAGAAGTGAGTTACTCTAGTTTTCTAAGATGTGTTTATTTCCTATAAATCAATCAAGTGTGTTTCATAATTAATAAATGTCCTAGTTCTCCCTGTATTTCTTCACATATCATACCCAACCAAAGAAGCAGTTTTAGAACTCAACTAAAACACATACCCCTTATGGCCTTGGAGGGTTTGTCTGAAAGGAGAGTCACTTTATTTAAGTTGGTTTGAGAAACTCTGGTGTTCTTTCTGTTCCTTTTCAGACCCTGTATATTGTTGTTACTAACTTTCCTGTAAAGAGTAAAAATACTACTTTTTCTCTAAATGTGGGTTTTCCAAGAAGCTAATAAAGGTAAACTTCAGGGCACTTAATTTGCACAGTTTTTTCCTAATGTCTTGTTAGAGCCCCTTGTACCTGTTTTCACTTAGTAATATGTTTTTTTAAATTTGCAAAAGTAAAGATACATTTAAATTGTTATCCTTTAAAGTTCCCATTTCACCCTGATATTAAAATAAGTTCTAAACAATTCAAATAAATTATACTAACAGGCTTTGCTTTTATACCTCCTCCCCCTACTTCCCTTTTCCCCACTCCACCCATTTTTTTTAAGCCTTCCCATTACAGTATTTATGTGGGGAAAATACTATTTAAGTTATTTTCCTTACTAATTATTTCAGTGAGCTTTTATATGAGATCAATAATTAAAACCACTTTGATTAAATCAAAGCCTTTTGTTGCTTTGTGTTGTTTTGGAGGAGGGAATTACTGCTCCTGGACTTGCCAAAACAAAAGGCATGATAATGTATGTTGATTTTTTTTTTTTTTTTTTGGACACTTTCTAATTGGGTAATTTTCACCATACGTTAAATTGTCTTATGACCCAGTCCTAAGGTGTTCTCATTGTTAATTCATGAAATTCTAGATACATAATTTAAAAGAATGTTTATAAGTAACTTTTGAAATCTAATTGTGGGTTGTCATGTGAATGATACTATACCTTTTATATATATAAACAGGTGTATTAGATATATGTCATAACAAAGATATTATCTGATAAGTTGATTTAGGACATTTGTATATGCATTGCCATTTATTTCAGTCCTTGACAAGAAGACCTTTATTAAGCTGTGATGATTACTGAATATGAAATGTAACCAAGATTATTTTTTTATTCAAATATAATTTAAATATTCATCAAAGGCAAGTTATGCTTGAGACTGACAGAGACTATTAACATCAAAAAATGTAATTAACTGCATTGGGTATCATGAAGCAGAGTTAGCCAAATAGCCGAGAGGTCTAATTGCTCTAGAGTTTGAGAAGCAATGGTTTTATTTTATACTGTAGCTGTGGAATTAATAGTAATGTGGTTTCCTATGTGGGCCAATTAAAAACTGCCTGTTAAGGTTCATTGCTCTATAGGAAACCCATTGAATATCACTTAGTAAACAGGATTGACACGTCAGTGCGTACTAGAAGATAAAATAGAATTAAAGTTGTGCAAATGAGAAGTAGGAAAAAAACTGTTTTTGAAAAGAGTTTATAAAACTCTTTACATTTGCAGCTCTGGAGTGGCTGTGTGTGAGCCCAGAGTCCCTGGTTAGGACCACACGCTTTCCCAGTTGCCAGGAGAGTTGCCTGCTGATGAGATCACAGCTGAAACCTTCCCAGAACCTGCCCTGGGCTGAAGGGGATCTGCTGTTAAACTTCTTTCCCAGGGGAAGCTCACATAGAATGCCAGGGTACAAAGACCTGTCCCCATACCACTTTGCTTGACTTCACAACATTTCCCAACTCCAGGGCTCCCTCCCTCCAGAGGTTTTTTCTGAGCCTTTGTTGCAACTTCTTGCTGTAACCAATCATGTTGCCCTCATCCCTTTACTGACAGCTTTGAGAGAATTCCCAGCCAACGTTCAACACCTTTGCCTCACAGTTTGTTTCACCGGGTACCCAACCTAGGAAGGGTACTGATATTTATAATAGAAACAGCTTCTACCAGTGGTATTAGTTTGTATGATTTGTAGGAATCTCTCAGTAAAATAATTTTTAAAGAAAAAAGCATTGCCTGATTCAAGACTAAAAATGCCTTTGCTTTGGATTCTAAAAGTTTATCTTTGTCAGGTGGTTTTTCTTTTCTTTTTTCCTTCTTCTTTTTGGTCTTTAATAAAAATAATCTGAGCTTTGTGGCTCTATTTAGCTTTATAGCTGAATGCAAAAAGAAAGCACTCTTGATTGAACCCAAAAGATTTTGACTTGCCCAGGCTATAGAGATTTAAAAGTGGGCAGACATTCTAATGGTGTTTTGACATTAATGAGGTTGCTGGAATGGAAAAGTTTAAGGGTCAAAGATAAGAGCAGTAGTAAAATTGTATAGTCTTTGTTTTTTGTTGTTCTTAATAATGACATATCAAATACATATAATAAGTTGCTATGATTCCTATCATAAAATATGGAATGTTATGTGTGGGTCTGCTACTTTAAGTTTTAAAATACTTTTGCAAATAAATAATTCTAAAGCTCTAAAATATTCAACTTTAGTTTATTAAATTAAAATCTCCTATTTAGCTTTAACTTTTGTGATACGTAAAAATTCTGAAAATGGCTTAATAGATTTTAATGTGTGTTATGATAATGTGTGCAGTGTCCGATCTTCAGTGATAAATATGTTTTTCTAGTCATCTATTATTTAATATGCTTATCCTGTTTATACTGTGGCATAGAGTGCATGTTAGCTTTTCAAAAGAGCACAATATTTGCTGCTTCATAGCACACAGTCCTGTAGTTCCAAGCCTACACATGGTGTTAGCGATATTTTAAAGCACTTGAGTCTACCATTTTATAGGTCGTGATGAATTGTTACTTATAGGAAGCTAATTCAAACTAGAAGTATAATATGGAGTGGAAGCATTCTACTGCTTTCTTTGTAATTTTAAAAAGTTAAATGAACTGTTTATATAAACTGTAAAAGAGAAAAATTTTTGTTTGGTTTATAGCAAATGGTTATGGGATCATGCTTGGTTTCATAAAATTATATCTTTATCTTTCATTCATTGGTTAATGCCACGAAATGATTACTGAGTTCTACCATGTGCAGGCTCATGTGCATGAACAACTGGATGATAATGTATTTTCAACTCTTATCAACTGATGTTAATGTAGATATTAAATTGTAGAATAAGACACAATGTTACATGCACTGCAGATAGTTCTGACATTCTTAAGACAGCCATTAACCCTTCAAAAATATCTGCTGAAGAGGATGAGATATGTACAGAAAAGGCTAAGAATGGCCAGGCTTTATGTCACCTACTTTGGTTATGTTGTCAGAACGGATCATTCCCTGGAATAGGATATCATACTTGGTAAAATAGAGGGTCAGAAAAAAAGGGGAAGACCCTCAATGAGATGGCTTGACACAGTGGCTGCAGTGATGGGCTCGAGCATAGCAGGATTGGGAAGCTGGTGCAGGACTGGGCAGTGTTTCATTCTTTTATATAGGATCGCGATGATGAGTTGGAGCTGCTTTGACAGCACCTAACAACAACTAAAATACCTAATCTCTCTTATATCCAAAAAAATTCAAAAACTGGTGGAGAAAGAGAAAGTGAGGAGCACTCCTGAGGAAATGGACTCAAGTTGAGAGAATACTGATCTGTTGAAGTGAGCTATTCAAGTTCTGGCTTCACCCTTTCACATTTTGATTCACCATGATTCATTTGCATCAGCTTTCTTATTCCTTTTAGGCATTGTGACCTCTTTTCTTCTTACACTTAGGCTGTGGGGGGTGGGGAGAATCTATCAAGATGTGTTCTTATAGTTATCAAGATTATTGAATAGATCTACAAAAATAATATTTTAAATGAAATTGTTTTTAACTCTATATCAGCATGGAAAACATGGAACTAAGTGTTTTAGGCCTTTTATACAA
>NW_006921776.1:3950167-3990773 GCF_000298275.1 Orycteropus afer afer | reverse complement strand
TTGACTGCTAACCAGAAGGCTGTTGGTACAAACCCACCAGCCACTCCTTGGAAGGAAGGTTGGGCAATCTACTTCCATAGTGATACCGCCCAAGGAGGGGTTGCTATGAGTCACATCCGACTCCAGGGCACATAACAACAACAACAACAACACCTTTTGATTAGCAGTCCAATGCTGTAACCACAGCACCACCAGAGTTTCTTCATAGCAGAGAACAGTAGTACATAATTCCATGTCCATTTGTTCATATTTTTCTGCATAGATAATGTTGTAATGTCATATATTTAGGGTATTGCCATGCTACCGAAATTTTAAGCCTTTCCATCTACATCTAGGGAATATTAGCAGATACTCTCTTCCATCCCTCTTTCTGGTGCCAAAATCACAGATGGTTATTAAAATCCCCTTCCTCCCTCTTCTTCCTATCTCCTTCCCACCCTTCCTTTCTCCCTCCTTCCTTCTTTTTCCTACCCTGTCTACCTACCTTCCTGTCCTTCTTAGAAAATTTCTTGCCTTTGTGAATGAGATGCAGCAAGAGGACACTCCGTTGATGTTTCTGTAAGAGTTCTTTGGATAATATGCTGTGGACTTAATGCTTATGAATTGGTGTTCAGTTATCGAGAATGCCATCAGCAATGCTTTGTTGCTTTCTTATCAGCTACTTCCTGCTGTCAGCCTGGCACTTATTTCAATAGAAAAGGATTTGCATCAAATGTAATGCCATATTATATACAGCTAACATGGGGTTTTTAATTGTGCAAACACATGAGATTCCTGCAGTGGTAGTCATTTTGATAAAAGGATTAAATTATGAATATTTTGTCATGATTAAAGATTAGCTCAGATTTATCAGAAGTAAGCTGGTGAAATTTGCCATATATTTATCAGTCAGATGAGACTCCATTAAATTTGAGAGTGTATGAACCACAAAGTATCTGTCTCTATAAGCCTCTAGTGAATTTGAATATTTGTATTCAAATTATGCATAGTAAGGATTGTTTCTGGCCTTTCAAACCTGCTTTACCCCTCAGAATATCCCAAGACTCTGTGTTTCCAGCTTTTGGCCTTTATTGTTTATCATCTCTTATATTACAGAACAGTTAGGTAATCATTTATGCAAAATGTTTTTTATTTTTATTAAGGAATAGCAACTCGTATTTGTCAAAAAGACATTTTGAGTTGTCCCTCATGCAAAATTTTCCATAAAATAAGAATGTGAAGTACAGTTTAGAAAGTATTTATTGAATGAGTACTTTATGCCTTAAAGAGGATTAGACATTCAGGATGAGCTTAATACAAGCCTATATCTAACTGGGAAAAGACTAGGGCCTTAGGGATAACTAAAGGGCATTATAGAAGGCTTGATACAATATGGTGACTGGTATATTTGGAGTGTTTGTGAACTGTTGTGAACAATTACATAAAGACTTCACTTGTTTAATTCTGGACATATTTGATCATTTAAATAACAGTTAAAATTTAAAATACAGTAGAGATATCACGTAACAGGATGTGATTAATTGGTGAAGTAATTATATAAAAAATTACTGTCATAGGCAATGCAGAGAAAGATTGCTTCAGGTTCAGGTAGTCAAGGAAGAATTGAACACTTTTTGTCCGGCATAGTTTAAGCATTGGTGTTTTCTGTACCACTAACTTGACTGATGCTTCCTGCATATGTGTGTGTCTCACTTAAGTACATAGTGAAGAGTTGCTGCTCTGAAACGTGCATAGAGGGCACCACTGGGAGTTGGAAAACAGCAGTTTGTCAGACCAGAAACCTGAGCTCCTAATCTCTGAAAATGTTCTACTTTAGAGATCTTCGTATTAAGGAAGAAATTGTTCAAAAAGTATACCTAGATAGCAGTTTCTGAATTCAGTTCAGAGGTATTCAAAGCTTACCAGTGTGCCAGCTGTTTTAGGTGACATAGATATCATAGATTTTCTACCTAGAAAAGATTGTCTCTGTTGAGATTTTTTTGTAGAAACAAACACTGAATCTTGCATATGGAGTACAAGGTGTAGCCGAGATATGCTCAGGAGTCAGCGCTTTCTGACAACGTAGTTTTTGGCAGTTCACCCAAATTAGATCAGTGATTTCAAAACTGGATTTCCTGGGGAAGGCTTCAGGTTTTTGGGTGAGTGGAGTGTAGGGGAGGGGAAGAGTTTGTGGTGCTTCAATTCCAGGCCTGTCTCCACTTCCATTTCTAATCCACTGAATTTAAACAACAACAAAAAAAATATATATATTTTTTCAAGTAATATATCTCTATAAAGAAGTTTCTGTGCTAGAAAAATCTGGTGGTATTTGTGATGGTATATAATTTAGGGTCTGTTATATTGCTTAGCACTTGACTGCTAACCAGAAGGCTGGCGGTTCAAGCCCACCAGCCACTGCCGGGAAGGAAGATGGGGCAATCTACTTCCGTAGTGATACTGCTTCGGAAACCCAAGGAGAGGTCGCTATGAGTTGGGTACGACTCGACGGCACATAACAACAACAACATATATTGCTTAACACACACTTGCCAATAAAATTTTGAAGTGGGGAAAGGGACTAGTAGCCTCTGTTAGAACAGAATACTTAGATGAAGATTCCTGGGATGAGTTAGGTTATAATTTGACTATGAAGGTAGAATCTCCATAAGTAGATGATATGGACAATTCTTTCTGAGTTGCAAAAAAACAGTATAAAGAAAATAAAGACCCTGATTTCTCTTGGAATACCCAGATAAAACCAGATACTTAATTTTAAAAAGATTCATGGTTTTCAAAATAATTGCATAACACTTTTTTTCAGAATAAGAATTTTCACATGAAACATTACACTTTGTTGAACTTGGAGGTTCATGTATTAACTCTATTTTTTTTCTTATATTATTAAGGTGTTATTCATATTTATTTACACAAGGCATTTCTATACATTTGTTTATAAACTAAGTTGATGAGTTTACTAGCAAAATATTTTAAAAGTTGCATGAGGAAAGTATAAAAGTTTAATATAAAAGTTAATAATCAAAATTGTATATTTAGATGAAAATAAGTTTGAGACATGTGAAAGCATTCCCCAAAAATAATTAGATTCAGAATTCATTTTGGATAATGAATAACAGTGCTTTCATGCCTCTTGATTAAAAAATAAACAAAGAAGCAAACACTTAATGACCAAGAGTTATTTTCTGAAAAAAAGGGAATTTTTTTCTAAGCGAATTAAATAGTTTAACAAAGATCTCTCCTGTTTTCTCAAGTTTTGCATAAATGCAAAATAAGAATCACACCCCCAAAAGTCTTCTTAGTTCTCATAATTTGAGCTTGATTGGTACATGAAATTCTGTCAACGTTTATTCCCATACTGTTATCAAAGGAAGACGTAATTACATTATGTATCATTTAGAGAACAATTGCTTATTTATTATTTTCCATTCAGAGATTTACTATGCTAAGTGACACCCTATCATACATCTTGGAAGTTGAGGCGGATGTGTGGAAAGACCTTTATGCATAACTTTCTTGGTCATCAAAATTATATCCAAACTAAGAGAATCTTCTGTAAGGTTAATTTACAATAACAACAACAGATATCTAGTTTATTTAATTCTACTCTCCCAAACTCCTTATAGTTAGTTGCCTGTATTATTTCAAATTCTAATCCTCTGAGTAGGTAATTAACGGACCAGAAAAGCTATTTGTGGAATAGTTGAGCAGCCATAAGGGTGAAAATCTGTCTTCCCTGAATAATCTTTAAGAAGTAAATAATTACAAAAGAAAAAGATCGAGGATGACCAGTCTAAATCCGAGGATAATTAGAAAGAATCAAGTATGATAGTCGAAATACGTGGCATGTATGTACAACAATTCTCATATCATAACAAGACTAATTAAATATTTAGAAACCAAAAATCCCTTCACAATTTAAAGAAAAATAACCCATGACAAAAGGGTCTGTAACTTTGCAGATAATTAGCAAGGGTTATGGGAAGGAAAAACATCACAGATTGGCTCCAAGGTTCTGCAAGGTCATGTCTTATTACGCTATTTCTTTTATATGGTCTGGTAACAAGTTTCTTGCTAATTTAATCTAACTAGGGCATCCCATAGCGATTTCCCATTTCCCTTGTTAAAAATGTGATAGTTTCTGCAAGTGAAAACTGCAGTAGGTTAACATTTCTATAAATAATTGCACCTAATTGATAAAGGTCATAAGAATTTTTTGAATTATTAAAACAAGAGGTCTTGAAAATTTGGTCACAGGAGCGATATTTTTGAAATATTGCAAAATTTTATATTTTTTTCCCCCACTTAAATTATCTTGTTCCGTTCATTAAATAGTTAGACCTGATGACCCTGTGAATGAAATTTAGTCTCAGTGGCATGCTTTGTAAATAAATACTTCTTATTTTGCTAATAAAAGCAAGCACATTTATGTTGAATGTGCATTTCTGCAAACAAGAGATTTTGTACTGGATTAATAAGGCTCTGAGTGAGTCAAGCCTAATTTGCATTAAACTGACCCAAAGGTCCAGTAAAAACTGCAAGGAATTTCAAAGGTTTCTAACACATGGATAGTTTTTTTTTTTTTTTTTAAGCAAATCAGCATTGTGTTTCATAATGCTTATTTTATTAATTAATATGGGATATTTGAGAACGTTTTTAGTTTGTAAAGTAACTTTAAATGTTAAAGCATGTGTTCTTTGTGATTGTAATTCCAAGAATAATATTTTATTCAGATAGAAAATGATTGCAGAGGATATCACTTTTATGTTTTTCAGCTTTTCAACATACTGAAAACTAGAATGTCAGCCTTACAGATAGGAGTTTAAACAGGATTTTAATGTAAACTTTTTCTTGGCTTGTTATAGCCAAGAATTACCGATATTTACCTTTTTTTTTTTTTTTTTGGAAGGGGTTTCAATTTCTCTTACACTATTACATTTATATAGGCATATGTTTATATACTGATAGTTCAGAGAGATTGAATATTTTTGCTTATTGCTATTATTTAATCAATTGAGTTTTTCTAAGTTTTCTAAACAGTTACAAAGTTTTATTTACAGTTGAAATTTTTAAAATCGGAATTAAAATTTCAGAAATAATAATATATAAGAAATTATGTGGCACATAATGTATATATATTTTTCTTCCCACAAATTATATATCCATGCCTGTACCTATATTAAGCATATTATACCAGAGATTCTGGTAGTAACTGTATTTCAGGGATGATTTCAAAATCCTTCAAATAATACAGTGTTCTATTATGCTTAAAGAATAATATCCTAATGTGCATTAAATTCTGTGTGATAGATTGAAATCTTGTAGACTATACAAATTACTAAATAAATTATGAGAACATAGTTATGTGACAAATGGGAGCATTACTATAGAACACCTCTTTTTTGCCATATTAATTACACACCATTTAGCTTCTTAATGTTATGTTTACCTAGCAATTAGTTAGGCTCACAAATCATCATTAATAAATATTTAAAGAAAGCAGGACCTACTTCCTTAGCGCTACAGAATAGAAGTTTAGATGATAAAAGCACATCTTATTATGAAACCAAAAACAACATCAAAGGTTTGATTTAACCCAGTTTTCCTGTTTGAACTGTGAGAGATTGTAACCTCGTATCTCGGAGCATGACTTCATTTTCCTCCCCTCCCAATTCATTTGATTATTTTGCTTAGACAAATCTGTATTGGACTTACCTATTAGTGATCTAAGATCTTACATTGTGTGTATAAAAATTTGTCATAAATATGGATCCAAGAAGACAAGTGTTATTTCTAGTAGCTAGAGTTTCCTTGGACATTTGGAATTGTTACTAAAGACGTGATTTGGAAGCCAAAGCATACTCCCCCCAAACCCTTGTCCTTCAATAATCAGTTTCTTAGGTGTTTTATTATTGGCATTCATGATACAAAATTATGTCCATATTGACAGAATTATCTGACAATCACATACAGCTGGTAAAAGCAGAACTGGCTGTCTGGTGTTTAGTTAAGAGCAAATATAGCCATTCATCATAGTTTTATTCATTCAGAAACAGATTAACAACTTCTTTACTGTTTTTTTCCTTCCTTTCCATTTGTAGTAGTTTCTAAAATTTTAAACTTGTCCACTTGAAGAAAATATACTTATGAAATATAATAATTTTCATTAGGAATTAGGACCTAAGAATGAATATCATTCCTATTCTGTTAGAGAATAGATTTGTATTTGTGGTACTTTATCGTATAGATGCTCTATTCATATACGATATATTATTTACACGTGACTGTAGTTTAAACTCTTCAAAGTCAAACATATGATCTGCTTATACTTGTCCCTTTTAGAAGGAGGTCACAGTATATGATACCCTGGTGCCCTGAAAACATTTATTTCATCTCCAGAAAGTAAGCAACTTTAGGACACACGATGAGTCAGGAAAGGAACAGACAGACCACCTATGGTAATATTTTATAAATAAATTTGTAAAATAACATGTCATTAAGAGACTGGAATTGTTGAAATATTCTTCACTGAATATACATACTCAATAAAGTAGTGGGCTATTCTACAGGACAACTACACATTTCAGCAAACTTTGAATTTTTATTTTCTGCCATGATATACTGAGCTTTTCTTTTGAAAGCTAGAGTATTTGTTCAAGTCAGTAGATTTTGCATTTTTAATCTTCCTAGAATTGTGGTGAATAATGGCCCCTGGCAGGAGATAATGAAATTTTCTTAATTTATGTTTTCAAGCAGAAGCTTCAATTGAAAATGGCATCCTATGGCCTGGAGACATAGCTGTAGTGCAAGTTTCAGGGGAGCTGCAATAATAATGCAGTTCCATCGGTGACGAGAATGATAGGACAGTGAAGAAGTAATTTAAGGAAGAAAAGAGAATGTACCAAAGCTTTATTGTTGCATATCTAATGATCTGCTGAAGATCCCCAATGGTTTTTGGAGCATGACTAGAGAAACTAATGTTATCTTGCCAAAACAGAAGCCCCTGCTTAATCAGCAGAACAAGACTATTGATTAAAACACTTCTCACAATAGATTACACATGGAATCTCATCTCCATACTTTGCACTTGGTAAAGTATAATAATGAGCATAAGATAATCAAAAGAAAACTAAAAGCAATTTCTCGAGCATTGTATAATTCAAGATTAGAGTTGAGATGGAAACAAATCTGCATGAATAGTTTGTCCTGTTTTTAAAGCTGTACACAGGAAAGAAAATGCACAATACAAGGACTACTCTGGAAGTAAAAGGATATTCTGCCCCTTTAAGTTTTGCAAATCTGTGCAGTTTAAAGGATCACTCATTATTATTATTTATTTATGCTATTGCTGCTAATTCATATTTATTGAGGGGTATAATCCAGGCATTGTGCAGAGAGCTTGTTTGCATTGTTTCATTTAACCTTAACAACAAAGGTATAATAAAACTTTTTTTTCATAGATGAGAAAGTTGAAGTTGGAAAGTTTAATAATTTTTTTTTTAAGGACTAACAAATAAGGAGCTCAGGTGGTGTAGCGGTTAAGGCATTTGGTTGCTAACCAAAATTCGGTGGTGCAAACCTACCAGCTGCTGCACGGAAAATGGAGTGGTCTGCTTCCATAAAGATTTACAGCCTTAGAAACCCAGGGGAGGTCCTTGTGAGTTGGTAAATAATCATCCCTGTGATTCAAAAACCTCTGCTTTTAATTACTAATCTCAGTGAGCAAATGGTTTTGCTTTTTTCATCAGAGTTGAAAAACAAAAACTCTTTGATTTTTACACAATTTTATACTAAAGTGTGTATTGTGCTATTAAACTTCTTTTGCTTATAGTTTTGAAAAATTAAGGAAAAGCAAAATATTGATAATGTAAGTTTTTAAGATTATATTAATTATATAAGACAGTACTGTGCTAACAATAAAAAGGTACTGTTTCTTCAGAATACTTTTTAAATAGGTGTATGACAGTAATCTCTAAGTAATTTTCACATGCTAGTATTTTGGCAAAATGGTTGAAGCATACAGCTGCTAACCAAAAGGTTCGTGATTTGAACCCACCGGCCACTTCATGGTAGAAGGATGGGGCAGTCTGCTTCTTGAAAGATTTATAGCCTTGAAAATGCTGTGGGGAAATCCTGCTCTACCCTGTAGGTTTGATAGGAGTTAGAATCGACTGAGTGGCAGTGGGTTTAATTTGGTTGTATATAAATTTAGTGATTAATACACTTTTATAAAGTTACTTTTCATCAATTACACACATTTTTCTGGAGAAACTTAAGTTTTAAAATTGTTGTAGATGCCATACCGTTAACATGGAGACCTGAGAACAGGGATTACATCTGGAACATAAAATACACTGTTTGTAATACTGCCAAGCTGTTATCATCTGCTGATTGTTACAGCAGGTCCCTGGGTTTGTCACATATGTTAAGAAATTCATTAGATATTGTTACAATACTTTTCAGGTTTTCTCTTACATACTGTGTACAAACCTGCACAATGTCACTGACATTAATGTAATTTTTGCTACTAAGTGAATAAATTGGTATTTCTCTGTGTATAGGAAGAGTCAGAGTTTTTGCTTTTGCAATATTCTATTGATTCATTCCTGAATAGAATCCTCCCCTCCATTTTAGGGTAGGAAGACTTACAGGACTGTTTTTTAAAAATAATTTTTAAAATTCAGTGATTTGCTCCATTTATAGCAGCTTTATGATCTATCTATATGAAGGATTTAGAATTTATTTGGTGGTTGTGGTTGATGGGTTTTATTAGTAAAATCTAAGTGTTTTGAACATTAATTTCAGAAATAAGACTCTATGTTGATATTTGAACTTGATAATGTAAGAAAGCATTATTAGGTTTATTTTTAGTTGTATATGGAATTCTCAAGTAGAATATTATCCTCAGTGTATGATTTAGAGCAGTAAAAAATGCAAGAGAAGAAACCTTTAATACAGTAGCCAGAAAGTAGAAGCTAAAAATAATATATGGAAATACTGTAAAGGTGGTATTTTTCATAGTGTTTCTTACCAAATCATGTGAAATAATGATTAACCCTTTCTTTATACATGTTTTAAATTCAAACTTTTAAAATTTTTAGGAAATGTGATTAGAAGCCTGTGTGCTCAGGATTAAAGCAATGAGAAATCTTGAGTCTTATAATTTTTAAAGTAAGAAAAAGAATGTTAACATTTTAAGCTCTAATATGTACTTCATTTATAAATTTTACTGATCACTTAATTCTTTTCTGTGTCACTTGTAATTATTTAAATGTATGGAACAAAAGCATGTGTTGTTGTATGTTTTCATTCTTTACCAAAATGTTTAAACCTATCTTGTTTAAACTTAGTGGTTCTCAAACTTTTACATCTATCAGAATCATTTGGCGATCTTGTTAAATGCATCCTCAGAGTTTTTGTTTCTGTTGGTGTATTGTCTGCCTCGAGGGTTTGTATTTCTAAAAATTCCCAGCTGATGGTAGTGCTGCTCATCTGATGGCTACCTTTTGAGAAGCACTGCTTTAATTTATCCTTACTCATCAAGACATTATCTACAAATACTTAATAAAGGATGGTCAGTCTTTTAAAAACGAAGGTGTTTGAAATATATCTAGGCCAACCCATCCATTTTTTTATGCTGAAAAGTGTAATTGTATTTTCTTCAAAGCATAATCAGACATCCACCTATTTTGCTATGATACATTTACTTATAAAGGAATAATTTTGGGGGTTAGAAAAGAGAGAAAAAGCATGGCAGGAGTGATGCTGAGAGGTGACAGTACAAACCTTTCCTTTCTTACTCTTACAGAGTATTAAAGAATTTAAAAAATTTTTCTTGGTACTAACAACTCACATTGGGGTATTCATATACCCCTCTGTCTCCACCTTTAGTCCATCTGTTTAAAAACTTAAGGATACTTGCTTAATTTTTTGAAAAATATACATAGTCTGTATTTTTATTTCCATAATTCGATTCTCTAAAGTCGTGGATTCTTTTCATACAGGTATACAAAACTCTTGATTTCCTTTGTTGTTTGCCATTGTACTTATTTTCTTGCTAACCTTTGCTGACCAATTTTTAGCTCTAAATTGTAAGTATTCTCAAGATTAATATGCACTTCTGATGTGTTGGAAATTTTCAAATGCAAAATTAACATTTTTCAACTTTTTGGAAAGCCATGAATTCTAGAAATCAACATAATTTTATCTGTTGAAACCCCATTAATTCAATTTTTAATTTTACTTTAGATTATAGCTCTGGAATTAACACCTTTTTTTTTTTTTTTTTTTTGGTAATGTTAAAGGCAACGCTTTGTACAGTGTCATTATTAAAAGAAATAAAAGTTCTGTGGTTCTTGTAAATTATAATAATTGCTTTAGGCATTAATTGGAACTTATAATTGTGGTCAGATTACTAATGCAAAGTTGTTCAGAAAAAGTAAATGATTAGTTTTTATTTGTTTTTGTTATTACGGTGTTAGTCTTCTTTCTAAATAAAATAGAAGCAGCAAACCTTACATCCCTTGCATTATACTCCTTACAAAACATAGTGTGACATTAAAAATTATAAGTAAAAGTTATTTTAATCTTACATTAAAGTCTTATTTATTCATATGATCTTCTAGTAGAAAAAATTACTTGGGTAATCGTCAATGTATTCTTTATTTTAAATGGAACAAACAAAGAAAGACATAAATTGTCAATCCCCTTGAGTTATTTACTCCTTCACTTTAACCTAAAGTTCTTGATTCTGTTGATCCATTTCAACCTGGAGTACAAATCCCTCTTTTTCCCCATTTGTTCCTAGCTTAATGGTGTGAGAGGAGGCTTTGGTGGAAAGAGAGGGTGATGGAATATTTTAAATATATTTATTTATAAATAGAATTAAGTGTCATTTTATGGAATTTCTATAATGAATATATTTTAGATATGTTTATAAATTATTTCCAACATAACAGGGTTTTGTGTTATAAAACATATACAAATGGAGAAAATGAGAGAGATATTTAACAATAATTTCTATTGTTTTTGAGATGTTTGGGGTTGAAATGAAAATCCCAGTGTTGTTTGGTGTTGTCAGTCAATTTCAACTCTTAGTGACCTTGTAAGACAGAGTTGAACTTCCCTCTTGGGATTCATACATTTCAATCTTAAGAGAGCAGATCATCAGGGCTTTTCTTCTGCAGAGCAGCTAGTAGGTTTGAACCAACAGCCTTTCAGTCAGCAGCTGAGTTCTTCTTAAAAATTGTGGCATCGGGCCTCCTTGGAACTTCCTGTAGATATGAATAAATACAAAGAAGGAAACCTGGTTAGTAC
This sequence comes from Orycteropus afer afer, assembly GCF_000298275.1. Lineage (NCBI taxonomy): Eukaryota > Metazoa > Chordata > Mammalia > Tubulidentata > Orycteropodidae > Orycteropus > Orycteropus afer. Next base: position 3,979,463 of record NW_006921776.1, on the reverse strand, counting down.
CAACCTTTAAGGTACTGGGCTGCTAACCAAATGGGTGGAGGTTCAAGCCTACCCAGGGGTACTTAGCTGTTTTCTGAAAAATCAGCTATAAGATTCATAAAGATTATTGTTCTTTTCTGACAGAAAAGGAGTCACCATGGATTGGAATTGACTCAGTAGCAATTGGTGGTGGTAGTTTTTGATGGGAGTTAGTGGTTGAGGATTCCTGAGAGATCAAGAAGCTTTAAAAAGTCTTGAACACTCTTGTTACTATAGAATTTAAGCAAGAAGAAAAACAAAACAATTATTTTTCTACATTAGTGGAAGCAGTCAATATTGACCTATTGAAAAGTCTTAAAAGCTAGCTGCTGTTTAAAATTTTAGAATGTAAAATTGGTTCTGTGATTTACATGCAAGTAATTCATTTACACTACTATGTGGAGAATAATTAGCATATTTTTAGGTGATTGAGCATAATAATAATAATACTCTGTTGCAGAAGAATGTAATATTAACCCATTTACATTATCCATGTTCTTGAAAAATTACTTTATATGATATTTTAACATGGCATAGTATATTATAAATTATAAAAATTATTGTTAGTTTGGTATTTCTGTAAACAATACTGGTTATAATTGTGTAATGCTATGACTCTCCTGTGAAGTTCAATGTGTTTGATCCTATAGAAATTTTTAGGTCTCACTGCTCTTGAAAGAAGAATGAATGTGATTTTGGGATTATAGTTGAAATGGCTTTAGGTACATGACTTAACATACCTACCCTTATTTAACACGATTCTTCTTCTACTATTTTCTGTTACTTGGAAACTGGTGTGCTTGTTCTTTCTTTATGTTGCCATTTTATCATTCAGTTACTTTATGTACATTAGACTATCTTATACAAATCGTTAAGTGATTTTTTTATAATGTTCTTGTTCTGCTTGCCTTGACTTTTTAATTTATATACTTACTAGAAAACATAATGAAAATTCTACAAATATTACACTCCATTGGATTATAATCAAATCAAATTATAAAAGAAATATTTCTTACCTTTACAAGGCTTAACATTAACAGAGGCAATACAAAAAAGACCATTTGGACAAATTCATAGAACTTTACTAAATATCATCTTGCCTGGAAATCTAAGTTAATTAGAATCATCTTGATGAATTCTGACTTGCAAAATAGGAAAATATTTCCTTATAATTAATGAAAAGTAGAACATCTAGGAATCATGTTTGTTCCATTATTTTTAGTATTGTACTTTTGGGAGTACTGATTTAGAGGAGTAGTCCCTGGGTGTTGAAAATGGTTAATGTACTTAGCTACAAATTGAAAGGGTAGAGATTCTAGTTCACCCAGAAGAGCTGCAAGGGAAAGGCCTGGCTAGCAGTTTCCAAAAAAATTAGCCATTGAAAACACTGTGGAACAGTTTTACTCTGACACACATGAGGTTGCCATGAATTGATGTTAACTCTATGGCAACTGAAAAATAATTAGAAGAATCCAGTTGCACAATTAAATCATTTGTAGTATAAGCACATTGATCTATGAAATGATAATAGTAACAAACCAGAAAACAAACTCATTGCCATCAAGTCCATTCTGATGCGTAGAGACCCCAATTGAGTTTCCATGGTGGCAAATCTTTATGGAAGTAGGTTGTTCCATCTTCCTTCCACAGAGTGGCTGGTGAGTTTGAACCACCAGCTTTCTGGTTAGCAGTCAAATGCTTTATGCAGTACACCACCAGAGGTCCCTGATAATAGTAACAACAATGTTTAAATCCAAAAAGAAAAACAAACAAAAACCTACCGTGGTCAAGTTGATTCTGACTAACAGTGACATTTTAGGACAGAGTAGAACTGCCCCATATGGTTTCCAAGGCTGTAAATCTTTACAGAAGCAGACTGCCTCGTCTTTCTCCTGCAGAGAGCTGGTGGGTTCAAACCACTCACCTTTTGGTTATCAGCCAAGCACTTTAACCACTCAGTATATGGAGATGCAGTGCCAAATGCTTGAAGTGCCTTCTCTCCTTTATGAAGACTATACCATGTTTTATTATTGTAATTTTAATTCTGAAGTATGGCAGTAAAGCATCAAATATCCTGGTGAGCTGGTAAGTCATCCCTGCTATCCCCCAGTATGTGTTGAATATATCAAAAATTCAAAATATATAGTAGAATAATAAGGAACAGTTAGCTATTTTATATTTACTTTGAGTTAAAATTTAGTGTGATTCATGATTCCAGAAGAATTATAACACAAAGGAAATAGGAGTTTTGTAACTGAAGAATGTAGAACAATCTAATGTTAGTTGTAATTTTTGTTTTATGGTCCTAGTGGCATGAAGAAAATATAAATCAGTTCTATATTTCTTTAATAAAAATAAACAAATCAATAAAATACTGTGTTACACAAGTTTGATTCATTTTGTTTTCCAGGTGCAACAATCGAACACAGTGTATAGTAGTTACTGGGTCAGATGTGTTTCCTGATCCATGTCCTGGAACATACAAATACCTTGAAGTCCAATATGAATGTGTCCCTTATAGTAAGTATGAAGTTTTTATTTTTCACTTTCTCCAATATTCCTTGTTGATGCTAAAAGACTACACATGTGAAAGAAGCATATGTTTATGGCCTACAAAACCATTATGCATGCAGAGCACTAACAGACTCAGGCCTCCAATTAGCTTCATGAAGTGTGGAAGGAAGCCATAGTGTGATGCTGGCCAAGTGTCTGCCTGTGTTCTTAAGTGTTTGGCTTTTAAGGCTAGTGTTTTTCCAGAAAACAAACTTGAATTAGCTATTCAATAGGGCAGATAGAAATCTGTACTTTCGCCCAATACCAGTTGCTGACAAATTGGTTTGGCTCACGATTTTCTAAGGAAGGAATTGACTTCAGTTTTAATCGTGAGCTACTTGAATGGCTACCTGCTGTTTAGTGCCTGGTAAAAGCTACCGTTGCAGTAACTGAGGCAAGTGCTTTCCTTTTTGTTCAGTTGCAGTTAAGAGACGTTTCTTTACAAGATCCAGAGGTGGAATCTTAGCAGTAAATAAAATAGATAGCTATAGCACAACCTTGCATGTGCTTCTATTTTAATTCTGTAACATCATTTTTAGTAAGATCCTACAAAAAATATTTGAAAGTCAGTTAAAACTTTCTTAGTAGGCTTCAGCTAGTGCTCTAATTTTGTGTGGTTTCCCTCCTAATCTCAGAATTAATAGTTTAAATTATGTTTTATACTGATTTAATTAGAAAATAACTTACAGATATCTAAAAAGTTGGAATATATTACCTAATTTTCCTAAATCAGTATTTTAGTGTTCTTGCTTGCTTTATTTTTATTTTGGAAAAAAATTTTCACGTTACTTAACAACTTCACAACTTTTAAAGTAAAAGTTATTTAGCAGTTTTAGTGATTTGAAGCAGTTCTTGTACACCTACCACTACAAAAAATATGTATATATTAGTTTCACCAAATAATGAAACTGCTGTTTTCATAACCTTAAAAACTGGATCACTATCTGGCAGATTCATGTCTATACTACCATTATTTATAAAAGCGAAGGGCCAAATTCAGATGTTATGTCCAATATGGTAGTAATACATTCTGAAATCATACTGTGAAAGCACCCCCTCTATTCCTTCTGCCAGTTTTGATAAATTGACTTTTTATGGGATATTAGGTAAAGACCAAACATAGATTATCTTTTCTTTCCATCCCTGCTCTGTGTTCCTGTGTTACAGTGAAATGGATGCTTTTATGTTTTCAGTTTTTTCTATACCGTTTGTAGGATTGGAAGCCTACTGAGTGCACTGATCTGTATGTCGTTTCTCCTATGTGTAGTGTTGGTGACTTACATAATCACTCTCCCATGCCATAAAGGAGCATTGTATTGTTTTGAGCTAACCAAAATTATTTTGTTCCATAAAGTCACTTTCACTTGAATTTAGCATGATTTCTGTCCTCAAATTTGAAAAGGAATACAGCATCCATTCCCACACAGTGGAATCAGTCAGAGCTGCCAAGAATTGTGTCTTTCTGGAACCAGTTCCTGTAACCTAGTCTATAGACCTGAGAACAGTGTTGAGCAGCTATTACTTCCTGACTCTTAAATTATTCCTTGTGCTGTTTAAGAAAGGAAAATTGTGGATGTCTTCTGGAACATCTAACTTTCAAAATTTTACTTTTTCAGTTCTCCAGAAGTATTGTACATTGTGCAATAAACTTTCAAATAGCTATACTCAGAGAAGTATTTGTTCTTTTTAGTTTTTGTCCTTTCAAAGACACCAACAGTAATTAATTTTCTGTTACTTTTCTAGATGTGTGCACGAGGCAGAAATAAGTCTGTGGCTTTATTTCCCATCACTACTCCTTGTTAAAAATAAATGAAATTTTAATTCCTATATACTGTATAGTAGTGGCACACTATAATTGAGATACTAATATTAAAATTTAATGCAAATGATCTTTTTGGATTGTTCTAATCTTATGAAGGACCATTGATTTCCTTATATTTTCCTCCTCCTTTTTATTCTTTGTCCATTATATCCATCCATACACTTATTTTAATTTTAAGCTTCTAGCATTCACTTTGTTTTAATAGTGATCGTGTACTTTTTGTGACATTTGCGTACTTTTTTTTTTTTTACACTTTACTCAGTTGATGAAAATTGTCATCATCACATAACATTTATTTTGTGTTTCTTCTCACTTGGTTTGATGTCAGTTTCTTTCCAGAGCAAATCCTCCAGGTGGTTATATATTCCAAACTGTTTCCTGCTATTATTACAAAAATTTCAGAAATTTTCTTAAATTTCTGAAATTTTTACAATAAGGTTGCTTAACAAAAGCATTAGAAATACTGTTAATTGTTTTATTCTGTATATTTATACATAGACACATGCATTATATATGACTTACATAGTTAGCCAGGTTATATCTCAAAAATGTATTTATAGCGGACATCCTTTGTCATTGACCAGAGTGTTAGGAAATTGAATGTATATGCATTTAAAAGAGGTCCTAATGAGTTATATAAAGATCTTGGAGAATAAAGGAGATCAATCAGATTGGAGTTTTGCATTCTACAGGCAGTATTTGGTTTTGATTTTTGTGCTTTTTTATTTAAAATTATCATTAATTATAACTTACTTTTAACAATAAATTTTATTCGATGAGAAAAAGAACAGATACTGCTGATTAAATTATTATTAATGTTAATGAATAAGACTGTGAGATTATTCTAAATGAAATAGTGTGTCACTTCAGATACAGATTATGTAGGCTTTAGTTTGTTTTGGTCAATTGTCATCTTGCATATCCATGTAGTCCTACACTAATGTTGGTGGTTTATATATGTGTGCTTGGTCGATAGTAAAGTAAATGTTTTGTTATGAATTAATGGAAATTTTCATTTATTTTATTTTATTTTTATGTTCTGCTGGGTTAATGGAATTTTGAAAGGTTCTTGCAAAGCTGATTTGACAGATATCTGTCCCTTGGATTTTTGTAAAATCATTTTGTGAGGACTTATACTTTTGTTTTAAAAATTCATAGCTTATTTTGATTCATCAAACATCAAAAGGTTTTCCTTGATTATTTTGTTTTTACATGTGGGTGTTACTTCACAATTTTCATCCTACTTTTAAATTATATATAATTCATATCTATGTTCTTTTCCTTTAATATAATTGATAACAGTTAAATCACAAAACAGTGGAGCCTTCCCTATTTGATACTTTGCTCAGCAACTGCACTGTCATCTTACTGTTTGAAGTCATAAAATCCAGCCATTTTCAATTAAGGGCAAACAAAATATACTTTCTATATCCTTTATCACAATTGTTTTAACTTTTCTTTTAATATTAAGCATATTTTAAAACCTGTTATCCTATCCATTTACATTAAATTTATTTCATTAAAATAATCTTTTTCTAGAAACACATGTTGTTGTTGTTGTTGTTGTTATATGCCGTCGAGTCGGCCCCGACTCATAGCGACCCCTCCTTGGGTTTCCGAGGCAGTATCACTACGGAAGTAGGATTGCCCAGCCTTCCTTCCGAGGAGTGGCTAGTGGGTTTGAACCACCAGCCGTCTGGTTAGCAGGCAAGTGTCTTAGCCACTATGCTACCAGAGCTCCCATAGCTGTATATAAATGTAGTCTGAGCAGTCACACCACTAATGATTTCTCTTATGCTCATTTTCTCCACCACGCCCTTCCATTATTGATTCTAAGCAGGTATAATATTGTTCTTCACTGAAGAACCATTTTAGGGCTAGTGTTTTATAAAAAAGTATTATTTCCAGCCAATAACACTGAATTACTTCTATTTACTGGGATGTAGTCAGAATTACACATTTTAGGGACAAGTATGTTTCCTGAAAGTGGTTGAATAGACCAAATTGGATTGAGGATGTGTTGCCTCAATGTGAAAGGTTATATTCTACTCCTGTGGCAAAACTGTTTATGCGATACGTCTCTCAAAGGTGTTTTAGGTCACTATTTAATCTTGATGAGTTGTTGCAATTTTAAAAAATTAATCAAGCTAAAACATCTTAATGAAATGTACAACTGCAGTGTCTTGGAGTAATCAGTTTGGAGACATAATATTAGTATACCCTAATGCATTTTAATAAGGGAAAAGGGAGACACACAGACATTAATCTGGTCATTTTATGAATTTCAGGCAACATACTTCAAACCCTACAATCTAAAATAATATTTCATGGTTTGTAATTTTTAGAAAACTTATACAGCACCTTTCCTATAACTAAGGAGCAGGGGTGGTATTTAAGAGCTCAGCTGCTAACCAGAAGGTTGGTTGGCGGTTCAAACGCACCAGCCACTCTGTGGGAGAAAGATGTGGCATTCTGCTTCCAAAGATTACAGCCTTGTAAACTCTGGTGCAGTTCTACTCAGTTCTACAGGGTCATTATGAGTCAGAATTGACTGATGACAAGGGATTTTCCTGTAATTGTATATTCCATTTCTTTAAACTAATTGGAGGAGGGATTTTTTTTTTTTTTTGTCATTTAACTCTATTAATCAGGTTTGTTTTATGAAAGTTTTTTTTCCTTTTAAGGGGGTCTGTAAAGGTGAGGTATTTGCTTTGAATGCTTAGTATGATTGTGTTTGCATGCTAGCTTGCTTTCTGTGTAAATTGATGATGGTAGAAATGTCATAATCTAACCATAATTCTTTCTTCCTTTTTCTCCTTGCCTACTGTGCTTGCTTTTCCCTTGTATGTATTATGCTTACTTTTTTTTTCAAAAAAAAAATAGACTTAGTAATAATGTTTGACATATATATATAACTTAATAAGAATTTTATAAGATAAAGTATCTGTAAACCTAGATAAGTAAATATATTAAAGAAAAGGCACTACTTTACCCTACCCTATTAAAATTCTTGTTGGGGTATGGGGGAGATTTATATATTTCTGAAAAGGAGGCACTTTTTAAAAAATGTGTAAGATGTATTATTCTAAAAGTAGAAGATAATAAAAAAACAATTGAAACATGTATTGAGATGCGTAATCATATACATCCTCAAAAAAACACTCTTGGGAAAAACTTGACCATATAAATATCTATTTAATTAACCTCAACTCAAAATTTTCAATTGTGATTTCTATAAATGAGTTTTCCTAGTGTTATACTTATCTGATGCTAGTTAAATAGTTGCACATGAGATAAGTGGAGATAATATACCTATGCATGCATCTATATCTATAGCATACATATATAAAGTAAAGCTTGGTAAGAATGCTGAGTGACTTTGGAAAGGCAAGAGTATGTATACCATGCATTAGTAAAGAGATTCATTATTTATTCAGGTACCCTAAGTGAAGCAACATGCCAACATATTTGTATTGCCTCCTTAATCTACTAAAATGATTGATCCATGTTCTTTTATGTAACTTTAGAATCTTTCTCCTGCTAGGTTTTCCTGTTGTGTATTTCTCTTTATCCAAAGTAGTGCAGCTCTTACTCTTCTATATTTAGCATCTATTACGAATTCAGTCTTAGGCTAATAGTCAATTTATTTTAATCTTTTTTCTTTCTTCCTTGTACCTTTTTTTTTTTTTTTTTTTAATTTTCTTCCAATGCTTAAAATAGAAGTGGAGCAAAAAGGTAAATAACGTGCACAGTTCAAACCCCAGCTCCTTGTTATGTGCCTTATGGATGTTAACCTCCTCCCTCCCCTTCCCTCACAATACTTCTGATATTAAAATAATCAGCAGGATCTCATAAATGCACCTCATAAAGAAGTCGACTGTTTACAGTGAAATTATTTGACTACTAAATCTGGTGATGGGGTTATAAATTCTGAAGTCTGCGAGGAGGGTTGGTTTCCTTTCTCTGTTCTTTTTTCACCCTTTATCTCTCTTTTCTGACACCCTTGAATATTTTCTTATTATTAAAGTGTCATCTTGCCTGGCTTCCAGAACCCTCTCCATAGCATGCCATGGTTACAGGGTTTCCTGGTTGTTTCATCCACTGCTTTCCTAGTATTTACTTTTCTCTGCTCCTAATGCATTTTCCTAATATTATTTTCCTTAAATTGAAGCACCTTTGTTTTCAGTCTAACTTCTTTAAAGGTTCTTAATAAGCTTTCACACTGGGTTTTCTGATTTATGTGGGGGGTTTTGCTTTTGGGGGTTTATAGGAGGGCTAGCAGAAAGTACGAAGTTTGGACTGAAATGAAATTCTTTATACACTGTTATATACAAGTTTAATTAACCTCGACTTGAAAAATGTTAAAGCATAAGATAACAAATTATAGGATGAAAACATTCAGCAAAAACTTAAATTGTCAACTCCATTATGAATGATCTTAAACATAATTTTGTATTTATAAAAATAAAGACCAGCAACTTTGTTGATTGCTGGTACATTAATTAACTTCAAGAAAGATGGGTAGTACTTTGTATTAAGTAGAACTTTTGGTACAATTGAGTGCTAATACAATTAATTTTTCTTTTTGATTTATGATCATTAAAACTCGTGCTTTCTTATATTATTTTTAACTTGGCGTAATTATTGTCTTTTGTCTGTGATTGTTAGTTTTTGTGTGTCCTGGGACGTTGAAAGCAATTGTGGACTCGCCATGTATATATGAAGCTGAACAAAAGGCAGGTGCTTGGTGCAAGGACCCTCTTCAGGCTGCAGATAAAATTTATTTCATGCCCTGGACTCCCTACCGTACTGATACTTTGATTGAGTATGCTTCTTTAGAAGATTTCCAAAACAGTCGCCAAACAACAACATATAAACTTCCAAATCGAGTAGATGGTACTGGATTTGTGGTGTATGATGGTGCTGTCTTCTTCAACAAAGAACGAACAAGAAATATTGTGAAATTTGACTTGAGGACTAGAATTAAGAGTGGTGAGGCCATAATAAACTATGCCAACTACCACGATACCTCACCATATAGATGGGGAGGAAAGACTGATATTGACCTAGCAGTTGATGAAAATGGCTTATGGGTCATTTATGCCACTGAGCAGAACAATGGAATGATAGTTATTAGCCAACTAAATCCATACACTCTTCGGTTTGAAGCAACGTGGGAGACTGTATATGACAAACGTGCTGCATCAAATGCTTTTATGATATGTGGAGTCCTCTATGTAGTCAGGTCAGTTTACCAAGACAATGAAAGTGAAACTGGCAAGAACGCAATTGATTACATCTATAACACCCGATTAAACCGAGGAGAATATGTAGATGTTCCCTTCCCCAACCAGTATCAGTATATTGCTGCAGTGGATTACAATCCAAGAGATAATCAACTTTATGTGTGGAACAATAACTTCATTTTACGATATTCTTTGGAGTTTGGTCCACCTGATCCTGCCCAAGGTAAGAATGTTGCTTACTAATGCTTATTCAGTTTTGTGAAGAGATTACTATCAAAGGCCTTACTAATTTTATTTCTATTTATTTCAATGCACTGAGATTGTCTCTTTTTCATAATTAAAGCACAGAGAATAATGGTATAGCAATTCATTTTATCACATAGCCTGTGAAATTAAGCCTTCTTTTCATTCATTTCCTTTTTTATAAATTTATTAAAATATTATCTTCAAAAAATTGTGGCACTGGTAGTATAGTTTTTTACTGCTAAAAATATAATACCAGCTATAAACCTGTTAACTTCATTTTTTTCTACCTGACTTCTGAATTGATTACAATCTGCGTTCAGGCCTTTCAACTTCTTGGCGCCAGTGGTTAAGGGAAATGGTGTGTTAGAAATCCCAAGAGAATTGGTAGCCTAGATGTTCAATGCCAGGCATAAGTGTTCTGAAGTTTTGGCGGCTGATCTTTGGGTAGGAGAAGGAGACTTTCAGAATCTTTCTATAATTATCATGTAAAATTACACCTTACTATTTGTTGATGAATTTGTGGCAGTTATAAGTTAATATTTCTGTGACTCTTATGCAAGGACTAAGCATTAAATAGGAGCTCTGGTAGCATAGTGCCTAAGGCACTTGACCGCTAACCAGAAGGCTGGCAGTTCAAACCCACCAGCCACTCCTCGGAAGGAAGGTTGGGCAATCCTACTTCCGTAGTGATACTGCCTCAGAAACCCAAGGGGGGGTCGCTATGAGTCGGGCTGACTCGACGGCAAATAACAACAACAACAAGCATTAAATGATCCAAAGCAATGATTAATGGAAGACAGACTTCTTAGTATTTTTTTATTTGTCTTCACTTTAGGTATCTTTTTAAAGGATCATTACTTTTAGAAAGTAATGGTTAATCTTTAGAAATACATTCAGTTTATTAAGTGAGTTCAGGAGGGAACAATTTTTGAGGGTAAATTAAATGAATGTTTTTTTAAAAAATAAGATTACCTCATACTTAGGATAAAATAGCCTATTAAAAGGTCACTGTGAGTCAGAATCAACTTAATGGTAGTGGGTTTGGTTTTTTGCTTGTATTAATGTATTAGTGTAGTAATTGCACAAATTATAAGTCTTTTTTCTTTAATGAATGATATTTGTTGTTTTTAAGATCTGACTTGGCAGCAGTGGATTTGGTTTTTTTGGTATGGTTAGAATCATTTCTTCTAAATTGAAAAAAAAAAAAAAAAAACCCTTTGCCATCAAGTCAATGCAGACTCATATCAACCCTATAGGATAGAGTTGACCTGCCCCATTGGGTGTCCAAGGCTATATATAAATCTTTATGGAAGCAGATTGCCACATCCTTCTTACACCAAGCAGCTGGTAGATTCCAACCACCAACCTTTTGTTAGCAGCTAAATGATTAACCACTGTGCCATCAGGGCTCTTTTTAAATTTAGATACATATTTTTTTTGTTGTTCTCAAAGCCAGCAGTTTGGGATGTTTTCTATTTCTCAGTTGTCTTTGTAAAAACTAGCACCATATTTCTCCTTTATCCTATAGGTTTGTCAAAAGGCAGACTTCAAGCATTGACAAAATCTGAGATTGCATTTATTTGATCCTTATGTTAAGCTTATTTATAACTTACATTGCACTGACACAGGTGTTATGTTTGACTTGGTTGGCAGTAAATCTCTTCACCTCAATTAGGAAAAAGAACAAAAATGCTTTTAAAATTGCAAATCCATAATAAGGCAACACTTGAAGAATTGTGAATACTTGTGAATACAGTTGAATAAATAGCCAATTCAACAAAGAATCATTGCCCATCTACATGTCACAAACTTCTTTAGTGAATGTAAAATGAGTAATAACATCATTCTCCACGTGTGGCTTATTATATTCTACTAAATAATTTGATCCATTTCAGATGAAAAAAATGTTTGATAGTGTAGCTGCTTCTTTGAAAGAACAGTTAGCAGCCTTGAAAATGAGAACTTAGATGTGCATAGGAACTGTGAGTTCCTACAATTGTGTTTTGTCATCAAAAATTGTTAGCCATTCTTAAATCTTCCTAGAAAGTGAAAATTCCTACTGACCTCTTACTTAACCCTTAGTAATAAAAAGTTTTATCTTGCCTGAATTTCTCTTGCTGCTGTTTGACCCATATTCTCTTACTCCCTACTTCCTTGTAAATTATCTTCATAGGCTTTTAAAAATACCTGTCATTCTTACCCCATAGATGTGTGCTGATGTCTGTGCATGTTAGGTAGGGTCTTGCAGAACTCTTCTGGCACATACATTTAATTCAAACCAGTATGCCACTGTCAGCTTTTCAGAATTAAGATCCAAAAAGTGATAGTATAGAGCAATCAGAAATCAAGTCTTTGCCTTTCTCAAAGCACTGATTGACTGCTTTGGCTGAAACTCACAGTTAAAGTCTTACATACAGGTTTGCCTACTGTGTATGTGGCAAATGCGTAAATTATGCTATAAAATTATCCATTCCTTTCATCTTTCATTCTGGACTCTTTCACAGTGTATTAGCTTCAGTACTTTTGCCCATTGGTAAATCTAATCCTTTTCATTCCTAGTACCACAAGCATATTATTTCAGTGTCCTGATAATGGTTTTCAGATATATCTTTTTTTTTCTTTGAATTTTTAGCCTTTTGTAATCTCTGCTTAGTTCTTCTCCTTCATTGCCCTAAACTAGGTCTGTTTTTCCTCTTTCACCTTATCCCTCTATGCAGTGAGCTTAAGGAAAAATAAAACTGTCATTCATATTTTAACTGTTTTCTATTTCTTAATCTGATTTGCTTTCAGTTTACTTAGTCTGTGTTCAAAATTGATATCCCACATATTATGGAGAAAATGTGTCTTTATTTGGGTTTTGATATTTGGGTGTTGTGTCTTTATTTTAGGATTTGAATATTTGTCAAATATTCTTTTAGCAAGAGAGCCAATTATGTTTACTTATTTAGGAAATGTTTAGCATCAAATACATATTTCTTGAAACATCTTTCCCCTGATAATGAATGCTCAATAAAAGATAAATGGTGTTTTTAGACATTGAATACGGGTAAATTTAATATATGTTCATTTTTGCTGTATTAGGCTATGCAGGCCCACTGTAGCTGGCGTTCATTCAATGAACAGTGGGTGAGTTCTCTGATCTGGGTGAAGGAAAATCACCCTTAGCATAATTGGTCCCTGTTCTCAAACCATTCCATGTTGGAAAAAGATGGTAATAAATTGCAAGCTCTTAGTAAACACTATCATAGTAAGTTAAACATTCTATATGTTAGTTGAAGTCATCCTACATACCTATAAATATGCTTATTAGCACCATTTCTGTCTCTGTACTCAGAAATGAAAAATGGTAGGCAGAATGTGAAGTCAGTTAATCTGGATACTTAAAGTAGCATCCTGACAACTCTAGGAAAGAACTCTGTAAAATAGGGTTTGGATATAATTCTATTATTATAGTTGTCATGTTTTCTAACACTATTCATAGGATATTCTTGCGTTTTGAACCTTTCACCACGTAAGTTTCATTATGAAACTTTTTACTGGTTATTGCTATAGTATTTATGTCATCTTTTCTTTTAGAGATTTAAACAGAACATAGTGTCAGTTAGTAATGCTCCAGATAAGGGCAAGTTGCTTTGGGGGATTCTGTACTTTTCCAGAGTTTAAGAAAACCTAGAAAGGTAAATCACAGAGTTTAAGAATGTGAACAAATGACCTAGAACAAATTACTTAAATTCTCCATGCCTCTGTGACCTCAACTGTAAAAGAAAGATAATCATAGTGCCTACTTCATGGGGTTGTGGTGAGGATTCAATATGATGATACGTGAATGGTGATTACCATAGCATCTGGCACATAAATACTGACAAAGTGTGAGCTGTTAATTATTACCAGATGCCCTGTTGGGGACCTGTCTTCACCTTTGGAGAAAAAAATTTCCAATAATACCTCTGTATGTCCAGCTTCAACATTAGATAAATTGCTCTTCTTCAAAGACTTCATTTGTTTGGTTTAACTATAATCTTGCAAAAATCCAAGAAATTGTATTTGGTCCTCAAAAGGGTTAATTTTCCCCTTAAAATTTACATTTATTTTTATTTTTATAATATTCCAATGTTTCATTGTTTTATTTTATTGAAGAATGTGTTAATGTGATTCCTTTTAAATTTCTTTTAATCGTGTGAAGGTGAAAAGGTATGAAAAGGTATTATCAAGAACACATGGATATATGACTATAGAGTGTTACATGAAATGTCGTGCATTTAATGGAGATCATTTTATTACCTACCTTGATTCAGTTGTTAGAATCTTTACTAATGCTTAGCCAACAAATCACTAATGGCAGAATTGTTAATACATATTTCAGTGACTAACTATGTACTAATTATAATTAGCACAGTGCCAAGGGGTGCATAAGGTGGTATAGCACTAAACCATTTGCTTTGCTCTTCTCTCTCTTTTTGTTCTAATTCCCTACTTCCCTTGAAAACTTGATTCAACAGCAGTTATTTGACACTTCCATAAAAGATTGTGATGCTTTTGACAAATGTTAATTGAGAAAGCACTGAAAGCCTGGCTGCATTGTAATCAAAAGAAAATTACAGAGGTTTAACAAGATGTCAGGCAAGTGCTTTGCAGGAAAAGATAGACAGGTTTGAATAGGTTTCTGCAGCAGCTGGCTAGGCATGAAGTTTGACTAATGTACATAGGCATCTCTCATATGGTCAGTAAATTATGCCCTGGAAATAAAACACATGCTTAAGAAGTTTGTCATGAGAGAGAACGGGAAAGGTTTATAGGAAGTGTATATAGTACACTTACTGATAAGAAGCTTAAGTCACTACTATAAAACTAGAAACAAGTGCATACTATATTTTTTGGGTAAATTTAATATAATTGTTAAAAAGGTCACAATTAAATGAATAAATATTTATGGGTCAGAGCTTAAATATTATACTTATTTTGATCATCTAAATCTAATTTTGACCTTTAGTTTTTCTCAGTTGTAGGTAAAGCAATGATCTTAAGTTAATGACTTTATAAGATTATTTGAAAAAATAGTTATAATTTTTTACAGCTTGCTCCACTCTTTAAAAACTATTATAGACTTGAAATGATAGCATTAAATTTGCACTGATAAATAAGTTGTTATTGTTTCAATAAATTAACAAATAATTAATAGAGAAAACATTAAACTCCATAATATTTTTTGGTCTTAGATTGAAAAACAGAAGATAAAACTATTTAAAATTTATTATAATAATAATAATTCCACTTTTAAGTCATGACCCATGGGACATCTGGTGCCCACCTACATTTTCCTCCTCTGGGTTTATTGGGCTTTCCCACTATTGTATGCATAAATCTGGAGGAGACCTGTATAATTGTATGAAATGGAAGAAATGGGCAATGTGCTAGAAATTATGGTTTT
This sequence comes from Orycteropus afer afer, assembly GCF_000298275.1. Lineage (NCBI taxonomy): Eukaryota > Metazoa > Chordata > Mammalia > Tubulidentata > Orycteropodidae > Orycteropus > Orycteropus afer. Next base: position 3,964,150 of record NW_006921776.1, on the reverse strand, counting down.
ATGAGGTAATGTGTACCGGAAGTGTGATTTTACAAAATTTTTGTCTCTTTTTTGCTTTTATACTGGGAGAAAATGCAGTGCATGAATTGGAAGTTGCCTTTCTCACAATGATTTCATGTTCACAGAAATACCACATTTTCAGGTGCTCTAAATTGTATTTTCCTGTCAAAGGATCTAGAAGACTATGCAGAGTGTAGAGGGACATAGGTGTCCCCCTAATCCTATTCTTGAAGTCCAGACGTTTATGTGTGTTCCACATAATTTTATTCCCAGAATCCAGAGTAACAGGTGTGTTCCACAAGATCCTACCCTAGGGTCCAGAGGGACATGACCCACATAATATGTATCAAAATCCATATTTCATAACAAAATTTCAGAAATGCTCCTTGACTCACCATGCTTTCCATTAATGGAAATGGTACCAACAAAAAATTCAAAGTAGAAAATAATTGGATCATGAAAGGGTTAAGTATGTAATGTTATCTCCTTGTATACCCTCTGTTGGGAGTCAGAAAGATAGGTAGAGTTGACCTAGAATTAGGCCGGATTTGATCTAGCCCATTATCTTGTTAAGAGATTCCTTTATGTACCTCTAAAGGGAACTAGTTTTTCTTCATGTCTATGTTTTCAAAAGTAAAGATGCCAAAACCTGAGATGTTTCCTTACAAAAATAGCACAAGCATGCCAAGCTTATCTTCTTTTTGGATCTAACCAGACATGCTAAAAATAAATCTCTCAAGCAAAAATGGCTCCTGGATAGAAAGATGTCACAGGATTTATTTTCCTGGAAGGTATAAAGTGGGTGACTTGAAATTTTTTATTGCCCAAATTATGAAGGTCAGACTTTTGTTGCCACTTTAAATTTGATTACTTACAGAGTATGAGTGTATACAAGGATAGGTTATTCCCCCTAAATTATTTAATAGTGACATACAATGAAACTGTAAAACTGTCCTTTGTTTCCTGTCACACAATATATGATGAAATTGTGCTTAATGTTTCACTGAGAAATAAATCTAACGTATTTTAAAACTAAAAGTTAAAAAAAAAGCCTGTAGTAAAGCCTACACTGGTCTTTTTGCAAATAATATAAATAAATTGGAATAGAGATTCTTCCCTTCACCATGCTGATATTCTCATTAATTCACATCTTTTTGGGTTGTGTGTGTGTGTGAGTGTGTGTGCATGTGTGCTTGTGCACATTTACATGTGCGTACCTGTATATGAGTGTGAGTGTGTGTCTGAGATTAATATGCTCATCTTTTTTCCATAGTGCCTACCACAGCTGTGACAATAACTTCTTCAGCTGAGCTGTTCAAAACCACAGTATCAACCACAAGCACTACTTCACAGAAAGGCCCCATGAGCACAACTGTAGCTGGATCACAGGAAGGAAGCAAAGGGACAAAACCACCTCCAGCAGTTTCTACAACCAAAATTCCTCCTGTAACAAATATTTTTCCCCTGCCAGAGAGATTCTGCGAAGCGTTAGAAGCGAGGGGGATATGGTGGCCTCAGACACAAAGGGGAATGATGGTTGAACGACCCTGTCCTAAAGGAACAAGAGGTATTTACTGTAAAATAACACACATACACTTTTAACTTTAATAATTAGGTTCTGATTTACAATAAAGTTTTTTTTTTAAGAGAAAAGGAATTTACACTGGCTAACTTTGTTACTATTTTTGTACTTTGCTAATATACTATCTGTAGACATCCTAAAGGTTTTTAAACTGTAAATGTCATTAAAGATGAGACACAGAATTATACCACTTCCCTCTTTAAGACCTAGGTCAAACCTGAGATTTTTGCCCAAAGACCCTAGTGAGGCTTTCTTACAGCTGCCATTTTCATTATAAGCTTCACTTTGGATGCATCCCAAGAAAATCAAGAGCTTTTTGTTTGTTTGCTCTGTATGTCTGATATTTCTATGCTGGCTTTATATTTACTGTTTATAATCTGCATTATACCCTACTTTTTGTCAGTTATTGTCAACTGCTTCCATTAGCGTTTATTCAAAATTTAACACACTGAGCAGGATCATCATAGCTGATTTCCCGAATGCAGGCAGAAAAATGGTTTCAATTTCACTGTTGTTTTCTACATCTGTTGTAGGAACTGCCTCGTATCTCTGCATGGTTTCCACTGGAACATGGAACCCTAAGGGCCCCGATCTTAGCAACTGCACCTCACACTGGGTAAATCAGCTGGCTCAGAAGGTTGGTTGGAACTTTTTAATATGATACACATTGGTGATTAAGGGCTTTAACTTCTAACATAAATAATTTAACTTTGTATGTTAAAACCAGCTTCATTGCTCTTTGTTCAGTATAAAAGTAAAAAATTATGCATAGTTTTGTCTGTAAACTATTGAAAGTTAAACCTACATATGTTTTGGGGTATGCTGTTTTCTATGTTAAGCTTTTTAATGAGTACATGCTTGCTTAATTTCATTCATACTTGGTTTGTTCTGTTTCTTTTGATGTTCCTAAAACAAATAGTACATTGGCCTAATAAATCAAATATCATTATGTTTGCAACTGAATCCACAGAATGCAAGCAGATGTTTATATCACAGATGATTACAATATAATAAAATTATTTTAAAAGACCTTAGTACCTTTAATATTATAGCACAATGCTGTATCATCATTTAATGTCTTCTCTCTCATCTGCTTTTCCAAAATTCAAGCACTAGATAACCCTCCATATCATACTGATTAAATTTAAATTTCTGGATCATTGGAATAAATAAATAGGTTTTTAAGTAGAGGTTTGAAAATGGTTGCAGTGAAATGAGAGAAATGTTTTAAAAGATTTTCTTTTTTGCCTTTTGTTTCGTTTAAATGTCTGTTAAGAATTTGTTTTGTGTCTTGAGGATCTGAGAACCTTTAATCCTCTGAGATGAAGAGAAAGTTATTGGTCTCAATTAGTTGCAGATTTTGACATATTTGCAAAATTTTTTTTTTCACCACAACAAAGTACTCAAAGGGAAGGACTAGAAGCCACAAAAAGAACAAGAAATCTTACTGAGATAATATATGTTTGTCATTTCAGATCAGAAGTGGAGAAAATGCTGCTAGTCTTGCCAATGAACTGGCTAAACATACCAAAGGGCCAGTGTTTGCTGGAGATGTGAGTTCTTCAGTGAGATTGATGGAGCAGTTGGTGGACATTCTTGATGCACAGCTGCAGGAACTGAAACCTAGTGAAAAAGATTCAGCTGGACGGAGTTATAACAAGGTAGGTAGAAATGTTCTGTTACTTTCAATTGAACAGTTTCAATGGCAAATCTTAATTCTTCTAGCAGTTGGCTGCCTGATCTTTGGGCCCCCTGCACATGCACTAGAAGCACAACTTCTAATTTGGCTCATTTCCCAAGAAAGAATTGCAGTTGATTTAAAAAAAAAGCAAGATCGAAAGAACAAAAAACATGTAAAATAGTGTTAATTATAAACTTGAGGGAGATCTTAATGGGTGGCCAGTTTCATAGGCCTGTTTGTGGTCAATGCTCACTTTAGAATGTGTCATCTGCATTTGGAGAATTCATGTCTTACACACTTGATTTACTTGATATTATCTCTTTATGGTTGCTGCAGAATTGTGACATATATACGAATATTAGTCACTGAAATACTGCTTTCAATGAGAATTTTACTTTCTAGGAATCTATTGTAGCAGTGCTATTCGTTTTTCCTACTGTGACAAAAATTTGATAGTTACTTTGGCCACACTGGGAGATAAGTGTTACATGAGTTTCATATGAATCCAGGCTCTAGTTTAATATGGTTCCATAGGACGAAAAAAATGAACATTTTTTAAAACCACAGTATATATTTTGTCTCTAGTTTTGTCCCAAGTTAGTGTACTTAATAAACCGCATCTAAAAACTATGAATGAGCAATTTTGGCAGCCAGTGTAGAGTCACAGAAATCCATAGGACTTTACATAATAAACTCTGTGCCAGGAGTATCAGCTTAATTTTTGAGGATTTCTTTTTTCCTCATTTTCAACAGATAAAGTCTAACCTCTCATTTTCTTTTCTCTTACTAAAAAGCTCCAAAAACGAGAGAAGACATGCAGGGCTTACCTTAAGGTATCTCTCCTGTGCTGTCACCCTGCTTTCTCCCTTCTTCAGCTACCTGCCACGCTTTGTCATCTTGCTGCATGATCCAATGTATTTCAGTCTTTGATAATTATATAATGTGCCCCATATCAGCTGTACAAATGTTGGCTTTTCACAGGTATAATACTCTCAGAATAAGCAAATGATTTATATTTATAATTTTTTCCATTTTCCCATTCATCCAAAAGTACAAGAATTCTAATGAAGTATCCTCTGAATTGGAAATAAAATCATACAGTCTCTTTGTTTCCTGTTGTCATATCTGTGGATTAAAAAAAAAAAACAACTTGAGTAAAACAGCTATGATATATTTTTGGCAGTTTATCATATCAAAGACTGTATAGTCATAATGTATGTGCATGAAAAAGCCACTGCTTTCTTATCTCTGTGGTGTACTTTTAAATAAAACAGGCTTTGTCCTGGAATTGGTAGGAGTCTTTTCAAGAATCAGGTTGATATGGGGATCGGTTACTAGATAAAAAATACAAATAATGTGACAGTGATACCAATGTATGCTACATGTTGCTTTTTGTCAGGCTAATAGGAATAGAAAGTCACTGGCTCAGGCTCCTTGTCCACTCCTGCCAGTTTTTCTCACTAGTATATCTAAGTAATAGGAAACATGCTGAGGCTAACAATGAATTATGCCATGCTAGTTCTTCATGATAGATCAAGACAGTAATACCAAGTTGCATTTTGTTTTTGTTCTGTGAATTTTAGAAGTTCCTTTTCAGGGCATAGTTATTTTCTAACCATACTTATGGTAAATCAAACATTGAACTATTCTACGTATGTATGACAATGTATGTGGTTTTATAGAATAGAGGTTATTCAAAGGTCATGACTTTATACCAGTTTTGGTTGGCAAGGTCTAGGGGCAAAATAAAAAAAGAAGAATGTCTTGCCAATTAATAATAGATATCATTGCACCTGAGAACATTACAATAAAAGACTGTGAGAAAGACTGTTTTTAGGTAGTAATGTCTGAAAGTCTTTTTTTAGCCTAGTTAATGGGGGCAAAGAAATAATCGCTGAAGTATATAGATTTTTTTTCATGCTCAAATATTTAGTTCACCTTTAAGATATTAGTTAATGTAGGAAATGCAGTAATTGGTATGTTGCCCAGGATGTATGTCTCAGTGGGAAAAGAATAGTGTTTCTTTCTTTGGCAGGAAAGACTACTTCAGGAATATGATTAGGCTAATGATCATTTTGATCCCACTAGAAAAGTACAAATGGTAATAAATAAGGAGTGTTTCAAATTAATAAAGGCATGCCATCAGTGAGTCATGTGTATACATAGTAAATTTCAGCATGACCTTAATTACTGACCAGTGTCATTTTCAGTATGTCTCAAAGAGCTTCTCTGTTCAGATAAGACTAATAAAAATGCCTTAAATTACAAATCAGAAGCTGACTTAACACTATGCATTTGAAGCGAGTTCCTACTTTGTGACAGAGGATTCATTTGTAACTTAGATTAGAGGATCCAGTCTCTGTATTTCTTGGTGACTAATGAATCTGGCCTCACCAGACTAGTTTCTTTTCCACTCTAGTTAATGGCTGCAGCAGTATCAATACGAACATTTGACTATTCTGTCTCCCATTAGAGAGGAAAAAAAGTGTCTTTAATGCCACTTGGAAGAATCTTCTACCTGCCAGGAAGGTCGTGGTGGCTCTCGAGGCAGACAGAACGAGGATATTAAGATGGATTAGGCTAATTAATCTTACTATGACAGTGGCCTCAAACAACACCCTCCCACACACACACGTACATTTTAATATAGTACTTCAAACTTAAAATTTTTGTTGTTGTTCTTTGTACACTGTATATTTATTCAGTGATTACCAGTTAACAGTTTATTATATATGGGCTTAATATGACACATTATGACTAGGTAAATAGCATAAATAATTTCAGCTATGCAGGGCATAGCCAATACACTGCCACAAGTATCAGAATAGAGCCTGCCTTCAGTTGATTAACTAACTGATCAGTATGATTGACTGGTTTACGTTTTTTATTTAATGTTATTCTCTATGCTAATAAGTGAAACCTATATGTGTAAATATTTACAGTTTAGATGTTTATGAAGTCTTTATTCTGCTTTTTTCTTTTAACTAAATTATCAATATGAACTTGAAATATTTTGATTGCTCTATTGGTGTCTTTAAAAAAGAAAGTATTATTTATGAATTAAAGTATACTTTCAAGTGTTTTAATTATACAGGAAATAGAAAGAGTGAAAATGTACACAGATAATTTAGAAACTTCAAAACCACTTTAAAAAAAAAATACAAATGGGCTAATAAGCAGACCATGTCTGTAAGACAGAATGTTGGCTACTGTTTTAGCTCAGGCACTGAAAAGCAATATGGTTTAATTTTTAAGGATTAAAAAATAGGCTACTCCAGCGAAATCAGTGGTTTTTTTTTTTTTTGGGGGGGGGACATTCAAATCTTGAGATTATAAAATGAATTTAGTAGTGTGGCAACAATATATTCAGTAGTAATGCCTTTGGTTAACAGCTGACACTGGTGGTTACAGTTCTCTTTGACATTTAATGTATAATTACATAAACTAAAAGAACCTGTCTTTCCACATTTACTCTTTTTAATCAGATCCACTAATCTTTAATTAGTCCTGTTTTGAAATGCTTATACATATTTTAAATTAACCAGATACATATTGGCCACACTTAGTTCAATCTGGAAATAAGTAAACCATCATGACAGTTAAATATTACAATTGTCACTAGTCAATGATTGAAAATCACCTTGGTGCTAGAAGCAGTCAAAACTAATGATCGTTTTCTAATGGATACAGGCAATTGTTGACACAGTGGACAACCTTCTGAGACCTGAAGCTTTGGAATCATGGAAACATATGAATTCTTCTGAACAAGCGCATACTGCAACAATGTTACTTGATACATTGGAAGAAGGGGCTTTTGTCCTGGCTGATAATCTCTTGGAACCAACAAGGGTTTCAATGCCCACAGAAAATATTGGTAAGTGAATCTATTGTCAGGTTTAATTTTCATTTAGAAGATTAAGAGAAAGATACTTCCATCATGAAACTTTTGAGATATTTTCCAGGACAGACTTTTCTTTTGTCAAATTGTTTGCTGTTAGCAAGAGAAATTATTGATCTCACCTGGCAAAATTAATTCAGAAGTCAAAATCTATCATGTATCTTTAAAAAGTTGGTTTTGTGTGTTTCTTTCTTTCAATTGGAAAATCATTAAATAAAAAAAGTGTCAGAGGGCTTAAATGCCAGAATATGGATTGCTTAAGTAATGAAAGTGCTTGCTATGGAACTGGCAAATGCTTTTCCATTTTACGTAATATGTTCCTAATGAATTTAAATTACTTTCTGGAATGTGTTCTCCTAGTCACATATTTCAGCCACACAAAACATGAGCCAAATATTTATATTAAACACAACTGCCTTCAGGTGAAAATGTGGTCACTGAACTACATCTCCCTTAATGCAGTATGTCCATGCTTCGTAGATTGCAAAATAGCTGTACATAGTTTTGAAGCATAATTAAGAATTTAAATGCTGGCTCTGAGTTATAGAAATATATTTTTTTAAATAAGTGAAAAAATACGGTAAAATTGTATTAATTTAAGCTTGACTACTCTGGAATTGTTGATTCTTCAGTGATGTTGAGCTCAGATATCATTTACAGTAACACTTAGTAATAAGTCTCCCAATCAAAAACATTTTTTAAAAAGGGGGGAAGTGGAAAGGATGACATACAGATCACTCTTTCACCAGAAAAGAGTGTTATCTTTACTAGAGCAGCAGATGCTGATCGAAGCCTTACTATATGGAGGCCAACTTATAGCCTAATTGTGCCTGAATGTTGCGGGATTTTATAAAAAATACAGAAGAGACATAGTGAAGAATGGTAATTCCCGAACATTGAATTGTCCTTGTTTTGGTTCTCTAGTTCCACTCTAACAGAAGATACTACAAACGGAATGGCTTTAAAACAAAAAAGAGATTTATTCTCTTATAGTTTAGGAGGCTAGAAGTCGAGGTTCAAAGTGCCAGCTCCAGGGCCTGGGGCGAAGGCCCCCTCAACTTTGAGCTTCAGCTCTGCCTCTTGCTCCCAAGCACACTGAAGCTATAGAGGCTTCTCTTAACTCAGGAAGTTGCTGGCTGCTGAGGCTGACAAACCCAAAGTTGACAAATAAAATGACACAGTCCCAAGATTACCCAACAGCATAGCAGGTCACTAGTTCAAATACAGAAATAGTCCCCAAATCAGCAGGAAACATGGCAGGTTGCTGAATGAAGATTTGGCTACGTGAAGGGTCCAAGCATGCCAAAAACTGCAGACCTTTCCCAAAGCTTCTCCTTGTATACTGGAAGCAGACCATATCCTTAAAGCAGCAATTCAGATGCTCCAGTAGATTCCACCATGGTGCTGAATGCCAATCTCATCATGGGGAGTAACTACATCTAGCTGCCCAGCCACTCAAAACCAGGCCAAGCCAGTTTGACACATAACCACATGAGGAACCTGTACATAGGTCAGGAGTCTATCATTCAAACAGAACAAGTAGATACTGAATGGTTTAAATTCATTAAGAGTTGGTGTTGGGGTTGTATTCTTTAACCATACTTAGTCAATCTGTATGCTGAGCAAATAATCTGAGAAGCTGGACTGTATGAACACGAAGGGGGCATCATTATTGGAGGAAGACTTATTAATAAACTACACTATGCAGACGACACAACCTTCCTTGCTGAAAGTGAAGATGACTTGAAGTACGTACTAATGAAGATAAAAGACTACAATCTTCAGTATGGACTATATCTCAACATAAAGAAAACAAAAATCCTTACAACTGGACCAATAAGCAAAATCATGATAAATGGAGAAAAGTTGCTAGGGATTTCATTTTACTTAGATCCATGGTCAAGACCCATGAAAGTAGCACTCAAGAAATCAGATGTATTACACTGGGTGAATTTGCTTCAAAAGACTTCTTTAAAGTGTTGCAGAGCAAAGATGTGACTTTTAAGACTGATGTGCACCTAACTCAAGGCTATTTTCAATCGCCTTATATGCATAAGTAAGGTGCTCTGGTGGCAGTGTGCCTAAGGCATTTGACTGCTAACCACAAGGTTGGAGGTTGAAATGTTACTTTTGGCTCATATGCATGTGAAAGCTGGACAATGAATAAGAAAGATCAAAGAAGAGTTGATGCCTTGAATTGTGGTGTTTGCAAAGAATACTGAAAATACTATGAACTGCTGGAAGAATGAACAAATCTGTCCTGGAAGAAATGCAGCCAGAATGCTCCTTAGAAGCAAGAATGGCCAGATTTTGTCTTACATATTTTGTCATGTTGTTAGAAGGGACCAGTCTCTAGAGAAGGATATCATGCTTGGTAAAGTAGAGGGTCATGAAAACAGGGAAGATCCTCAGTTGGATGGATTGACACACTGGCTGCAACAATGGGCTCAAGCATAGCAAGGATTGTGAGAATAGCTCAAGACCAGGCAATGTTTCATTCTGTTGTACATAGGGTGGCTATGAGTTGGAGCCAACACAAATGGCACCTAAGAACAACAACACAGAATAGTTTTTTTTTTTTTTTTTCTTTTCTAGACCTTCCTAAGAATGGAATCAGCACAATCTGTACCTTTTTTGGTCAGTCTTCTTTTACTCAGAATAATGTATTTCAGAATTATTCATTTCTTTTTTATTGTTGCATAGTATTCCATTGTGAGGACATGCCACGATTTGTTTATATTTTCTCTTATTGTTTGATATTTGGAGTTGCTTCTACTTTTGGGGTTTCAATTAATAAACTTTTTATTGTGATTTTGAGTGAAAATTTACAGAAAAAATTGGTTTTCTATTGAACAATTCATGAATATTTTGTTTTGTGGCTTTGATTGCAGTTCCCACGATGTGACAGCACTCTTCTCACTTCCTCACTTTGCCCACTTCCTCACTTTGTTTACCTTTCAATTTGCCCTTCTTTCCTATCCCTTCCAGACTTCTGTACTTTATCATCTCATGTGATTGATTGCTCTGAGGAGGGTGTACCTCCCTTATGTTATTGTTCACCTTATAAAACCAACAAATCCAAACCCCCTGGTATCAAGTCGATTCCAACTCATAGTGACCCCCATTGACTTTACGAAAGTAGATTGTTTCATCTTTCTCCCATGGAACAGCTGGTAGGTTTGAACCACCATCCTCTGGTTAGCAGCCAGATGCCTTACCCACTATGCCACCAGAACTCCTTGTTCCCCTTGTAGACCTGTCTGTTGTTTGGCTGAAAGTTGAGCCATGAGATGAGTTCAGTTCCAGTCCTCGTCTTTTTTTATGGTTTTGAATTTCATTCCATATTTTTTTCCATTCTATCCAGCACCTTCCATTGTGATCTTTTTCAGAGTGGTCAGTAGTAGTAGCCGGGCACCAACTATTTCTTTTGGTCTTAGGGTCAAGGATTAGCCCTTTGGACAATTTCTTTCCATGCCTTTTTGATTTTCTTCACTCGTTTTTGCTTCAGATAGCAAGAGATCAATACCCACTACCGTCAAGTCGGATCCGACTCATAGCAACCCTTCCTTGGGTTTCCAAGGCGGTATCACTACGGAAGTAGATTCCCCAACCTTCCTTCTGAGGAGTGGCTGATGGGTTTGAACCACCAGCCTTCTGGTTAGCAGTCAAAAGCCTTAGTCACTATGCTAGCAGAGCTCCCAAGACATTAATAGTTGCCCCTTATATGACCACTCACTAGCTCTTAAGATCCCAGTGACTGCTCACAATAGTAGGATGTAGGATATTATCTTTGTGAACTGTGCTATGCAAGTTGACTTAACTGACCCCCTAGACTAAGCTGATACTTTTCTAAGTGGCTGTACAATTTTATATCCCAAACAACAATGCATGAATATTCCAGTTACACCACATCATTCTCAACACTTATAATTGGCAGTCTTATTAATTTTAGCCATTTTAGTGAACATCTATTGGCATCTCGTTGTTTTATTTGGCATTTCTCTGATGTTTAAGTTACATTTTACTGGTAATTGTTGAATGTTTTTTATGTGCTTATTGGCTATTTGAGTATTTTTCTATGATATGTCTGTTAATTTTTTTCTTGCTCATTTATATTTGGGTTATTTCTCATCAAATTAGTAAGTTATGAGGATTCTTCCTACATTCTAGATACAAGCCTTTTGTTAAATATATATAATCTGAATGTTTTCTTTTAGTCTGTGGCTTTTCTTTTTACGTTCTTAACAATATCTTGGGAAGAACAGAAGTTTTTAATTTTGATTAAAAATGAGCATTTAGATTAAGTAAAAGCTTGCAGTAAAATAATAATTTATAAAAATTTTGCAACGTACACAAAAGTAGAAAGAATAGTATAATAAATCTCATACCCTTATTACCTAGCTTTTAACAAAATCTCACTAATCCCTCATTGCATATGTTAAAGCATATGCCATCATCATATCATTACTGCTGTAAATGCTTTAATCTGTTTCTCATCCTCTTGTAAAAAATACAGCAGAATACATTTTTTTTTTTTAATTCAGAAAATTAGGTTCCAAGAATATGTTCAAATTTACCTGATTTAGAAATTTGTTAACTGTTTGTTAGAGCCAGGATTCAAACAAGTCCACAAAGTAGAGTCTCCTTTAATTAGAAATAACTTCTTCCAATTTCTTTTTAAAACAGTTTTGTTTTCCTTGAGGAAATCAGACTGATGATTTGTCTTACTGAATCTCCCACATTCTAGATTTGATTTTATCACTGCCTTATCATTTAACTAAGGAGCCCTGTTGGTGCAGTGGTTAAGTGGTTGGCTCCTAACTGACAGGTTGGCGGTTTAGACTCAGCAGCTGTTCAGTTGGGGAAAGATGTGGCAGTCTGTTTCTGTAAAGATTTATAGCTTGGGAAACCTGTGAGGCAGTTCTAGTCTCCCCTTTACAGTTGCTGTGAGTTATATTGACTGGTTGGCAACAGATTTGGTTTGGGTTTTGGTTTAGTTGATGTATAAGAACACGATTGATTTTGCTGTTGTTAATTGATAGCAGCCTTGCTAAAATCTTGTTCCTCTGATAGCTGGTTTTGAGAGTTTGTCTATAGACTACCTCATGTTTGTTGTGTAGTTAACTATAATTTCTGTGAATAATTGCAGTTTGTCTTTTCCTTCTAGTCTCTATACTTTGTTTTTCTTCAATTACTTTATTGGCTAAACCGTCCAGTGCAGTGATACCTAAAACCAGTGTTAGGGGTCATCTAGACTTTCCACCAGGGCTTTGAATTGGCTTATTTCAATTTGACCCCCCTTTTGGGAATTTACAATTTTTATAGATCCCAGAAGACTGGAATTTTTTATAGAATGATTAGAATCACTTAGGGATCGTTTTAAAATGTAGATTCTGATTCAGTGTATCTGGGCAGTTGTAAAGGAAAATCCTCAGCAGTTGGTCAAAACTGGATGAACCAGTTCACAGCCCTACTTTTTCCAACATTATTTATGTTTGTATAAATTTTGAGTTAATAATCTTTATTTGATGAGATATCTTTCATCTGATCAAGGCAATTTCCTTTCATCCCTATTATTTTGTAAAGATTCTTTATATTTAGTAGTTGTTAAAAATTTTTAAATTCTTTTTCTGTTATAACTTTTGCTTCTTAATTTGGTGAATTGCAATATATTTTTAATGCTTAATCATACATGCCTTTTGATTTAAACTCAGTTTGCTCAGTGTTTTATACAGTGTGTATATTTATATAAAGTTTTTTACACCATTTTAATAAATGAGGATAGATTATAATTTCTTTTATTATATGCATCAGGGTTAAACTAATCTTGTGAAATTAGTTGGTGATCATTCTTTTTCCTTGTTATCTTCGGCAATTTTTGTAAGATTCAATAATAGTTAACTATCTATTCATTTTTCTTTTTGGCCATAGAATTTTTGGGGGTTTATTTCTTTTGTCAATTTTATTTTTCTAGTAAATCTTCCATTTTTGATCTTTTAAAATTTATTGGTCTAAATTTGATTGTATTATGCTTTAAAAAATATCTAAGGTCTCTAGTAATGACCTTGTTACTTTAAAAACAAAAATCCATACATTATCTTTTTCTTAACTTATGGACCTGCTTTTTAAAATTCTAAAACCAAACCAAACCAACTGCCGTTGAGTCAATTCTGACTCATAGCGACCCCCATTGAGTTTCTGAGGCAGTAAATCTTTTAAGGAAGTACATTGCCCAGTCTTGCTTCCATGGAGTGGCTGGTGGGTTTTAACCACCAACCTTCTGGTTAGCAGTCAGATGCCTTAGGCACTGTGCTATGATCAGTAAATATCTGTTGAATAAAATTAAAATTTGAAGATTAAATATTTATTGAATGAAATTATTTATACACCAGGAGCTCTGGTTAGCATGGTGCCTAAGACACTTGACTGCTAAGCAGAAGGATGGCAGTTCAAACCCACCAACCACTCCTCAGATGGAAGGTTGGGCACTCTACTTCCATAGTGGTATCGCCTCAGAAACCCAAGGAGGGGTCTCTATGAGTTGGGTCTGGCTCGAAGGCATATAACAACAACAAACATGTCTGTGTTTAGATGCTAAGTATAAATTCACAGGATTTTTTTTTTAATTGTGATTTGGATGAAAATTTACAGCGCAAATACACTTTCCATACAGCAGTTCACATACACTTTGTCTCATGACACTGACCACAATTTACCACAATGCAACATCTCCCCTCCTACTTCCTCCCGATAGTTACCTCTTCCCTGTGTCCTTCCCTCCATGCACACCTGCCCCTTGAACTGTCTCCCTGTGCATAAGCA
>NW_006921776.1:3858352-3947727 GCF_000298275.1 Orycteropus afer afer | reverse complement strand
CCTTAAACCAATACCAGGCAGTTTTGACTACTGTGGCTGTATAGTAGGTTTTGAGATCTGGCAGTGTGACACCTCCTACTTTGTTCTTCTTCTTCAGTAGTGCTTTGCTTATCCGAAATCTCTTTCCTTTCCATATAAAGTTGATGATTGGTTTTTCCATATCCCTAAAGAATGCTGTTGGGATCTGGATTGGGATCTGGATTGGGATTGCATTGAATGTGTAGAGGATTTTCTTTATTCGTTGTATTTTCTGTCTTAAGAGTAACCAGTAATTGAGAGCTGTGTTCACCATGAGGAAGAAAAAGACATATCTTAGATGCGTATTTTGTCATTCTTTCCTTATAACTCCTCACACACACAGAATCTAGTATGAGAGGGGGAGATCATCTACCTACCCACTTACTTGCTTAATCTTTTCATATGTATATCAATAACATAAGGATCTCAACCAGATTCTGTAGCTGATGCAGTTCCAGGAATCATATAACTCTTAATATAAATTCGTATTTCAGGGGCTTGACATGTGGTCCAATAGCTTACACAGATCTTTATATGCTATTTTTCTCACATTTACACTAAGTCTGTATGTGTTTTACAAAACAAACTTGTGCGAGATAAAAAATAAATAAGTGACCAAAAGTCACACTATAATGGTACGAGCCCATGTTTATAAAAAGAAAAGAAGGGGGATGAATTTATCGTATCTCCATACATGTGGTAAAGTGACCCTTTTAACACACCAGACAGAAACCTGCCTTTGTCTAAGCATAGAAATAACTATGTGGGGTTATACAGCCGTAAAGAAGGTAAAATTCAGAGGAAAATATGTGGACTGTATTTATTATTAAAAGTATGTATTGCTTTTTAAGATTTATATATCTGAAATTAATAGTTTTTGTATAATTCTCATCATTTTCTGAATAAAGTGACATATTCTCATTAGTAATATAACACAGTTAACTATGGTAGGATCAATAATTCTTTTTCACTTAAATGAATATTGCGATACAGTATTGCAGTCTTTATTGGAATAATAATAGACAGTACACGTTGATGTTGATGGCAATTACTATTATATTTTTTGAAACAAACAACATTGACATGGTTTATCAGGTAAATTTTCTCAGTGTTATGTGTTGAGTTCCTTTCTTTACATGTGTTTCACTTGGCTACCTCATTCAAACTTTTGAATTTTGGATTAGGCTGAAGTAGTTGTGGCTATGTTCCAATAAAACTTTATTTACAACAGGTGGTTGGCCAGATTTGGTCTATAGGTCCTATTTTTCCTAATTCTAAGGCTTGAGTATTTAAGACTGATAATTATATAATAGGAAATAAAGAGAAATTTGAATATATTGCTAGAAATTTTCTCATAACCAGCTGTGCTGATGTGACTACTTTTAGAAAGTCTTGTGCTATAAAGTTCCCCTTTATAATTTCACATATTATAGTAAATTTTGTATATAGAAATAGATACATGAAAAAGACATTCAAATTTATGTTTAATATTTAATTTTATCACAGCTAAATGGTCTCAGAAAAGTTACTTAATAGAAATGAAAGGTATCATTTAAAAATATTTTTGGTTTTAATAGTTTAAATGAAACTTCATACTCATAGGCTTGTTATTGTTGTTGTTATGTGCCGTCGAGTCAAACCCGACTCATAGCGACCCCTCCTTGGGTTTCCGAGGCAGTATCACTACGGAAGTAGGATTGCCCAACCTTCCTTCCGAGGAGTGGCTGGTGGGTTTGAACCGCCAGCCGTCTGGTTAGCAGGCAAGTGTCTTAGCCACTATGCTACCAGAGCTCCTAGAAGTCTGGAATTACTTCATGACAAAAGAAAAAATATGAAGAACAGGTTAAAATGATTATACAAATTATTTTAGAGAAGGCAAGCTTTAAGATTCCTTAGAGTAATTATATTTTTTCATTTATGATTTTGATGAAATTTAAAAGTAAAGTTTTAGTTAAGTAGACTAACAAAAAATAAGAACCATAGCAGCAGTTTTCATATAAATATTATTTGTCTTCTTGTATTTCAATTTGAAAAATGTACTTTTTTTTCATTCCTCTTCTATCCTTTGCCTCATCCAGTTCTAGAAGTTGCAGTACTCAGCACAGAAGGACAAGTCCAGGACTTTAAGTTTCCTCTGGGCATCAAAGGATCAGGTAGCTCGATCCAGCTCTCTGCAAATACCGTGAAACAGAACAGCAGGAATGGTAAGATGGAACATAGTCTTTTAAAAAATGACAATTTGTTGTTGTTGTTGTTTAGTTAAACCTATTCTTAAATGTTTAGTATTTGATTCCTAGCATAATAAAATCAGCTTAACATTTAAAGCAAATTTAAAATAATGCCTTACTTTTCTTCAATATACTTAATCCAAATAATGATTCTGGAAGATTATTTTCATTGTCTTATTTTACACATAAGCATATATTATTATTTTTACTTTTCTAGGGCTTGCAAAGTTGGTGTTCATCATTTACCGGAGTCTGGGACAATTTCTAAGTACAGAAAATGCCACCATAAAACTGGGTGGTGACTTTATTGGTCGTAATAGTACTATTGCAGTGAATTCCCATGTCATTTCGGTTTCAATCAATAAAGAGTCAAGCCGAGTATACTTGACTGATCCTGTGCTTTTTACCCTGCCACACATTGATGTAAGTTACGTATGCTAATGGATTAATGGGAAAACCAGGAGGATGGAAAGCAAAATTGACATAGTGTGGGGATGGAGAGAAAGAGGAAATGGTAAAGAGGAAAGAAAGGACCTTTCTATTTGAATTTTAAATGTTGGACTGGGTCAGAGACACAAGTTTATTTAAGTCTCTGAACATAAAATTAAATGAGCCTGGTTCAGTGATTATTAGAACTTAAGTGTATTCTTAATGAAAGCTAATTCAGTAATCAACATGAAAATGTAAATGACTCTAATTTGTTTCAGAGTGAAAATTAACTCTACCTTAGCAGTAGGATAGCCAAATATTAACTCTTAAGACTCTGCATGTTTAGTTTGGCAAATCATTTTTTCATTAGTATTACTTATCACATTAACAAAATTGTTACCAAGCATTATATTTTAAGATTATAGTATTGAGGAGATGTGATTCCTCTTCTGTGTCCTAGAATGCAAGTCAGTAGTTAAATTATTCTACTGTGCTGTTAGATTGAAGAATTTTTGTCCACTGTTTTTATAAGTAGAGTGAATAAGTGCTCTCAAATAGCCATGTGGATCCCAAGAATTGCCGAGGAAGAATAAATTTGTGTGGTTATGTTCCTCTTATAACTGCTTCAGTTGATTTACTCTTTTAAGATCCTTGAGGTACTAACTACTGCATGATTCCAATTGTCGCTAACATGTCATTTAGAAATAACCAGAAAGGAACCTAGAATTGAAAATGAATTTTAGAACAGTTGGTCCTTAAAGAATTTCCTCAGAACAAATTCATGGCTCTAATTTTGTCAGAAAGGAAAAAAAAAATTATTCTAATGTACCATCAGTATGTAAAATCTTAAGATGGAAATTGTAATAGTGTAAAATGGGTGTTCGGTAATTTAGAGTACACTTTAAAGTGTTTCGGACTATAAAGCCCCTTTTAAGCTAGATATCTGCCTTGTATAACATAGTCCACAATTTTGCTGATGAAAAACTTTATAGTCCGAAACATGCAAAGTTTAATCTAAATTACCTTTTACACATATTAAACAATTGCTATAGCCATCTTAGAGTGTAAAATCCTAATTTTATCTTGTCATTTTATTTCCCAGCCTGACAATTATTTCAATGCAAACTGCTCCTTCTGGAACTACTCAGAGAGAACTATGATGGGATATTGGTCTACCCAGGGCTGCAAGCTGGTTGACACTAATAAAACTCGTACGACGTGTGCATGCAGCCACCTAACCAATTTCGCAATTCTCATGGCCCACAGGGAAATTGCAGTAAGTATTTGCACTTCTAATTACTAGCAGAGAAAAACCTCAGAGTTGCAGTACAGCTTGTGTTATAGTCCTTTCTTTGGGTGCTTATCGTAACTAAAAAACAAACAAATTAACATGAATTTCTACACTGTCCATATATTTTAAGAGTCTTGGCATTATATTTATTACTTTTTCAAAGCTATGTGCTCTGATAGCACTTTATGTACTTCTAAGTTTTTCTTTTTTGGACAAATGTCTGTGGGAGGCAATCAGAAAAAAAAATGGAAAACAGTCGTCATAGAAAAGAGATGCCATCGAGTTGCTTCAGATTCATAGCAATCCCTTTTGGGTTTCCAAGGCTGTAAATCTTTACAGAAGCAAACTGCCTCATCGTTCTTCCACGGTGCAGCTGGTGGGTTCAAACCACTGACCTTTTGGTTAGCAGCCAAATGCCTTAATCACTAAACCACCAGAGCTCCCTGCAAAAGAGACAGAAGCTCTAAAGTTTTGCATGTCCTCCCTTATTTTATCACTTGCCCTTGAAGTTTCCTAACACCTTGTCACTGTAATTGTACACATGATACAAAGCCACCGAATTTGAAAAATCAGAATGCCTGTTCTGGACTGTTTCCTGATTCCTTTTTGTGAGTAAGAGAATGAGAGCCAGAACATAAATACATTTTAAGAAATACATCATGAAAACTCTAAACTCTATTGTGAATTCAACTCTCTGTATACAAATACAGAAACCGAAGGAAAAAATAAAAACTTTTTAATTTGTTGACTGAGAAAAATAATAAAAATGGCAATTATTTTAAACCATAACCAAGTAGTCATTATTATTCTAACATACAAATATTTTCCCTATGTTTATATAGGTAATTAGTTCAGTCATTATTTTTGAAGTAATTGGGCTCTTGCATTATTTTCTAGGTAAAAATAGTTTTCATAGGTCATACTTTAGTTATTAGTATCCAGTGAGATAATATCAAGCTCTATCATATGGTTAAGTACTCTTCCTTATATTGAGCCCTGTTGGAACACAAATGAATGCAGGCAGTTTACTAATGTTCAGCTTAAAGACTATAGCACAATTCGTACTTATCCTTTAATGTTATGTAAATTTGCCCTCACATTGAAACAATTGAACCAATCCCTATTAGGACAAGTTGACAAATTGTTCATTGAAAGCACCTTCACTTGCTACATGTGCAGCTTTTAAATCATTGAAAAGCCTTCAAGCCTTTTCTTGCACTAAAACCAAAAAACCAAACTCAGTGCCGTCGTGTCAGATCCAACTCATAGCAACCCCTCCTTGGGTTTCCAAGGTGGTATCACTACAGAAGTAGATTCCCCAACCTTCCTTCCGAGGAGTGGCTGATGGCTTTGAACCAGCAGCCTCTGGTTAGTGATGCTGAATAAAAACCATGTGCATTTGTTCCAACTTAACTACAAAATTGACTTAAAGACACACTTGGGAATGGATCTGGTTTCTAACCTGGAGTTTGCTTGCATTTTTCAGAGCAGTTTACTAAAAGTTGAACTATTTCATGAGCTATTATTAGCTTTCCTTTAGTTAATATGATGCAGGAATACTAATGTTCTTCATATCTTCTTTTTTAGTACAAAGATGGAGTCCATGAATTACTTCTCACAGTCATCACCTGGGTGGGAATTGTCATTTCCCTTGTTTGCCTGGCTATCTGCATCTTTACCTTTTGCTTTTTCCGTGGCCTACAGAGTGATCGTAACACTATTCACAAGAACCTCTGTATCAACCTATTCATTGCTGAATTTATTTTCTTAATAGGCATTGATAAGACAAAATATTTGGTAAGCACTCCTTCAGTTTATTGACCTTCAATCTCTGAAAATGATTATAATAGGTGTGACTCCACACATGCTGATGTTAATATTTGACTGTTGACATAATTGACATAACAAAATTGAAAAAACAGTTTTTAATAAGTTAAAAGACAGCCAGATTAAGTAATATTATTTTAAGAGAAAAAAATATTATTCTAAACATGACTGTTCATATCATATATTAAAGTACAATTGCATTTTTCTGTGATATTATTCAGGCAAGTAATTTGAATAGTGAAATGCTAGGGATATTGAAAAGATGCTATTCAAAAAACTCATATTTTGCTTACACAGTCACTCTGACCAGTGATCATCTCTGTATATGCAGAGCAATTTATTCATAAGTCGTAATGTCAGAAACAGAACTTAATAATTAGATAATATTTCACTTTATATTCATCTGAATGGGAATGAATTTAAGAGTGCTCCATATGTGACAGTAAAATGATTCTAGGTAATTAGAGCCAGAGTATTTGTCATGAAAGCAAATTTTTTAAATTTTATAGAAAAAGGATTGGTTTATTTATAAACAACTGCTCTTCATGTTATCTACAGAGTATTTAGATTTATATCAGGGATAACTCAAGAAATTCAGAAACGTTTTCTTTACTGGATATTTAATTTCACTAAGAAATGATAATGTGTTTTTAGTAATGAAATGTCTAGCACACCTGGCATTATACTCGGCTCAAATTTTACATTGTTTAATAACTTGTTTCCAATTATGAAAAAAGACTTGGAAGAAACTAGTTGACTCTAAATGATGCACTTTAAAGAAAATGGTAATGTTAGCAAATATTTCACAGTTTGGATTAGGATGTTTATTGTCATGTGTTTCCATTCTTTTCCTTTGTAGATTGCATGCCCGATATTTGCAGGACTTTTACACTTTTTCTTTTTGGCGGCTTTTGCTTGGATGTGCCTAGAAGGTGTGCAGCTGTATCTGATGTTAGTTGAAGTTTTTGAAAGTGAATATTCAAGGAAGAAATATTACTATGTTGCTGGTTACTTGTTTCCAGCCACAGTGGTTGGAGTTTCAGCAGCTATTGACTACAAGAGCTATGGAACAGCGAAAGCGTAAGTAATCGCAAGCGACCTGAGTGTTTTTCAAGTGAATAATTTTTTAAAGCCTGTTAGCTGTCAGTGAGGGTCCCTGACAGACTAAAATAGCATCTGAAAGCTTTATTGGTAAGAGAATGGGCATGCCGAGCACAAATTACAATCAAGTCTTTTGTAATTTTCTAGGTTCAGAGGATTTGTACTCTGGCAAAGCAGATTCTAAATTACGGACTTTCTTTTTAACACAAAGGATTGACCTGAAACAAATTGAAAAAGTAAATAACTTTTTGGCCTTAGAAAGATATTAAGTAAAATTTCTTCTGAACTTAAAGCATCTGACAGGTTTAACTACTCAGTTTTAAGCTAATGCTTCATTAGCTCTCTTTGTGCAGCGAACCCTCTAACTCACTCTCATTCTGAATGATGACAGCAGCACATTCTACCCCATATGTTTTATTTTGATAATGTTTTATCAGTTTGAAAGGATTAAAATAAGTCAGTGTCTTTCATTTATAAAAATACAGATATTTATGGAAAGTGACAGGAGGTAGACATAGCATGTTTCTAAGGATTTGATTTGCTAGAGGCATGAATTTGCCTTCCAATTCTGTTTGTTTTTTTCCTTTGATAAAATTAGTTATATAAAGATTCTTTGGACTAAAGAAAGCCTTTTTTGACTGTGCAGGTGATGAAAGACAAATAAAAGAAATTCAGTGGGGATTCAATGTTATATGAAAAATGAACCACTAAGTAAAATCTGTCCTAATAAGTTTATGCATCATTTACTCTAATACTGTATGAGTTCTATTTTTTTTTCCTCTCTTTTTTCCTTCTGGTATTATTCAGGAATGTTCATCTAATACCCAGTTGAGGTATTTATGCTATACTGTTTTGAAATAAACATGACATCTGAACAGTTTTTATCTGTTACGGTCCATTGGGTTAAGCATTTTACCTCATACATAGAGCAAAAAGGAAAATTTTTAAGATTATATGTAGAGCTTAAGAAATGATGAGACAATTTGAGATATTGAATTTCAAGTTTTTCTTACTAAAGTTAGAAGCCTTAAGAATTTGGCAGTGGAGTAGGGTTTATTGTTTTCCCCATATAAGCATTGTTCTTTAGCTTTTGTCAAATATAAAGCCTGAAATGAAAAACAGCAGGTTGAAGTAAGTAAATCACTACCTTAGTTAAGTTAAAGCCAACTCAGGATTACTTTGAATTATTCTTGCCAAAGATAAATGAATTTTCAAGGCAATTGTACAAATAGTGTTTGTTGGTCACATTTAAAAATTTTTTTTTCTTTGAAATGTTAAGAAACCACTGAAACTACTTAATACACTGTCTTTTCTTTTTATGATAGTTGCTGGCTTCATGTTGATAATTATTTTATATGGAGTTTCATTGGACCTGTTACCTTCATTATTCTGGTAAGCAGGCTATATTTTCCCCTCCTTTTCAGCTTACAACTTTAGCCATGCTATTCAAAGAAAGATAATTTCTTTAATTGTTAATTTATCTATCCATTCAAAGATTTATAAACATGTCTATTTTACAGATTAAAGTACGTAATACATTTTAAATAATATATCAATACTGAGATCTCATACACTTGCTATTTAGTACTACTTCTGAAAATCATCTTTCCTCTTAAATGTACTTTTTTACATTTTTAAAATAGTATGCTAAAAATGTCATGATCTAAAAATTAAATTTACATGAAGCCATTTTAGAGCTGTATAGAATAGAGCTAATCTGATAATTAAAAAAGAATGATATCCATCACTTGGTTTGCTTTTGGGTAGTGCAGTTTTTCACTGAGTTGTATTTAATTCAGGAAGTTAGATCTCTGAATTCTACATTATGATCCCTGTACTGAGCCTGTATAGTATTTATGAATTAAGTAATGTTTCAAAAGGTGAAAGAGCATTATCTTAATATTTACTATCTTCACTTCCACAGAGTAATTTATGATCTTTAAATAAATGCCTGTTCTTCATTTTTAGGGCACAAAAAGTTTACGCCTTGATTGAAAAATGAATATAAAATCAATTTTAAAACCACTAGCCATAAAATTACTTTTCTAACACTTAAAATATGAAATAAAAATGTAGTTTCTAAGAAATATTATTTTAAAACCTAGTTTGATGCAACTATACTAATATTAAAGTATTTTTACTTCTTACATTAACTTTAGCCATATTATTTGAAATATAGTTAAAATGAAGTAAAAGAATATGGCCAAAATATTTGGATTTTGGTATTTAAAACTTATTACACCATTGTAGAATTATGCTCATAGAAATGAGTGTTTAATGTTTAAAATTGAAAAGAAAAAAAAATATTACATATATCTTTTTTATTTCTATTTTAAGGATTTTTTTTTTTTTTTTTAAAGTGATACAAATTAGTCTCAGGATGTTTCTGTGATTAACTAATGTTTCATAAAATTTAAGAAAAATCTTTAGTATTTAAAGGAAACCAAAAACCCAATGTATATACTTTTGGCATTGAAATTCATTATTTCACAAAATTACTTTTGCACAGCAAAATGAAATTTTGGGATGAATTGCCTGCATGAATCAAACCAGTAAAACATTCTCAAATGTTCCTATGGAAGCTGATTTCTCATCTGAATTACTCAATTCAGGTTATTGCCCCAGTTTTTGTTCTTGGTTTACTTACGTGAACACAGCTTAAGCCTATCTAGAATTAAATGGCAAACAGTTGACATGAAGAGGGATGCTCCTTGAGGACAGTCTTCTTTTTTCCCGTAAGCACTTGGCCAAACACACTTACACCTTGAAAAATATAAAGACTAATTTAGGGATATTTGATACACAAAAATATCATCTGTTCTCTTCTACTGTAGTGTTGTTATTAATCTCTGATGATAAATAATGACTTTAATGACTTGAGAGCATTATATGATGTTTTCCTTGATGAAAAGTGTTAATTTTCACACATGTTCAGGTTAGAGTAAGAAAAGAAGAGGTAAGGGGCATCTTATTTTATTGACCATTTACACTGAGAGTCCACTATTCTTTATTACTCTTGTCATAATTACCCTGTACCAAATCATTTAGGTTGAGATGTGAAGGGGTTTTTGGGAACAATGTTCCTAATTTTTTTAAAAAAGAAAAAGAAACAGCAGGTATAGGTATAGGTCCTAGGAGTAATTCTTCTCCTGCAATTATAGTTGCTTTTCCCTCTAATTGTCAACAGAGAGAGACAAAGAGTGGTATAGTAGTACTAAACAATATCTTGCATGTAACCTAAATTGAAATATGTAATTGTACCACATATGTTTGAATATTAGTGCATTTACCTACATATCTCTTGGATGCCATAAGACATTTAAAACTCAATTTGGACACAAATTATGGTATAAAATTATATTGTATACTTTTTTTTAAAAGCATTTTCTTATAACAAAAATTAGATATTGGCCTCTCCAGTATAGTTTTGACTATCTAGCTTTTCAGAATTGAGGCCATTTAACTTAGTAGTATTAAATAGATGTATATTTTATGTAATAAGAGTTCTATGAAGAAAAATAATATGCTAAGGAACATAAAACATCTTACTTCTGCTTTCTTATAGAATTTCTTGCCTACAGGCACTAGAGTTATTATATCTATGAGAAAAGGGCTTGTAAGTAATGAGCAGTGGGAAACCATTAGTATGCCTGAAATGGTTTAATGAAAGCTTGGATCATGACACGTCAGGAGCTGTTCTTATCATTTGGACAGTTCCATCTGCATCGTTAATAATTAATTCAGTTCAGTAAGAGTTCAGCTCACACACTCATTTAGAAGTCTTCTTCAGAGAACACCTCTCTGGCTGTTAGTCCCAGGGGGAAATAGGTTTATGCTTGGCTAACAGCAGAGATCTGGAGATACAAGCACAGTTTTAGAGCTGCATTTGCCAAGTAGCAAAAACTCCAGGGAGGACAAAAAGGGTCAGAACATGTGCAGTTCAGCTAGGTTGCTTCAGAGTGGTGTTTCTGTTCCTCTGTCTTATCATATCCATGTCAGCACTGCAGGTGTGGAATGAATTTTAAACTGCTAAGCTCAGACGGATGTGATTCAATTGAGCAGGTTGATGGCTGTAAAACAAACAGTGCACTACTATAATCTGTGGGCCCTGTTTTTCCCTCTTTATGTTTTCCTCTTCTTCAATATGGGTGACGTTCAGCTATGCCAAATCAGTAGTAGTTATGATTTTTTCAGCTAATTGTACTGGAAGAGATTACTTAAATAATTATTTATGAAATTATTATTATGAAACAGGAATGAGTGATATTCATCAGTGAGAAAGAGTTCCCCAGTTTGGTGCTTCTATCAGAACGTTGTTGTTAGGTGCTGTCGAGTCGGCTCTGACTCATAGCGACCCTGTGTCCAACAGAACAGAACACTGCCTGGTCCTGTGTCAGCCTCATAGTCTATACCTATCAGAATAGGAACATTTTTTTTCTCTTCTGAATTTAGACTCACCCTTTCTCATAAAGAGAGATTCTGTATATTTATGTGTGTTTTTATACATGGAACAGAGTTAAAAGCTGATAAATAATAGAATGAGTTACCTCATCTCCAAAATTAACCATCAGATTAGTGGTTGATATATGATATGCAACATAACCTGTACTTATTAGTGGTTTCAATATAAATAGTTATATTCAGTTACTAGGTTTAGATGAATCTTTGTATATATAACTCCATCCTTTTCCTTTCTCATTGAGGCATAGGGCTATTTCACCTAAATACTATGTTTTACACTAAGTATTACTTATGTTAGAAAGGAAAACCAAGGAACAAGAGGGGCTGCATTGGAATTCAAAGGAAAAGAGCAGCAAATGGATGGTGGAGACTTTTTCTCTACCTACCTTTTTGTCTGCTTTCCAATGAGAAATAGGCAAAATTCCTTGTTTGCCTGTTGTGCTACTTTTCTTTTTAAATGCATACCAAAGGCAGAAAAATAAGTGGCAAACAAGTAAAAGTAAGAAAGGGAAAGAAGTCACTTTTTTTAACCAGAAAAAATTTTTAAAAAATAAAAGGACAGAAGTATATGGCTGTTGTTATTAGTTGTTAGGTGCTGTCAAATATGTTCTGAAAACCCTATGTACGGCTAAAAGAAAAAACAGTGCCCGGTCCTGCACTGTTGCCATTCTGGAGTCCATCATTGCAGCCACTGTGTCAATCCATCTTGTTGAGGCTCTTCCCTTGTTCACTAATCCTCCTCCTCGCTACCAAACATGATGTCCTTCTCCAGGGACTCGTCTCTGACAACTTGACCAAAGTATGAGAGATGCAGTTTGGCCATTCTTACTTCTAAGGAGCTTTGCAGCTGTATTTCCTTCAAGACAGATTTGTTCATTCTAGCAGTGCATGCTATATTCACTATTCTTTGCCAACATCGCAATTCAGATATATCAGTTGTCCTGCAGTCTTACTCGTTGTCCAGCTTTCACATGTATGTGAGATTATCGAAAATACCATGCCTTGGGTTAGGGACACCTTAGTCTTCAAAGTGACATCTGTGCTCTTCAACACTTTAAAGAGGGCTTTGGCAGCAGATTTGCCCAATACAGTATATTGTTTGATTTCTTGACACCTGTTTCCATGGGCATTGACTTTGGATTCAAGTAAAATGAGATCCTTCACTTCAGTCTTGTCTGTCAGTTTCCTGAACTGCGGTGGCATGTGTGTTGCTGTGATGTTGGAAGCTAGGCCACTAGTATTTCAAACACCAGCAGGGTCACCCATGGTGGACAGGTTTCAGTGGAGCTTCCGGACTAAGGCAGAGTAGGAAAAAGGACCTGGCCAAGCCCACTTCTGAAAAACGCAGCCACTGAAAACTTTTTGAATATGGCTAGAAATAATGGTGTTGTGGGAAAAATACAAAGAAAGTAGATTTGCAGCCATTTAGTGCATTGGAAAGAAGTTCTAGTGGTGTAGTGCCTATGCTAACCAGAAGGCTGGTGGTTCAAACCCACCAGCCACTCCTCGGAAGGAAGACCAGGCAATCTACTTCCATAGAGATTATCACCTCAGAAACTCAAGGAGGGGTTGCTATGAGTCTGAAGTTGCTCCGCGGCAGTGAGTTTGGCGTTTTTTTTTTTTTTCCTTCCAGTTTAGTGCATTGGAAACCCACCCTTTATTGTTCAAGTGACTGTTTTTGGCTGAGATTTTATCAGAGATGTTTTTATTTGCCCCTCAGTCTCTTGCTCTGATCCTCACACTTTATTTTAAGAAAGCAAGGATGAACTAGAAGTGTGAGGAAAAAAATATTGAAATATTTTACATTATAAAATTACCGTTCTTTTCATAGTCTATTACTTCCTTAAAAAGATCATAGCAACATTATCTATTCCATGACACCAAAAAATTGAATATTAATTTTTTTAGGCTTTGGAGAAAATAAGAGAACTCTATAAAAGCACATTTTAAAAAAGTCGTTTACGCTTAGACATATGTTTTAGTTATTTCCAGAAAATATTTCATTGTTATATATATTGGAGCTAATATATTAAAATGTTAATATAACATTTTATAGAATACTTTTCTGTAAGGACAGGTTTATATATGGAAGGAAAGTTTCTTTGTTGGTTACCAGGGGTAGGAGGGCAAGGGAGGGAACACTACCAAAAAAAAAACACATTGACCCATGTCACTTTAGTTTTATGTATTTCACTGTACAAAAATTACTTTTCAATCCTCGGAAGGAAGGTTGGGCAATCTACTTCTGTAGAGATACAAGGACTCAAGGACGGGTCGCCATGAGTCAGATCCGATTCAATGGTAGTGAGTTTATAATGCATTTAAAAAACAAAACAAAACAAAAAAAAACACTTTTCTTTCTCTAACAGGACTATTAAGTCATATGCAAATATTAATGAAGTGCTTATTTTTTTATGTGCATTTGAGGTAAAGAAAAATATCTGAGAGTTACAGATTACATTCCTTTACTAGTTTGGTTAGGATTTTTTGCTGTATTATGATTCACAATGGCTTGAAACGACAGTACTTTGTCCTGTTAAATAGACAATTGCCTCATTATTTGTATGCTTTTAAGTCTTATTTTAGAGGCTTACTTAATGGTAGATTTAACAGTACCATTCTGGACAATCTAACATTAGTACATTGACTATAATTTTCATTGTAGTTTCTTAAAAATGGAGAATTTTCATATACTTGTGATATTGACATGTGGGTGTAAAATCCTTCCATAGTTTCATGATTATTTTTTCCAGTATTTCCAGTTGTCTTTAAAGAGATTCACTTTTAAAAATTCTTTTGAAACATTCAACTTTACGGGTGTTAGAAACAACTGCTTTCTTTTTGGCACTCGTGTTCTTATCACTTTGTGTGATATTTAGCTATGTGAGTGTACTTGACATAAACTTGTTTGTAGTAAGCACAGCTCACTGGAGTTAGGCAAATATATGAGTAGTGTGACTAAGAAGTGTGTAGGTATTTTAGGGAGTTGCTAAACAGAAGGGGAGAATTAGAAAAATCCATCACATGGAAGTCATTGTAAGAGCACACCTATTATTTAGGATTTTGCTGAGTCTCTATTTTTAGGTACTAATCAATTTTTTATTGATCATCAATTTGTTCATCATCTCTGAGTGCTTCCTAAATTAGACTACTCTTTACAGCAACAGATTGTTATAGAAATAGAATCTTTGTTAGAACGTTCCTAATAATTTCACCCAGAATAAATTGGTTAATTTTATTTGGAAGGACTGTGGGCTGTGAAGCCAGGTCATGGTATTTTAAATCTTAGCACTAACATTTTAGTGGCTGAAGTAATATTTTTAAAATATTTAGTATCCCAATAATTTGTAAAATGAGTATGCAAGTATCTGCTACTTCAGCAAGTCGAATTACAGATATTTCTCTCCCCCTGTCCATCTTAATTTTCTGAACTTGTATGTTGTGCATGTATTACATTTTTAACTTTTTAAGAAAGAGCAAATACATATAATGTTGAAAATTTCAGTTAGTTAAGTTAAACTAAATGAGGTACTGTTTTCTGGGGGACAGTGTCAGTCTTGGCTAGAAAAAAGCTCTTTGTATCATGTCTAAACTTCAGTTGTATTTTTATATAGGTAAATTTTATTTTTTAAGTTTCCATTTTATCAGAAAATGTTTTGGTTCTTAAATAACATGATTTTTACCTGCTTTTCTTTATATAAGAGATTTGTTCCAGTATGTTTCACTTCTAAGACTCACTTTCTGTTCACAGCGTAATACTTTATATATCCGTATTTTTCCTTTCTTTAATTTTGTACATTGTGGTGGACAATTTTCTTTTTCCTTTCTGAAATACACTATTAGAATTATGTTGTTCTTGAGGGAATTAGGGACAATTATATTGATTGCTTAGAAAGTAATGAACACCAAATTATAGACTGTATACGCTTCAGAAAATTGTTTAATTAAGAAAAGGGAAAAAGAATGATAAATAAAAACCTAGATCCAGAAGTTGAGAACAAAAGTTTCTCAGGTGCATTCTGAAAAAAAGGTGGGGGGGGAGTTTAATTGATTTTAACTCTGAATCTATAAAACTGGTTATGAGGACCTAATCTTTAAGAAATGATAGTCACTCTTAAGAATTGTAGTAATTTGGCCATTTACATAGGTGTTTGGTTTTTTAAAAAAACTTTTAAAAAGAAGCTCTGGTGGCACAGTGCCTAGGAATTTGATTGCTAACCAGAAGGTTGGCAGTTCAAACCCATTAGCTGCTCCTCAGAAGGAAGATAGGGCAATCTACTTCTGTGAAGATTTACCGCCTTAGAAACCCAGTGGGGGTCGCTGTGAGTCCAGATGCACTCGATGGCAATGGGTGACTTATTAAAGGCTACTGCTACATTAAAATAAAAAATAAAAGCTATTGATTTTGCTCTTTTTTTAAAAAATTAGGAATAGGTTTTACCATGAGTCTTAAAAAACTTAAATACTTACTCTCTTAGCAGAATGATCTCTCTAATTTCTCAAAGACAGAAATTGTGTCTTTTACAGAATACAATAAGGAGATCCTTGGTATAGCAAAGGAGCTCTGGTGGTGTAGTGCCTAAGGCATTTGATTGCTAACCAGAAGGTTGGTGGTTCAAACCCACCAGCCACTCTGGAGAAGGAAGACTGGGCAGTCTATTTCCATACGGATTTACTGCTTCAGAAACCCAATGGGGGTCACTATGAGTCAAAATGACTCAATCGCATTAAGTTTGGTTTTTTGGGTTTAGTATAGCAGGATGGTCAATAAATATTTCTTCTATTAAATATATTGTAAATATGCCCCCAAATGCAAGCATTTAATTATATTATAATCAGCTGGAATAATCTTCAGAAAATAAGGCTATCAATGTTTCCATAGGTTTACTTATTTTTCTGTAGATACATATTTTAAGAAGTTATTTTTTTTTAAAGTAACTTCTTTTGTTCTGATCTAATGAAAAGCCTTAGATAAAATGCTACCTGCACTGCACACATGTGAAAATTATGCCTATTACCTTCGTTTTGTCCCTTAAGAGGAAATTCTAAATCTAATTGAAATGATAAATTACATTAGACAAAATGACTGATACATAGTTTAGATTAAAGCCTTCACTCCATCCTAAATGCATCATTTGGAAAGATTTGGACATTATTATTTACTTACTTATCTAACTATAAAATCAGATGCAGTGGTGAATGAGTAAAATAATGCTGTCATTTCAGCATATGGTACTGTGGCTCAGTAAAAGCAATCATGTTACTCTGACAGTGTCAATTATCTGTGATTGAGGAATTGAATTCATCCCTGTGAAGAAACAGTCCTTTTGTGAATATACCATTTGGCCCTGCATTCTCAGATTAAATCATGTAAAGTTACCAAATAATTTTGATATTTCATTTTGATTTTTAAAGTAATCCCAAGTAAAGTAAACGAAATATTTTTTTTTTAAATGCAGGGGTGATCTAGCTTAGTTCAATTTTTTAAGAATAAAAAAATGGAACTGCCTTCTGTTGATCCCAACATTCTGTCAGGTGTCTGTAGAAACAAATGCATATTATAAACCTTTGTCTTACCCTCACTCAAAATAAAACTTCTTTCTTCTCAATTCACGCTTATTGACCTCTTAGAATCTCATATCTTCCAATGTCAGGTTCCATCTTCCCCAGTTTGTTTTTGTTTTCAGCCAGATCCTTCGCACAGCTGAATCTTTTGAAGGACTCAAAAACAGCCTTTGTTCAGAATTCCTTTCCTTTCATACAATATAGAGACATAAGGAAAAGAAAACTGATGACTTTTAACAGGATACTGTCAAATATATACATTTTTGTTTTGATCCTCACAGTTACCTTGCAAACAGACAGCAAAAATGTTACTAGCTTTTAATTAGGAGACAATCAAAATTGAGAGCTGTATTCTCAACCAAGTTTTAGGGTCGCAAACCCAGGAACTCTTGCATTATAAGTAAGGAGCTCTGGGTCGTTGTAAGTTTATATGTAAATTCACTTTCTAAGGAATTCACTACAATGTTTCCATCCCATGGCATTTTAGGCCCTGGAGTAAGTCTAGCTAATAAACTTACTTAGATTTAGTACTTTATTTAATCATTACCACATAATCCTGATATAATGAGGTTGCAATTTTCTGTCAAGTCTTCTGTTAAAGAATTGTTCATACATAGCCAGCGTATTTTTTAAAATGCAGGCTTAATCATTGTGCACATAATCTACAATTGAATCAGTGTCTACCATATATATGTGCCTTTGATAGCTAATTGCATTACATCATAAAATGTATTTGTAAAAACTTAGTGTTTACTATTTATTCAAAGCAGTCTAATTCTTTATTTTTTATAACAGCTTAATATTATCTTCCTGGTGATCACATTATGCAAAATGGTGAAGCACTCAAACACTTTGAAACCAGATTCTAGCAGGTTGGAAAACATTAAGTAAGTGTTTTGTATTTTAATTTTAGTACTTGACAAACTGAGTAAAAGGTATTCTCCACAGGGAACACATGAATACCTTCTGTCAACTGTAGATATTACCCAAAATGAAATTTTACTGATCAAGGTTGAGTCTTACTGTTACTGTGTCACAGACATTGGTGAAAAAATTAGGTGTAATAATTTCTGTCTTGATCCAGAGCCAAGAAATTGTTTCAGTGGCTTCAAGGAAATTCCATATCACTGTAGCAATTTCATTTGAATTTAAAATGCAGTTCAAAATTATGTTCCTGTTTGCATGGCTGATATGATTATATTAAGTTTGTTTTGTTAAATGACTTTTTGATTTAAGGATTCTGAGCAGTTCCTACTCCTAATTCTGTTCTCCTAAGAGAATTTACTCTATTACTATTGTTAACTTGAAGATTATCTGTTGTTTTCATACTAATTAAAGAAGTGTTTACTTTATCTGAATCCTGAATAAAAGCTGCAATGTACTGTCAATGGAAAAAATGCTATCTAATTAACAAAAATCTTGATAGCTGTTGCTTCATTAAATCATCTTAGGCAAGCATTTTCTGAGTTATTTTTAAATGAGGCTGTTAATTTAAGATTTGAGGTGGTATTCAAATTGGCTATAGTGGGATTATGAAAAAATATTTTTTATGTAAAAAATGGCAGATTTATAGTAAGGGTAGATTCTTAACAAATTAGATGTTTTAGATAGGCTAGTGTCAGCTTCATTGCATGTTGCATGGTAAGAGAGAGAGCTAATCTTTAGCATCTCTCTCTTTTCTTCCTTTTCCTCTTTCTGTCTTCTCATCTACACCAGTAATTACCGTGTTTGTGATGGCTACTATAATACGGACTTACCTGGGTAAGGTAGAACCCTACATTAACAAATTTATGGCATGATTTATATTTTTTACAATCCGTCAATATCATGAATTGCCCTTAATTTTTATAATTATTTTGGAATATCTGATTTGCTATAGTATTTTTAAATTACAATATGCCTTTATTTTTTAATTGCTTGCCTCTGCATTTTGACTTTCTTAATTTTAACTAATTTATAAAATATATAAATGCTTTCTATTACTTTCTATTTTAATTCTGTCTAATAATTTTGTTTCTCTTTTCTGCTTATAATGCTTTCTAGCTATGAAGATAATAAGCCATTTATCAAGTAAGATCATTAGTTAGACATGGAATGCACTGACTTGAAATCCTTCTCATTCCCTCCTATTTTCTACAGTTCTTTTCTCCTTAAGCTATTCATGATGAAATCTCTCCAAAATTATTTTATTTTGAAGTTGTTCCCATGTTTTTGTCCCATTTCAGCTAGGCTTCTTCATGCTTTTAGTTATAAACTTTAGGCTCACCTAAGATTAGTTTATTAGAATCGAAAGTTCAGGTGTTAAGTGATTATCTGCCATTTAACCTTTCTGTATGTGTCACATTATTCAGTGTCTATATGAGTATACCACAGGAATAAAAATATAGGTGTACACTAATTAAGGACTCCTTAATTTATCTTACCAAAATGCACATAAAAGAGAATAAAGTCATTGAGGGTTGTTTTACACCTTGTATTTTAATATAGTTTTGTTATCTTGGTTATTCTGGAGTAAGACACGGTCATACCTGCTGTTGCTGTTTTCACTGGAGTCTGCAGTACTAAATGCTATTGTTCTTTCTTTAATCAATGAAAGGTTAAAGTCAAATGCTGTTGAATTTGAATGTGAACATAGAGAAAGTCAACTGCTACTACTGAACTCTTAATTTTAAATGTGATATGTCTTTACTCCCTTTGAACCTGTTAATAACATTTTCTTCATCTTTTCAGGTCTTGGGTGCTTGGCGCTTTTGCTCTTCTGTGTCTTCTTGGCTTAACCTGGTCATTTGGGTTGCTTTTTATTAATGAAGAGACTGTTGTGATGGCATATCTCTTCACCATCTTTAATGCTTTCCAGGGAGTGTTCATTTTCATCTTTCACTGTGCTCTCCAAAAGAAAGTAAGTGAGTGAAAAAATAATTCTGTGCTTTGCTTGCTTCTTTGATTTGATAATAAGTTGATACAATAAAAAGATTGAAATAGAAAAGATTTAAGTGTAACTGGGCATAATACTATTATCTGTTGAGGAACTATGCTGGCATAATGTTGAAAGCATTTGGCCGCTACCCAAAAGGTTAGAGGTTCAAACCCATAACCATTCTGGGGGAGAAAGATGAGGCAGTCTGTTTCTGTAAAGATTTGCAGCCTTGAAACACTATGGAGCAGTTCTACTATGTCCTAAAGGGTCCTTATGAGTCAGAACTGACTCAATGACAGTGGATTTGGGTATACTATTTTTAAATTACATCATATTAATCATAAGCTCTTTTCATTATCTTTCTGGAAATTCAAACAAAATACTCAAAGTTGAGGATGGAAAATGTTAATCTATACATAGATGTGTGTGTGTATAGATGATCATATATAGAGATAGATACAAAGTTGAAAATACCTTAGCTGCCATTTCAATTTAAAATTTCCAGGCCTTTTACTAGGTATCATCCTTTCCCCATGTGCATATGTAATGTAGTCTTTTTATTATGTTATTCTACATTTATTATTTTATTCTGTTGGTCACTACATTGAACAGAGAAATAGAATTGTGAAAGTGAAAACTATTATGTTTTCAGTACTGACAAGATGATAGTGTTGTTACTTCCATCAGTTTTGAATAAGCTATAATTTTGAGATAATGACAGTAGAATGTGCAATACTGACAGATAATGTACATTCACAGAAATATAGGCATTAGGCAAAACCAACACTGAGGTATTATTTGGAGAAAATACCATTTTGATTGCCATTGTCTTGGTTACACAGTATTTCAGAGCAGTTAATAGTCATTAAGTACACAGAAATTTTTTATGAGGTATGTTTTATTTAATAAAAATGAACTTTAACTTTCTAAACATTGTATAAGATAACCTTAAGAATTACTTTTTTAAAAAAATATACTTATATTTCCTACATAAATTAGCATTATATGTACATACATTTGACATATCTATATATTTCATGCTGTTTTGCAAAAGGTGTTTGACATAAAGCATAGACAGAAAAGATGAAGTAGTCATTATTTCTAACTATGTGTATTAGTTAAATAGATTTTACTATGCCTTATAAATTAGTAAGGAGCTCTGGTAGCACAGTGCCTAAGGCATCGGACTGCTAACCAAAAGGTTGGTGGTTCAAACCCACCAGCCACTCCATGGAAGCAAGACTGGGCAATCTACTTTCATAAAGATTTACTGCCTCAGAAACCCAATGAGGGTCACTATGAGTCAGAGTCAACTCGATGACAGTTTTTTGTTTTAGCAAATTGTGGCTTAAAAGTGTTGTGTTGCACTCCTTTTGAACATGTGTATGTAATCTTGGATACGTTCTATTGGGTGTTGCTGGGATGATTTGTTAAGGATATGATATAAAATGATTAAATTAAAATTGTAGTTCTTATTGCTTGAGTGAACATATTAGGCAAAGAAATGCTTTGAAAGCACAAACCCATTGCTAAGTTCTAATAGGTGCAATTAAATAAAGCTAAGAGGGTGAAAATGCAAGTGTACTTAGATTTAGAAGGTCATCTGGTTACTTTAATTCTCTAATTTTAGAAAGAATAAGTGCCAAAGTAATGGATTTTGTAGGCAGATCCTGAGCATAGAATTAAAGGAGAAAGAAGCCTTTGAGTGGTTGGTTGGTTAGTTGGTTTGGGGTATACTAGAGAAAATTTTTTCTTAAACAACTTCTCTTTCTTGTCTGTCATGCAGTTTCAAAGTCTGGCTCCAAATCACAATAAAGCATGTTTATAAGTCAGTATCCCTGCAAACATCAGCCCTGCACCTCTGCAGTCATGTACTACCACTCTAGGTGTGGTCTTATTATTTAGCAGTTGTTTGGACTTCCCTTTTTTAAGTGCAGTTTAAACTTTCTTTTAGGTCTAACAACTTTTTATCTATTCATATATCCAGGCTTCAGGGTAGTAGGGAAATTACATGGGTAACTCATTAATGTGAATGGAAATTGCATAAATAGTTCCCTTGTGTGTTAATGAAGTGAATAGACATCTTAGATTCTCTACACTAAATGGTAATGCTAGACACATCAGAAAATGAAGAAAACATTACATCCTCGTTAATGGCAAATGTAGCCAAGTAATTTTTTCTTTATTCTTGTGCCAAAGGAGTTTTGTCATTTTAAAGAGGTTACTCACAAAACTACAATCCGGTAAAAGAGGTTTATGTATTGACTTACCTAAGAGGACCTGAAGCGTATAAAACTTAAATGACTGAATTACAGAGTAGTTAAAATTATTAAGCAAGGAAAATACCGAATTTTTTGCCTCAAAAACCCTATGAGGGTCACAGCAATTTTTCATATTTTCTTATGAAATTTTGCAAAATGAGGTTACTAAGTATAAAGGTGAATAAAACTTTTTTAAAATTATATTTGTATAAATTAATTACTAACACATAAAAAAACAAGATATAAAACATTTCTGAATGCTCTATAATATTTTAAAGAGACTACTAACCAGTCTAGTGGACAGAAGTATTTCTCTGATTATTACCTAGCAGTTTCAGTTGAACTGATTTTGCAGGTTTGATTTATGTTCTCCATGGATAAGTCTTAGTGGAACATCTATTCTTTGTTGGTTGCCTCCACTGCTCTTTTAATTGAAGAGAGAGGGCACACAGAAATGTTAACATTAATCCCTGGATCTCATGGTTATTCAATGCAGGTACGAAAAGAGTATGGAAAGTGCTTCAGACACTCGTATTGCTGTGGTAGCCTCCCAACTGAGAGCCCCCACAGTTCAGTGAAAGCATCTACCACCAGAACCAGCGCTCGGTATTCCTCCGGCACACAGGTAACAAAGAACTTGACAGCATCTTTAATTAACCTTGTTTATAGAAAGCCTACTGAGACATGTTCTCTTCAGATGCACTAATTGTCTTCTCATTATAAAGATCTAGGTGGCAAATACTTGCTTTTTTAGTAATTTGTTTTTGATTTCTTTCTAGCTATTTATTCAAGGTGTTTAAATGAAAACATCCCTTTTTGAGGGAACTGCTTTAAGAAATTTTTATAATCATTTTGTTATCCTAAGCTCGTATAGTGTAGTGCCTACCTCATAGCAGGCACTCAATAAACATTTGTTGTACACTCATTCATCTCCACCTTTAAAAAAAAACAAAACATGTTTTTAAGAGTGAAAGATTAAATGTCCCTTACCAGAGAGGCAACAGGGCAGTATAGATTTCCTTAGGTTAGGCCAGATACAACACTCACTCTTCAGAAGTCCAGCAGATAAGCCTACACATGTTTTTTTAGTGTAAATCTTTTGCATCTTTATAAAGTTGGGAAAACTAACATGACATATCTATCTTGCTATTTTATATCATTAGAGTCGTATAAGAAGGATGTGGAATGACACTGTGAGAAAACAGTCTGAATCTTCCTTTATCTCAGGTGACATCAATAGCACTTCGACACTTAATCAAGGTCAGTTACTAGGAAAATTTGAGTTAACAATATAAATTTTGTATTTTTTTTTGCCAATTTACAACAATTGTAGAGAAAATGCTTAACTTCTCTCTCAAAAGGATTTATATCACAAGCTCTGTTGAGCCAACTTTTACTGTCATTAAGTACATATAAATTCTTTCTGTTCAGTAGTGTAATGCAAAAATAAAATTTTAAACTCTACATTTACATGGAAAGACGGGAGAAAAGTAATCACTGAGAACATACTTGCCCACAGATTTAAATGCTTTCCTAGTGAGTGCATATTTAATCTTTCTACCAAAAGGTATTTATGAAAGTTTTTTTTCTAAGACACCAATATAATTAGTTTTATTACTGTTCATATTAAATAGTAATATTTTTTGTAGTTAAAATTTTTATTTATAAAGTTATTCACTTTTAATTTCTTTCAAAAAGTGAAACATTAATGTTAAAAGTTATGGTAAATCTTTATAAATTAAAATAAATCAGACTACATAAAGTTTTTCTAATTTGAATGACTAGTTTTGTATGTGTCTACAATTGCAACTTTAAATTTATAGCCTAAATCAATATAATTCTTATTTAAAATAAGCTGGCAAATGAAATAATTTAGCAAAATAAGGGCACACACATGCAAACACATGTACTCCTAAAAAAAACTTAGTAAATTTCACTTTGATATGGGGAAAGAAATAGTTTATTGTCTGTCACCTTGGAAAGGTAATTTATCCAGATAATTTTCAGTTTGACATACTGACTTAAAATATAATATATAAATTATATTTTATCACAATGAAATATTTATTATTGACATTTTTCTGATAAGATTCTGGTTTAAAATAAAAATAGAGTAGTAACCAACCTGAATTTTAAAACATTATTAGCTATGCAAACAATGTTTGATAAGTATTGAGACATTTGTAACTTGTCAGTTAGAATGAGTGAAACATGTGCTTGTTCCGTTGCTGTAATGTTTTGTCTAATTCACTTAAGATTACTATCAAAGTCTATGAATTATTCAGTGATTCATTTTGAAACCTGGCAAATAAGAATATGGAATGAAATTTTTGCTATACAGAATTTGTGAATGGTCTAATAATTCATTGTACATAGTGCTTTTACCCCTCCCCTCAGCATGTGTGCTTTTGCATATACTAAGAGAAGCTTTTTGCAATGTGTCATAATTTTTACTTGTTTGTGAAAGTTATTTTTTAGTCCTGCTTGTATCGAAGTTGGTATTAACACAGGTGTTTTCTTGAGGGATAATCCCACACCTGTAAATTCAGAAAGTTTGAGATTCCCTCTTCTGGGCCTCAGTGGCTAAGTTTTTAATATTAAGCAGTAACATCTTGAAACATAATGTTGATCGCTGTGCATTTAATTGCCATTTTTGTTTAACAGTGATTTTGTATAAATTAGTAAATGTCATCCCCGCAGGTGTTTACTTGGGGGACTTAGAAAGCACCTGTGAATTACTGAAATTTAACTTCCCTCTCGCCTTTCTCCTCCAAATTAGTAGTTCAAATACAGTCAGAAAATTTCAGCAGATTTTCCATTGCCAACTTGTCCACTACACTTGATGAATACAAAAAAATACTTTAGTGCAATTGTTACACTAAAATAAGAGAACTGATGTATTTTTTTCTGTTTCTTTGCTTTAGGAATGACTGGCAATTACCTACTAACAAACCCTCTTCTTCGACCCCACGGCACTAACAACCCCTATAACACATTGCTCGCTGAAACAGTTGTATGTAATGCCCCTTCAGCTCCTGTATTTAACTCACCAGGTGTGCTTATACTTACGAATAAAACTACCTATCTTTGCTGCTAAACAAAGCTTTTACCTATCCCTGTTTCTAAAATACAGACTCAGGTTGCCATAGCTTTGTTATTAGATCCTGAATTTCTCAATTTTTAAAAAAAAAAAATGTGATACTGCCCATGCCAGGCTTCTAAAACTGCACTATATTATAGTAAAACCTCAGTCATGATAGTAATTACCAATAATTATCCATGTTTTTAACACAGGTGGCATAAATCTTAATATATTATTACAGGACTGACATCACATGGTCCGAGAGCCCATCTTCAAGATATATATCATTTAGAGGTATCCTATCTATGTAATAATATACTGTTCAGTTGACTCTAAAGCTTGCTGACAAAATTTGTTTCTGGAATGAGTTAGCTAATAAAGATAATTTGGATGCTTAGGTATAGAAAACTACGTCCAGTGCTATCAATATAACCAAACTATAGTATAGTGCAGCTTTATGGTAGTTTTTCTTTTTTCTTAAGAAAACTTGGAGAATAAAGTTACTATCAGTCAGTTTATACCTATAGTTTTTTATTGGGGGCTGAGGTGAGTTTTCACTAACTCATCCTGTATTACTGTGTTTTCTAATAGCTATTTTTTTTTAACCAAAAAAGCATATATGTTTAATATTAACAGAAATTTAAAGATTTTGGTCAAAGTTATTGCATAATTACTGCTAGCATATAATCTTTATTTGTGATTAATATTTGCCACTAAATTAAACACAGAACTTTGTTTCCTTTTTATTCCTTAAATTCTTTTTTTTAACGAAACTGCAGCTTCTTTTTTCATTCTCTTGTTTTCTTACTTTCCTTGTGCTTTCCTCTAGCAACCTACAGAGAGACAAGTATGGGAGTAAAACTTAACTTTGCCTATCAAATGTAAATTTTTTCAGCATGATTTTTAACGGGCACAATTAAAACATAACTAGCAGTCATGAAGTAGACTCAGCGGGCAAGTGGTTCACAATTTGCAACCAAAATGTTACCAAATTCAAACAGTACGTCTGTACTGCCTTTTGTCACTAGTAAAGGTCTGTAGCAAATGCTGTCCATACTTAAGTATATGCAATGCTGAAATAATTTGCTCCTTAAAGCCTGAAGTATCGTCAACCAAAATGCTTAAATAATTGACTTATCATTTCTGCATTCCCACAGTAATCTTGCTACAGGCTATGGAAAGTCTTCAAGTGAATTACCTGAACTTGGGCAGAAAAAATTGCCTCTTCAAAACCAGTCAAAGATGTTGCTTAAATCTGCAGTATATCATAGAAAGCACCTGGATTATCCAGTATATATTTTTATTTTTATTACACAATGATGGAAAAGAAAAATCTTTCACAAGATTGAATCTCTGCAGAGAAAACAGATGCTAGCATGTGATCCATGTGTCACCTACAACTGAAAATGCCAAATATTTTGTAGTAGTAGATCTTAGAAAGATTGGGACTCACATGCAAATTTATAAAGCTGGAAAACAAATCGAAGGAGGGAAGCTTTAAAATAACCATTACTACTTTATTTTGTTACACATGGAATGTGTTATAAAAACTGAATTATCAATTATTCAGTTTTAGAAGTTGGGGTCAGATTTTTTAAAAAAATAACGAGTCACCAACAAATGTAATCCTCCTATTTTCTCTGTTAATGATAATTTTTCATACATATTGCTCCTGAAGTTTATGCTAGATAATGCAGAGATAGTTTTTTTTTTTTCTTTCTGAAAGAAATTACGTTTTCTAGGATAATCTGCAGCTTTAAGAGTGGAGTGAGCACTAAAAAGAGAAAACTCACTATTTTTTCCAATCAAATTTTTTCCTAAACTCCTCCAAGCCTTGCATACAATGCAGCAGCCTCACAGTGGTCAGTTTCATTTCAATAACATCATTTCATTCTTTTTTTTTCCAGACCTATCTGTAGACAAGTGATTTTTTTTTTCCTCTAGGATTTTGAGAATGAATAACCTAACTTTCCATGATGCAGACATTTAATTTTCTCTCAAACTTTTTTTTTCATTTGCCTGAGAAGCACTGTGATGTCTTAGTTTACATGTTTATGTGTCTGTAGAAAATACAACTCTGACAAGTAGAGCATGTTACCATATTTTTTTTCCTCCTAAACCTCTTTTCATATCTTCAGCAGGCTTTGATATCTTTCATTCCTTTAGAAACAAAAAACTAGCCAAGGCTGACACTCTTCTCCCATTCCATAGTTAATATTTATTCTTGGTTTAATTTCTGTGAGCCATACTTAAGAAATTTCTAACATTTCTGCGTCTGACCTCCATGCCCATGATGTCTGTGGGCCAACTTTGTATAATAGACTCTGCTGGTTCATTTGGTGCTGTCACTGTGACTGATGCAGACTGCAGGGCTGCAGGCAAACTCTGCCCATTAGAAGCCTGGGGCCATTGCTGTTACTAGAGAGATTATTAGTACCAAAAGATCAAAATAATAACAAATACTAAATGAAAAAAAAAAAAAAAGACTGCTATTGCTGGTAATCTAATTTGTTGAACCCTTGCTCTGACTAAGTTGCTGAGAAGCTTAGAAATTCTTCATCATGTTACAATAAATCATTTTACTTTCTTTTATATATCAGCTACTCTTAGGCCAGATAGCCTGAGCAGACAGACATGATGTGAGTTGTCCAAAGTGAGTCATTCCACCTGCTGTCTATCGTGTTGTTGGATGGTGCTTGTGGGCCCCTGGTCCAGTTAGTATGAGAGATGGCTGTCTTTGTTTAACACAAATTCTTTGTATCTGTCCATTTTTCTTCATTCTTTTTTTTACTTCATCTCCAGAAAAAGGAAATGTTAGAATGTTGTTTAAAAAGTTGCTTGCCAGTTATGTGGGTTTATGTTGTACATTTGCCTTTAGTTTCTGTATGTGATTTATTCCTTTTTAATTTAGTGTTGTTTAGGACAAATTCTGTCAATTTTATTTTTATAAACCATAGTCTCGTACTTTAAAATGTAAATGTCACCAACAGATTGCTTTGCATTAACTATGCAAGGGCATGGAGTGAAGTTGTCTTTGTTGTGTCAGAGATTTGACCAAAAATGAATTGATAGCTACTGTCTCCCTGAAATTGATAAAGTAATATTCTGTATGCCATCTTCCCTCCCTGGAAAACAGTATTACTCTTTAACATTTTTTCCTGTTATCTAAGGGGTTACAACTGTTAACAGTTGGGAATGCTGGAAAGCCTGGCACTTTTCAAGTGTTAGCTTTCATATACAACTTTGTCCTGAACGACATTAAAAAGTCTTGTACAAAAGAATATAAGAATTCTTTAGAAAGGAACAGAGGCAGTAATGGAAGCTCCCCCTTTTCTGTTGCAGGACATTCACTGAACAATGCCAGGGATACAAGTGCCATGGATACTCTACCGCTAAATGGTAATTTTAACAACAGCTACTCACTGAGAAAGGGGGACTATAATGACAGCGTGCAAGTCGTAGACTGTGGACTAAGTCTGAATGATACAGCTTTTGAGAAAATGATCATTTCAGAATTAGTGCACAACAACCTACGGGGTGGCAGCAAGACTCACAACCTCGAGCTCACACTACCAGTCAAACCTATGATTGGAGGGAGCAGCAGTGAAGATGACGCTATCGTGGCAGATGCTTCATCTTTGATGCATGGAGACAACCCAGGGCTGGAGCTCCATCAGAAAGAACTCGAGGCACCACTCATTCCTCAGCGGACTCACTCCCTTCTCTACCAACCCCAGAAGAAAGTGAAGCCTGAGGGAACTGACAGCTATGTCTCACAGCTGACAGCTGAGGCTGAGGACCACCTACAGTCCCCCAACAGGGACTCTCTTTATACAAGCATGCCCAACCTTAGAGACTCTCCCTATCAGGAGAGCAGCCCTGATGTGGAAGAAGACCTCTCTCCCTCCAGGAGGAGTGAGAATGAGGACATTTACTATAAAAGCATGCCAAATCTTGGAGCTGGCCATCAGCTTCAGATGTGCTACCAGATCAGCAGGGGCAATAGTGATGGTTATATAATCCCCATTAACAAAGAAGGGTGTATTCCAGAAGGAGATGTTAGGGAAGGACAAATGCAGCTGGTCACAAGTCTTTAAAAATGCAGCTAAGGAAATCCAAGGGTCACATGCAAGTATTAATCATAATAAAGACCCCAACGGCCCCATGCAACTCCCTCAAACTCTGCTGAGACGGCTCTGTCGATCTGTGGTTCTCCAGTGTAAAAAAAAAAAAGATGACTGAACCTTGCAGTTCTTTGAATTTTTATAAAACATACAAAAACTTTATATATACACAGAGTATACTAAAATGAATTATTTGTTACAAAGAAAAAAAAAAAAGATGCCAACCAGGTATTTTAAGATTCTGCTGCTGTTTAGAGAAATTGTGAAACAAGCAAAACAAAACTTGCCAGCCATTTTACTGCAGCAGTTTGTGAACTACATTTGTAAATATGGCTGCACCATTTTTGTAGGCCTGCATTGTATTATATACAAGACGTAGGCTTTAAAATCCTGTGGGACAAATTTACTGTACCTTACTGTTCCTGACAAGACTTGGAAAAGCAGGAGAGATATTCTGCATCAGTTTGCAGTTCACTGCAAATCTTTTACATTAAGGCAAAGATTGAAAACATGTTTAACCACTAGCAATCAAGCCACAGGCCTTATTTCATATGTTTCCTCAACTGTACAATGAACTATTCTCATGAAAAATGGCTAAAGAAATTATATTTTGTTCTATTGCTAGGGTAAAATAAATACATTTGTGTCCAACTGAAATATAATTGTCATTAAAATAATTTTAAAGAGTTTGAAGAAAATATTGTGAAAAGCTCTTGGTTGCACATGTGTTATGAAATGTTTTTTC
This sequence comes from Orycteropus afer afer, assembly GCF_000298275.1. Taxonomy (NCBI): domain Eukaryota; kingdom Metazoa; phylum Chordata; class Mammalia; order Tubulidentata; family Orycteropodidae; genus Orycteropus; species Orycteropus afer. The sequence goes on along the minus strand of NW_006921776.1, from coordinate 3,917,678 downwards.
TTACACTTTGTCATGGTAAGTTCTACCCATTTTCACTTATTTTCCACTGTATACAGTGTTCTGCTTTGACAAGTTAGTCTTTATTCTTACATTTAAATTTCTTATTGCCAAAAGAACGTGTTTTATGGGGAGAAAACTCTTTGAAGCCAGTTATACCATGCCTTGCACAAATGTGGTGAAATCTAGAAAAGATTGTGTGTCACCCCTCTGTTTATTCTTGAACAGAGGGCAAAGAGGGCACTGGGCACTTCTCACAAACTTTCTAGTGAACAAAAGGTGCCTATTCTTTTTTAAAAAAAATAAATAAAACAAATATTACTCTTCCATATTCCTTCTGCCTATATTTAGTAATTAATTTATTTTATGATAAAGTTCTAATGAAATGTAAATTGTTTCGGCAAAATTCTGCTTTTCTTTTCATCCTTTTGTGTAAACCTGTTAATAATGAGCCCATCACTAATATCCAGTGTAAAGTTTAACACGGTTTGACAGTAAATAAATGTGAATTTTTTTTCAAGGAGTTAATGTGCACTTCTATGTATGATACATAATTGGCTTGATTCCCACCTACCCACTTGGTTTAGGTACTGTCATACTGTAACTCCTGGATTTGTGAAAGGATGCAGTTAAGTTGCCTGGCTGCTCTGTATGCCTAAAGTCATCTAATCCTTTTGTATCCTTATTACCTATTACACATTCATAGGCTTTGGCTGTTTCAGTAGGAAAATAAAATGAAAGTGTTTTTGTTAGTTGCATTGCATCAGAACTAAAATATGAAGAGAAACGTTGGAAATTCTGCAAATTTGAGTGTCATTAAAAAATGAGCTTTTCAGTGCTGTTGAGAATTCTCTAAAACATAGTTTTACAATTTAACAGTTATAAATATCCCCATAGACAGTTGCCAAGGACAGTATTTGTTATCATGGGAAGATTTTACTCTGAGTTCAAAAATCGTGTAATTGAATGTCAACAGAAAGATTTTTTTCTGACTACATTGTAAGTATTTATACCAAATTCTCATAAAATTTAGTGATTCTTTCAAGTGCTTCCACCAAGTTGGAAATCACTTTATGTGGACACAATCCTACCTATTGAGTTTAAAAAATAAGAAGAAAAGAACAAAAAATTGTATTCATATTTCTAAATGGATATAGTAAGGTAGATATTAAATAATGAAATACTTTAAATATTTAATATTAAGGTACAAAAGGAAGAGTACACAACTCAAGTAGGAGATTGATTATAAGCTATTATATTAATGTTTTAACAGATTTAATTGAATTTATTTTGCTAAAATTCTTCAGGAATTTGTAAAACAATGTTTGGTAGATGGAAACATTATGTAGACAAATAATGTTGTTACATATTTTCCTTTCAAAGCCTGAAACTATATAATACTGTGTGATATATACTTAACCAATATACAAGCTTTCTAGAGTCAGGCTGGTTCTGTAATGAATTTATTAAAACAGCAGCATTGTTTATTCAGTTGGTGCTATTTTCTCTTGAGACAGTTCTCAAATGAAACTCTGGTATGATGCAAATAATACGTAGTTCCTTAACGGTTAATGTTTTCTCTTAAAAAACAAATAATGAGTCTTTATCCTAAATAACACAATTTGGAAGTTATCATTCATCATTGCTATCAAAAGAATTACTTTTAAAACAGACTTCTTTTTAAAAATAAATGAATGTTGCCTCAGATTCTATCCAGGATTCCTCCTAAACCCACTGCCATGAGGTTGACTTGAACTCAGTGACCCTTTAGGACAGGGTAGACCTGCCCCATAGGATTGCCAGTGCTAACAGTATACAGACACAGACTGCCACATCTTTTTCCAACAGAACAACTGGTAGTTTTGAACCACTAACTTTTAGTTCACAGCCAGGCTCTTAACCACTGCACTATCAGGGCTCCTAAGATCACTCAGAGTTAGAATCATCTTGACAGCAATGGATTGGGAGAATTCCCACTAGGGAAAATTAATTTCTTAAGTTTAAAACTATTACAATCCTGACAATCTTAATATTGATGCTTTAACTCCATTTGTTAGCCCAGTTTCATTCAATCAGCTTAAGAGTTCACCTGGATATGCAATTCCATGTCCTTGATTGTTTCTGTGTTAGTAGCATCATTGTAGTTCTTCCCAGAGACAGTTACTCTATTAGTATATTAATAATAAGGAACATTTGTTTCCATTTATTTTAGATGTGACTTGATACAGAATAGACCATATTGCTCTTTTTTTATTTTTAAATACAGGGTTGTGTTTGTTCCACACACTCACACAGGGTTTATACATCTATATATGTTCATCTAACAGGCATTTTAAATCATCTATGTGGAATAGAATCCATACATATCTATAAATTACTTAAATATGTGCAAATTTCAATTCATTTACACTCATTTGCATGATGGTGGTGGTAGGTGCCGTCGAGTCAGCTCCAACGCATAGTGAGCCTATGTACAACAGAAGGAAACACTGCTTTGTCCTGCGCCCTCCTCACAATCCTTGCTATACTTGACCCTGTCATTGCAGCCACTGTGTCAGTCCACCTCATTGAGGGTCTTCCCCCTTATCACTGACCCTCCACTTTACCAAGCATGATACTCTTCTTCAGGGAATAGTCCTTTCTGAAAACTTGACCAAATAGGTAAGATGAAGTCTGGCCATTCTTGCTTCCAGGGAGGATTCTGGCTGCAATTCTTACAGGACAGGTTTGTTCGTTCTTCTGACCAGTCCATGGTACTTCCAGTATTCTTCACCAATACCACAACTCAAAAGCATCAAATCTTCTTTGGTCCTCCCTATTCATTGTCCCCCTTTCACATGCCTCTGAAGCAATTGAAAATACTATGGTTTGGGTTAGGTATCCCTTCGTCTTCAAAGAGACATCTTTGCTCTTCACTTGAAAGAGGTCTTTTGCACCAGATTTTCCCAGTGCAATATGGCATCTGAGTTCTTGACTGCTGCTTCCATGGGTGTTTATTATGGATCCAAGTAATATGACATCTTTGGCAACTTCAATCTTTTCTCCATTTATCATGATGCTCTTTACTGGTCCAGTTGGGAGGACTTTCGTTTTCTTTATGTTGAGGTGTAATCCATACTGCAGACTATAGTCTTTAATCTGCATTAGTAAGTGCATCAAGTCATCTTCACTTTCAACAAACAAGGTTGCGTCATCTGCATACCACAGGTTGTTAATGAGTCTTCCTGCAATCCTGATGCCGTGTTCTTCATGTAGTCCAGCTTCTCAGATTAGTTGATCAGCATAGAGATTGAATAAGTATGGTGAAAGGATACAACCCTGATACACATCCTGATTATAAACCATGCAGTATCCCTTGGTTCTGTTCTTCCTGATCTATGTACAAATTCCCCATGAGCACAGTTAAGTGTTCGGTATTCCCATTCTTCACAATGTTATCCATCATTTGTTATGATCCACATAGTCGAATGCTTGTGCATAGTCAATAAAACACAAGTAAACATCTTTCTGGCATTCTTTGCTTTTAGCCAAGATCCATCTGACATCAATGATATTCCTCACTCCACATCCTCTTCTGAATCCAGCTTGGAATGTTGGAAGACAACCATTGTTGAATTATCCTCAGCAAAATTTTACTTGTGTGTGATGTTAATGATATTTTTCAATAATTTTTATGTTCTGTTGGATCATCTTTCTTTGGGATGGGTGCAAATATGGATCTCTTCTAGTCAGCTGACCAGGTAGCTGTTTTCTGATTATTTGACCTAGACAAGTGAGTGCCCCCAGTGTGGGATCCATTTGTTGAAACATCTCAAGGGGTATTGTATCAATTCCTGGAGCCTTGTTTTTGACTGATTCCTTCACTGCAGCTTTGATCTCTTCAGTACTATTGGTTCTTGATCATATGCCATCTCCTGAACTATGTTAATACTGTTAAATATTGACCAATTCTTTTCTGTACAGTGACTCTGTATTCCTTCCATCTTCTTGTGATGCTTCCTGCATCATTCAGTATTTTGCCCATAGAATTTTTCAGCATTGCAACTAGAGGCTGGAATTTTTTCTTCAGTTCTTTCAGCTTGAGAAATACTGACTGTGTTCTTCCCTTTTGATTTTCTAACTCCAACTTTTTGCACATTTTATTATTATACTTTGTCTTCTTGAGCTGCCTTTTGAAATCTTCAGTTCTGTTATTTTAGCCTTTCTTCATTTGCTTTAGCTACTCTACATTGAAGAGCAAGTTGCAAAGTCTCTTCTGACATCCATTTTGGTCTTCCTTTCTTGTATTTTTAATGAGCTTTTGCTTTCTTCATGTATTATGTTCTTGATGTCAACCCACAGTTTGTCTGGATTTCAGCCGTTGGTGTTCAATGTGTCAAATATATTCTTCAGATGGTCTCTGAGTTCAGGTAGAATATAATCAAGGCCATATTTTGGCTTTCATGTACTTGTTTTAATTGTCTTCAGTTTCAAATTGAACGTGCGTATGAGCAACTGATGGTCTGTTCTACAGTCAGCTCCTGGCTTTGTTTTGGCTGAAGAACTGAGCTTCTCCATCCCCTCTTTCCACAGATGTAGGCAGCCTGATTCCTGTGTATTCCATCTGGTGAGGTCCATGTGTATAACTGCTGTTTATGTTGTTAAAAAATAAAGTATTTGCAATGAATAATTCATTGGTCTTATAAGATTCTATCATGTGATCTTTGGCATCATTTCTATCACCAAGGCTATCTTTTCCAACTACAAGTGATTCTTCTTTGTTTCCAGTTTTCACATTCCAAACACCAGTAATAATCAATACATCTTGATTGCATGTTTGATCAATTTCAGACTGCAGAAGTTGGTAAAAAAAAAAAAAAATCCTTAGTTTCCTCATCTTTGGCTTTAATGGTTGGTGTGTAAATTTGAATAATAGTAGAGAAGAATGGGCAATCTACTTCCATAAAGATAAAAAAGCCAAAACCAAACTCACTGCCATCGATTTGATTTGACTCATAGAAACTCCTCCTTGGGTTTCTGAGGCAGTATCTCTATGGAAGTAGATTGTCCAATCTTCCTTCCAAGGAGTGGCTGGTGGGTTTGAACCAGTAGCCTTCTGGTTAGCAGTCAAACGCCTTAAGCACTACACCACCAGAGCTCTGTGGAGATACTGCCTGGGAAACACAAGGAGGGGTCATTATGAGTCGGAATCGATTCCACCATGGTGAGTTTGTTTTTTTTGGTTTCAGTAGTAATGGGTCTTCCTTGTCGGCATATGAATATTATCCACTGACAGCATTGTACTTTAGGATAGATCTTGAAACATTCTTTGTGATGATGAATGCCATGCCATTCCTCTTCAATTTGTCATTCCCAGTATAGTAGATCATATCTGATTCAAAATGGCCAAAACTAATCCATTTCAGCTAACTAATGCCTAGGATTTTGATTTCATTTTGGACAACTTCCAATTTTCCTACATTCATACTTCATAGACTCCACGCTCTAATTATTAATGGATGTTTGCAGCTGTTTCTTCCCATTTTGAGTCATGCCCCATCAGCAAATGGAGATCCCAAAAACTTTACTCCATTCACATAATTAAGGTTGACTTTACTCTGAGGATGTAGCTCTTCCCCAGCTATATTTTGAATGCCTTCTGATCTGAGGGCTCACCCAGCATTAGACAATATTTCAGGGCTATTCATAAAATTTTCCAGTAATAAATCAGTGTTTCACTGCTTTTCATAAGGTTTTCACTGGCCAATTCTTTGAGAAGTGGATGGCCCCATCCTGCTCCCCAGTCATTTGGGTGTGGTGGTTATGTATACTATTTTAATCACTGAAAAAAAAGAATATTTGACAAAAATTATCTCTGCTGTCTGCTGAAGAGAATCATGCGTAAAGTCATTCCCACATTTCAAAAGTAAACTTCGTGTGCACTTGTTCCAGGAGTGTATTCAGAATGGATTACGTATTTAAATGAGGAAGGAGAAAATGTTCTGTTCCATCAATCCAGATATGAACCTTAGGCTTAAAACTGACCTTTAAGATGCTCTTAGAAAATGGAGTGTTTTATAAAATTTTAACTCAGTAACACTTTTACTGAAGTTAAATCACTCAAGGTACAAAAACTTGAGAATGTATTCAAGTTGAATTTCTAAAATGAAAGCAGTTCTTCAGATACTTTTGATACTAAAATTTTCTTTAAAGAAAGTATTTTCTACAGTGTTACAGTATTAAGAGCTGATTCCAGCCTTTGTTCCAGATATTTTTCTTCCAATGAAATTGTTGCATTAAATCTCAAACATCAGTATAAAAGGTTACTGGCATGATGGATATGGATGGAAATGGCTTCTCAGCATAATGAAATTTGCATGTTTTTTTGTTTTTTTTGGTAAAAATGCTGTATTACATGCTTAATGCTAGTGAGCATCAGGTTGATTTTGAGCAGTCTTTAAATAGTGTTATGTTGGATGTCTGGAAGCACTGGTGTTACGGGATGTGTAAATAGTAGTTGGTTTGGAAATTAATTCATGATAGTCTTAATTATCATTTCAGTGGTTTGGAGATGAAAATTTTCTGTTGTGTTCATTTAATTCATAGAAACACAGTGATCATAGAAACACATTGTCTTAGCTAAAGTCACCAAGAAAAATGTTGAATGTTTAAGGATATCACATTTTTAACCAACATGTGCTTTGTGCATATCAGTGGGTTATGGGACTAATGGAAACTCCTGGAAGTTATCCAAATTCATTTTAAGGCACCGTGGCTACTCAGCTTTCAAGGTCAGAGTAACATATCTCTGTCACAAAGCATAAATAATAAGCTGTAAGTGCACCATGTAATTAGACTAATTAAATGTTCTATAAGTGTTTTTCAAATATTGGCTCTAGACCACTCCTCATCTCTTAATAAGGCTTTGCCTGAGTCTTCATCTTTTCCTTACCACATTGCTGTTTACTGATTGTTCAATTTCTCAGAAGGAGGGATTCAGAGGCCAGTTTGACTTTTAAAGCTTATTGTTCTAATTGGTGAAATTTTTCTGAATTAATGTATTATGGGATGGTGTTAGGAGTTCCAGTGACCCCATGGTTAAGTGCTCAGCTACTAACCAAAAGGTTGGAGGTTTGAACCCACCAGCAATGTGACAGGCTGCTCCAGTAAAAACGACAGTCTTGGAAACCCTCCGGGGCGCTTCTACTCTGTCCTTTGAAGTCACTTTGAGTTGGAATTTCTTCGATGGCGCACATACACACACACACACACAAGCTAGCATTTAAAAAATATGAGTCACTATCTGAAATAAACAACAAACAGGTAACCCAATGATAACGGAGCTCTCCAAAATGTACCTGCTGTGTGAAGCAAAAAAAAAAAAAAACACTGCCTCACAAGTCTTTCATGTATTTTTCTATTACATCCTCATTGAAGCTGTAAGACCGAAATCTCTTAGAAATGTTTAAAAGGCATAATCTTCAGCAAACCAATGTTGTGTGAGCATAAGAGATGGTGATGAACGAACAATTTATGAGTAGCTTTCTGAATATGTTTTTCATAAGCATTCTTAAATCATGTCAAAACTAAGCTTTTGAAAGAAGGAAACTTTCTTTGTTGGTTACCAGGGGTGGGAGGGGAGAGGAGGAAACATTGCAAAAATCTTTTAAAAAATTAAAAATAATAATAATAAAAGCTTTTGAAAATGCATTTTGGCAATTGCAGCAACATGGCTTGCTTGTTCAATTTTGTTAGGCAATTTTTTTTTTTAATCTTTTTATATTCTTGTAGAAAGCCCGACAGCTATGTAGAGAACTACCTAGGAACAATAATGATAGGGTAGCAGAGATTGATTATATGAAAGATACACTTGCTTTTCTGCTGAAATATCCATTTTAATAAGTATATGGCTTTTAAACCAAAATTTAACACTTGTTGTTGTTGTTGTTGTTTGCCATCAAGTTGGCCCCGACTCATAGCGACCCCTCCTTGGGTTTCTGAGGCAGTATCACTACGGAAGTAGGAATGCCCAGAGTACACTAAACTTCAGCACTGTAGGAAAGGAGCTACAAAATAAGAATTGCTGTCTTATAGTTTACAGGTATCTCAGACTAGAGCCCCCCCCCCCATTTACTAATTTACATATCACAACAGGAATAGGACCTGCAATTAAACAGATGCTTTATATATACCAGGCCATGTACCAAAATTTGCATGTTTTATTTGCATTTAATCCTCTCAACAACCCTCTGAGAAGGGTACACAGATTGCCCACATTTGCGAAGAAGAAAAATAATTTGCTCAAAGTCTCACAGCTGGTGAGTGACAGACCCTGCACTAGAATGATGTCTGTTTGATTCCAGCATTTAACCATCATATGTCACCTCTGGTTTTATTTGGAGTTCCAATAATTTTCTTTGTTTTACTTGGACTGTCAAGAATTCCCTTATAGCTCAGGGACTCTGTCACTGCTGGTAGCTGCAGAAGGGTTTTCTTCTTCATCCCCCACCTCCCCCACACACACACTTGTCTACAGAGCTGTAAAGGAAAAATAAGGAAGCTGTTTAAATAAGTCAGTGTTTTGGAAGAAATAATTTATGGTAAAGGATAATCGGTTTACCTCTAAAAGGTAAATTCTCAGCAGAACTAAGTCTATTAGCTGAGTGGTAGTTGAATTAAAGTTTATTGGTTAGTGCCTTGCCCTTGCCCCTTTTGGAGATAACTTAAAAGGTCATCAGGAATGGAGTTGCACTGGAGAAAGAAATCACAAGATATTTATTTGAGGCACCCAATTTCTTATCCGCAGCTCACCAATAAAATAATACTGGCCTCCCAGTAGGCAGACAATTGGGTCATCATCAGCAAAGTGGAATCAACAACCACAAAAAATGAAAAAATTAATAGAATAAAAATGATATTTTATTTCCCTTCACCACCAAGCAGCGACAATAGAAAAATAATCATATGAAATGTTTTACATTAATATTGTATGTGTGCTTCAGTGTTTAGGGCTTTTAAAAATTCATAATCTACTTTTGTCTGTGATAGTTGGCCAGAGACCTGACCTTCTGAAAACTGAAAATTGTGAACTAATATAGAATTTTTCCCAAAAAATAATGTCCGGCAGAGTCCTGGAGTTAAAACAAAGAGCTGAGAAGGGCATGCATGGGAAGGGTTCCGGATCTTTTGAGTCTTGTAATAAATAGTAAGCCCACGAAGCCAAACATTATGCTGGGCTCTATATGATTTTTTGTTTTAGGTGTTACTGCAATTAAGTAGCATTACTAACGAAAACTGAGGCTTAGAAAAGTTCTATACTTTAACTTAGGCAACTCCAATGTCATGAGGTCTGAATTCAAATTTAGCTTTATGCGTGGGCCCAAGCACTTCCACACTGTTCATTTCTGGCCCTGGAGACAGGTTTGCCCTGAGCTTCCAGGAGTTCCTCTGAAGTTAGTTAGCACCAAGAGGCCACGTGCATTGAATTTCTAGGAACTGCTCATTACAAACCTAGTTCGGGGGTCGCTGAGGTAAAAGAAGGGTACGTAAGGAATATGAATGACTCTTTGTAGCCTGGACTCCTGCCCAAGGCAGACACTGTCTTCCCTGGGCACTCAGCCTGGGCACTGTCTGAATGCGGGCTTGGTTGTCTCCCAGTTCTGTCTCCCTCCTGCCAGCCTCTCCTTGTTCCTTACTTTCTCTCCTCTATTTTCCCCTCTTAAATCTTTTTTTCTTTTTAGTTTCCTCTAAATTTTATTGGTATTTATAAGACTGTCAAAACCTGTTTCATTCTTAATCACATCTCCTTTTATACGTGAAATCACATCTACTTTTATATGTCACCTCATTTCCTGAATTTTAGACTTTCTTCTAATTAGTTTATATATTTCCTTTCATTGTCTTCTAGCCTCATATGCTTTTTCAAAAATCTCATATATTTTGTATTCATTTCTAGTTTTAACCTTTTATCTTCATTCAAATATAAGCCTGCTTATATTTAAAATTCTCCTTTATTTCATTTTCTAAATTTCCTTCTTGCTTTTCAAATTTTTTTAAAAAATACAAATGTACTGTTTCTTTTTAACTCTGCTTTTTGTTTACTGCCCGCCCCCCACCAAGAGTCAGCAAAGAATATGATCACAAAGATCATGAAAATGTCTCCAGCAAGCATTTCAGCCCTACAAGTAGTTCAGGTGCTGACAAAGGAGGGTGGGTGCCTTCCATTTTAGAAGAGATGTTGACTTGTGGAAATAATCCAGAAACAGAAGTGTGACAGGGAACAGAACACACACCAGGAGGTGATTTCATGTCTCCAGCTCTGGTAGCGTAGTGCCTAAGGCACTTGACTGCTAACCAGAAGGCTGGTAGTTCAAACCCACCAGCCACTCCTCAGAAACCCAGGAGGGGTCACTATGAGTTGGGTCCAACACAACGACATATAACAACAACAAGTCCCATGACACAGAATGACAGTGGTCTGATTTTTCTCTAATCCTTTTCAATTTCCTTAAAAACTAACTCAAGTGTAAATTTTTAGCATTTTACCTGTATTGAGTTTTTCCTGAAAGTACTTTAGCAATGTTTTTATTTTCCAACAATCATTTAATCAGTATATATAATATTTAATGACATGTGTAAATAAAATAACAGGTACAAATGATCAGTGATTCCCATCATGCAGAGCTAAAGCCCAGGAATTTATCCTGATCTAAATCCTCAGAGGTATGCTACAACATTTCAATACCAAGAGATGAGGGTGAGTTTTTGTGCTCTTTGAACCCTACCTAGTATGATCACTGAAGGAGTCTTGGTGTCTAGTTGCAGCAACTCCACTTCGGTGTTCTGTGACATTGGACATATCTCAACTTCTTTGAGCTTTAGTTACACCAAATCTAAAAAATAAGTGATTAGAAACTTTGGAAATATCTCTTAAATAAAGAGCAACATAATATCATCAAAGCTTTCCAAATGTGTCCTCACTCAACAACCTTCCAGAATAAACTCAGCTCCCTAGCTTGGTGGCTAGGGCTTTTAAATATTAATAATCTAACTCTGTCCTCTGGTGGCATAAAGCATATGGCGTTTGACTGCTAAACAAAAGGCTGGCAGTTCAAACCCACCAACCACTCCTCGGAAGGAAGATTAGGCAATCTACTTCTGTAGTGATACTGCCTCGGAAACCGAAGGAGGGATCACTATGAGTCGGATCTGACTCTATGGCGGTTTTGTTTTGTTTTGAGTCCTTAACAGTTGGCCAGACTACTTATTCTTGCACAATGAGCCCAGCCAGTAGTTCTCTAGCTTACATGTTTTCTTCTCCCACCAGAGCTGAGTTACATGTTCACCAAGAGTGAGGTGGGTTTTTTTTTTTTTTTACCAAACCTGTTAGCAGTTGTATTGCCAATTATAACTTCATAATTTAATGAAATATTACATATTGATTAAACGAGTATTGGGAAAAAGACTCCACAAACATATACTAATAATTTACTGTTAAATCAGGTGTGGGCAAAACTGAAAATAATTAGATTGGAAAAAAAAAAAAAAAACTTTGGAAGGATTCTGCTCTCAGATCACCCCACCAGTGTCTGCACATTTCCAACCCCATTTTTAAAGAAAGAGAAACTAGACACTGTAGATGTTGCATTCTGGGTAGGATGCATGCAAGAAAAAAATTCAGGACTTCTATCACAAAATCTATAGTCAAAGAAAAACCTTTGGCCCTGTATAAACTGACTGTTTCTATTAACTAATCAATGTCCTAATCTCATTGAATAAGAGAGTTTTTGCTGAATGAGGAATAATTTAACAAAATAAATTTACCCTACTAGTTAATTATCTAGGAGCTCTGGTGGCCTAGTGCCTAAGGCATTTGACTGCTAACCAGAAGGTTGGTGGTTCAAACCCACCAGCCACTCCTCAGAAGGAAGGTTGGGTAATCTACTTCCATAGTGATAGCACCTCGGAAACCCAAGTAGGGGCCGCTATGAGTCAGATCTGACTCGATGGTAGTTAATTACCCAGAGTAATAATTTTTTTTAAGTATTAATCACATATTGTAACATTTAAACAAAGGTAAAATGGGAAAGCCATATTTTATATTTATCCCAAATTTAGTGTTAATTTTATATGATATGATATATATAAATAATTTTGAAAAGAGCAGGCATTAGGGTTATGGAATCTTTGGATTCACATGGACATGGGTTTAAGACTTTGCTCTCTCTTGGGCAAATTACTTAACCTCTCTCAAATTGTTTCCTTCTCCGTAAAATTGGAATCAGCCTACCTTGCCAAGGGTTGCTGTGCGGATTAGAAGTAATGTATGTAAAGTGCCTTAGCGCAGAGTCTGGCACGTGATAGGCACTCAATAAATGGTAGCTATTTTTCTTTAGAAAGATATTGTGAGTAGAATAAACATCTCATGACTTTAAGTTTTAGAAAAATAATCAGACATCAGGACTTCAACTGGATTGTCATTATCTTCCTCAAGCCATGTGGCCAGGATCTATCAGTAAAACGTCTATGAAAAATGCACCCTCAGCCACCAGACTCATGCCTACAAAGGACAGGATTCCAACTGTGACTCTAGGGAATCCTGCATTTTATGCAGCAATGTAGGTTAATGAGAGCAAAGGGGAACAGGCTTCTCAGTCTCCTTTTGGAATACTTACTTAGCTAATTAAAAAAATTATGCAAAGAAATGTGTCACTCAGTTTTCCTACTTCTCTATTTCTCCCATTTCCCTCTTCTTGCCTTCTCATTCTTATTAAGAAGCAGATAAGTCTCTGCTTTATTTCTTTTTAAATATTTCTTTCATTTCTTAAATATTGCTTGAGTATGTACTATGTATTCCATACATAAAAGTAGACGGTGGAACAGAACACAAAAGTGGATGATGTCCCTGCCCTTAAATTAACAATGATAGTAACTAACACATATTCATTTTTCTTTTTCTTGGCTAAACTCTGTGCTGAAACCCTTCCATGAACACTATCTCATTTAAGATTTCTAATTAGTGGAACAATACCATGACATAACTACTATAATTGTCAACATTTTGTAGGTGAGAAAACTGAGGCTTAGCAAGATAAAATAATTTGTTGAACATTAAACACGTTGTTGTTGTTGTTATGTGCCATTGATTTGGACCCAACTCATAGCAACCCCTCCTTGGGTTTCCGAGGCAGTATCACTATGGAAGTAGATTGCCCGACCTTCCTTCTGATTACTGACTGGTGGGTTTGAACCTTCAGCCTTCTGGTTATCAGTCAAGTGCCTTATACACTACACTAAACGAGCTCCCCATTAAGCGTGTAGTCAGTGGTAAATCTGAGAACCTCAGTTCCTAAGGACAATTTATGATACAAATAACAAGGCTTGAAACAGAAACAAATATTTAAAAGAATAATTACAACTCAACAAGATAAAGCCTTATTTATGAGACTATAAAGAACAGAGTGAGTGAATCAGGAGCTGAGAAAGTCTGCACAGAGGAGATCGTATTGGAGCTGGGTTTTGAAGGATAGGTAGGAGTTTGCTAGATGAACAAAGTGGAAAAGGACCATTCTAAATAGAGGGAAAATATGTACAAAGCAATCAAATGTGACAGAAGCTGAGATAATCTAACTCAGAAGTTCCATGTGCCTGGAAAAATATATGTCTAATGGAGTGTAGTGAACCAAACATCCGGGGAGAGATATTGAGGCCAGATTGAGGAAAACTTTCAATGCCTATGACTGCTGGGGCTTATGTCTGTTGCTTTAGGCCCATGAAGGAGAAATAGAGGGAATTTGAGTTTAAGGCATGTGTTAGACTGGGTTCTCTAGAGAAACAAAAACCAGCAAAGCATATATATATATATATATATAGAGAGAGAGAGAGAGAGAGAGAGAGAAATTTATCTTAGGAAAATGGCTCACAAATGATAGAAACCGGCAAGTCCAAAGTCCCTGGATCAAACGTCAAGCTGGAGGCTTTTCCTGGCTCCCACAGCCGCAGGGGCTGAGGAACTCAAGGCTGGTAGGCAGTACACTGGCTGTTGACTCCAACGAGTGACGAATCCAAGATCTCCAGGCCGAATGGTGGACTGCTCATTCACAGACAGTTGTAGGCAGCACAACAGAATCCCGATCCACAGAAGAATGTCTCTCTTCCCAGGATGTCCCTGGATATCCTGGAAGTAGGCCACACCCCTAGGGAAACTCCCCTTCAACAGATTGGCCACTCAGAACACAGTCATCAGATTCCATCATGGGAACAACCACACAGAACTGGGGTCCAGCCAAGTTGACACACAGCTCCAACTATCACAGGGCATTTTTAAAATGTGCTAAGTATTATAATTTGTTCTTATTTACATCATTTCATTTAATTATCACAACCATACAAAGAAGTGGACTTTTTTTTATTCATCCACCCCCCCCAAGAAATAGAACTATATGGAACCCTAGAATCCTCCTTGTTTGTCTTCTTCCAGTCATTACACTCCCAAGGGCAACACTAACATGACTTCAGACAATATACTTGAACTTTGCCTGTGTTCAAACTGTATATGCATAGACTTGTGAAGCATGTAACATTTTGCATATGGATTCTTTATTCAATATTATGTTTGTGAAAATCATTCCTGCAGGCATAGGCACTTGTAGTTCATTTCTTTTCATTACTATATAGTATTCCATTGATAAATATATCATAATTCATTTACCCAGCCTTGGAGTGGTTATTTTTTCTATTTAACAAATGATGAAACCAAAGCTTGAAGTGGTTAAAGCACTTGTTTTAAATCACAGAGTTAGTGGAAGAACTAAGTCTCTGATCCAGTATCATCTAATTGTAAAGGCTGATAGGTAGCATAATATGGGATTTAAAGAACCTAGTCTCTAGTCAACAAAAACGTATTTTGTGTTTCCTATGTGCCAGGTGCCTTTCTAGTTATTGGGTGCATAGTAAGGAATGAGGCTGGTACCCTGAACTCCTAATAAGCATATAAAGCTACTGAAATATAGATAGCTTCAGCTACTAATAAGTTCTAGGAAGGAGATAGTAATAAACATGTGTAGAGTACTAACTTTGTGCCAGGCCTTATCCTAAGTACTTGACTGTATTAAAAAATAAAAGCAGTTGCCATTAAGTCAATTCTGGCTCATGGAGACTCCATGCATGTCAGAGTAGAACAGTGCTACATAGGGTTTTCAGTGGCTGATTTTTCAAGAGTGGATGACAGGCCTTTTTCTGAGGAGCTGTGGGTAGACTGGAAGTTCCAACTTTTCGGTCAGCAGCCAAGCATGTTAACTGTTTGTGCCAGCAGTGCCCAAAATAATCCCATGAGGTAGGTACCACAGTTGTTATCATGATCTTTATTTTATAGACGATGAAGCTGAGGTGTGGAGAGTTTAAATGACCTGCCCATTTTCTTCAGTTAGTAAACAGGTGTGTGTGTGTGTGTGTGTGTGTGTAGGTAGACACAGGGGCTGGGGACTAAATCCAAATCTGTTGATCAGTTGCCATAAAGTCTATTCTCACTCATGGCATCAGGGTTCAAGTCTAGGGAGCTTGCCTTCAAAACCTGTATACTTAAACTACAGAACTATGAAGGTTAAAATGGTCAAGATAATGCAACTAGAATATCAGGAAAGACCTCCTTGAGGAAGGGACACTGGAGTTAGAGAGCTAAATGGTGAAAGGAAGGTATTTGTTTTAAGATCTGGAGGAAGAACATACTAAACATAAGGAACAGAAAATAGAAAGGCCTTGAATCAGGGAGGAGCTTGACAAGCTCAAGTATTAGAAGGGGCAGAGTGGAGGGAAATAAGGCCTTAGCCAAGTACATTTGGGGAGCTGTAGAGACATGGACAGGACTATTACCTTCAAAGTGTGTACTGTTGTTGTTGACTGCCGACAAATTGGCCTCCAATTCATAGGAAGCCTGTTCACTACGGGATCAGACCATTGTGATCCATAAGGTTATCTATAGCTGATTTTCAGGAATAGATCACCAGGACTTTCTTCCTACTCCATCTTAGTCTGCAACCATCACTGAAAACTCTTTAGCACCATAACAATAAGCAAGCTTCCACTGAAAGACAGGCAGTGACTGTGCATGGGGTGCATTGGCCTGGAATGAAACCTGAGTCACCCTCATGGAAAGCAAGAATTCCACCACTGAACCACCACTGCCCCCTCTTCACATACT
Organism: Orycteropus afer afer; assembly: GCF_000298275.1. Lineage (NCBI taxonomy): Eukaryota > Metazoa > Chordata > Mammalia > Tubulidentata > Orycteropodidae > Orycteropus > Orycteropus afer. Next base: position 3,901,504 of record NW_006921776.1, on the reverse strand, counting down.
CGAGGCTATTTTTCTTTATACTTTGCTCTATTCTAATCTACTGCATTGGACTCTTATGTGGAGTAAGTATGATGCTCTATATAAAGGTTTAGAACATTGACAGGTGAGAAGGGTGCAAAACTTTACTTCCTCCCATTTTTGCTCTTTTCCTGTGCTGCTCCTACCCTGATGGCAGTGGTAAACCCAGCAACTACTGGAGACCAGTAGCTTGTCAAAGAACGTGACTGACTCATATTTCTCAGTGTTTCCTGTGTGCTGTTTTTCATTACTGATTGCAAATTGACAACTAGCATTTGAATCTGTTATGGAAGACATATCAGAGCAGAATCCTTTCCACGCGTGTGTATCAGGCATGGACAAAGCCCCAAAAGTGAAAGGAGCAGAGAATACAAAGAGCAGGAGGCTCAGTAAAACTTTATCAGGATTCCCTGAATCTGGAAGTGCATTTTCAAGGAAAGCTAGAAGACAGTTAGGGTGCATTTCCAATAAAAACAAAACTGCTTCTGTTTGGGATTAGTTACTACTTTCAAGACAGGATGCTCTGCAGTGTTTCAAGGTGAGACAATGTTATGTGTGGCTCATCGCTATGAGCCTGTTCTAATTATATGCCTCCTTGATTATTGTTCTGCAGATTGATTAGAACCATATTCAAGACATTTGTAGATCATAGTTCCTGGACACTGCTATATGTTAGCAAATCAAGTATGATTTATCCCTGGAATTATTGGTTAGGGATGGCTTCTTTTTTTCAATGCATGTTCTCTCTAGCTTATAATTTTAATTAGTGCTTGCTCCCAGTTCAAAATGAGAATGGGGATGATTGTCACTTCAGCACTGATGCACAGTCTCAGCTTGTAATGCAGCTTTGACTTTTGCATTCAGATTCCTTAATCAATGCTGAATGTATGATAAGGAAAACTGCTGAATTAAAGTTATAGGGCAACAGGAAACTGAAGAGCCATTCAATTTAGGAAGTGATTTGACTTAGATTACTGATAGGCAAAGCTGAATTTGACAGTGCTGGGTATCCTTATCCACTATGCCCAATTCTGGCTAATGACCCTTCTTCTCCTACCCCCTGCCCCTAATTTTAAGAGAATAGGACAATATGCTCAAGAGGGCACTGGGAAGACCTGGATGTCAATCTTCTGTTTTGTTTGCATCTTCTTGAGAAAATGAGTAACAGCTATCATTGCTGCCATGCTATTGTAGCAGCTTTTGCTGCCCACAACACCCCACCATTTTTCTTCCCACCATATAGAGACATCAAATCTTCTCCCTCTTTTCTTGATTGCAGTACACAGAGGCTACCTTAGCAATTCTCTATCTTTTGGCTGTGGCAAATGTCTGTGTATCAGGGAAGTAAAATGACTTTCTGAAAATGTAAAATAACTGTAAGAAAAACCTGCTTTGAATTTCTGATTACCCTCTTTCCACCCAATATAATATTGTATTGTTTCTTGAAAGATCTAGTGTCTTGAACAAGATAATTATATTCCCCTAATACTCGAGTAGAATTTTCCCTCTGTACAAGAGAGTTACCTCTTTCAGAAAGATTTAAGTTCAAATTTAATCACTTCGTCTCTGAATTTCAAGTGAAATTTAATTATCATCATCTTGACTTACATTGACTAATACACAAACAGTACCAATGAGAGCAGAAAAGTACAAATGTGCTCTAAGGAAAATAAAGAGCTGAAAGGAATTTGACAGAACTTTGGAACTTTCAAGAATGTAATCTCTTTCAGCAAGTTCAAGCCCTTTTCCTCCTCAAAATGCAATTGGTATTTAAATACAATAACTTGGCAGTACAAATATGAATATTTAACAGAAACAAGTTGATGCAGTTTAAATGTTCCTGGGCCCAGGTTTAGCAGAATTTTGTTAAAGAAAATTTACTTTCATAAAATGAAAGTAAGTGTTTGAAATGAAATAAAGTTTTCCTGAGGATTTTTATCACCTACTAAAACTTAGAGAAGGCTGTTTCCTCCTAGAGTTGAATTTGATGACCCAAAAAAAAGCGGTATTAAACTTTGCCCTTAACTGAAGTCCAGATAAAGGAAGGATTCTAAGTCAGTGACCATTTTTGTGGTCTTTATTTGTACATTCAATTTGAGATATTCCAAAGTATTATTTCATTGACTCTATTTGTTTTTGCTTTATTTTTAAATGTTTTGAATCTTAGAATCCTTCATACAAAAATCAGTAATAACCCCTCATGCCATTCCAGCATGTACCATACTGACCTGAAGCATGTCCATTTTTATGTCTGTTTCCCCCAGTGTTAACTTCTTTCGACAAAACAACATCTCTCACTCATCTTTGAAATAATGTATGTTGAATGAACAAAGAAGAAAATAAAAGTCTTGTATCTTTAGTCTGTCAACATAGGGAAACAAAGACGTAGAATATTATTTTTAAAAAAAAAATCAATGAAATTGCTGTGCAATGGACTGGATTTTTAGGACAAAGGATGATGTTAGCTGATAATTTGAGGGATGGGGCATAAAAGGGAATTACTAACACCAGTTGTCTTTGAGTCAGTTCCAACTTATGGTGACCCCATGTGTGTGCAGACTCGGGCTCCATAAGCTTTTCAGTGGCTGATGTTTCAAAAGTGGATTGCCAGGAATTTCTTTGCAGGCACTTCTGGGTAGTCACAAACCACCAACATTATGGTTAACAGCCAGAGTCTCCAGGAGGGACTTCCTCATAATAAAGTACATCCCATTGAAATGGAGGTCCCACTGCTCCTCCCATTCTTTAAGATCTGTATCTAATAGTTCAACAAGTCACATGAAGGAAAATGAAGAAAACGAGTATTTATTAAGTGCTTATTGTTTGCAGGTCACAATCCCAAGTCTCAAAACACATTATTTCAATTTGTATATCTTAACTCCACCCTTTCTTCTCCATTTCTGTTACCACTGCCTTAGTGTAGGCTCCGTCACAGGCTATCTCTCTGTAGAATGTCCTGCCTGCAGTCTCCAATGTGGTCAGTGTGTTAACACAAGATGTATTTTTCTAAGGCTTTCTACTCTCTTGTTTCCCACAGGCCGTAAAGTAAAATTTTTATTCTTGACCTTCAAAATTCTCCATAATCTACCCCATTCAACCTGACCAAACTATTCACATGCACTGTCACCACAGCTCACTACTAATTCTCCAATCTACCTCAGTTACTTCATACCTTATTCCAAGCCTTGCTTTCCCTACTGCTTCCATTGATCTAAATCCTACCCACCATCCTTTCTCTGAAGATTTCTCTGACTTCCAGACACCATGATTATAATTTCCTGGATTCTTTAAGCAATTCTTATCTGTGTCATATATTTTTGTCCCAGTGTGAATAAAAGTTGGACACTTTCATATCTATATTTCTTATTTGTTAAAGTTCCAATAGAATATAACTTCCATTAACACAATGAATATGTCTTTTCCACATTACGTATCCTAATTCATAGCAGAGTGCTCTACACACCCTGAGTTGCAATAAGTATATGTTTATATGATATGTTGATATAGATTCACTTCTGTTTCTTTCAGTAGAGTATTGATACCCTAATAATCCTCCCACTGAATACACTTAAAACTGCTAAATAAAATTATTTAAAATGTCTTTTAAAATGCATTTAGGAGCCTACAATAAAGTAAAACCAAAAGCTAAGAGGAAGGTGGACCCTTTAGCGATAAACTATCTAAGCTATATACTGAAACCCAACTCTGCCTCATCCTCCCAGGGAATTTACCAAATCTGGGAAATTTGAGCTTTTATTTTCATAGTGTATTGAGCCATAGGAATCAGAAGACAATGCTGGGGACCTCTCCTAAGAATCCATGCTCTTAAACTGGCTCCACATGGACTTGCACCTCAAATGCAAATTACGAAAATCTCAAGTTCATAATTGTTTTAAAGAGGTCGTGCTCATGTGAAAGATTAATAAAAAAAAAGTTGTCACTTCATACATATGTGTCACTAAACCACTTAGAAAATTGGGGGACTGATCATCAATTGTTCAGGCATTGCTTTTTGATGTATCTTGAGTACTAGATCCACCTTAATTTTTTATTTCTCTCTCTACATCCATTAATACAGAAAAATAGCAAAGACTGTGTTGAAGTGACAACAGCATTTTTGCATTCTGAGAAATACAATGTCCATAGGTCATGCATTTTTTGTGGTTAGAGAGTCAGGAAGAGCCATGACATCAGTGTGTCCTTGTTTTTGTCATTGTTAGGTGCCCTCTAGTCAACTCCGACTCATAGCAACCCTGTGTACAACAGAAGGAAACTCTGTCCGTCCTGTGCTAGCCTCACAATCCTTGCCGCACCTGAGCCCGTCATTGTGGCTACTGTGTCAATCCATCTTGTTGAGACCCTTTCCCTTTTTTGTCTACCCTCCACTTTAGCTAGCATGGTATCTTTCTCCAGGGAATAGCTCCTTCTGACAACATGACCAAAGTAGGTAAGATGAAGTCTGGCTATTCTCGCTTCCAAGGAGCATTCCAGCTGCACTTCTTCCAGGACAGATTGGTCCATTCTTCTGGCAGTCCATAGGACTTTCAGTGTTCTTTGCCAGCACCACAACTCAAAAGCATCAGCTCTTCTTCGGTCTTCCTTGTTCATTGAGTGTGTCCTTGGAAACTCATTTTTCGCGAGCCCCATGTAACTAAAATATCAAAGGTCCTGGTATTACCTCATCTTGTCTCAATCCAGTGAAGCTATTTCCCAAGAATACATCTTAATCATTAAGATTTAGGCTAACAATTATATATACCTTAACCTGCTCAACAGCTGAGGATTTCAAGAGATTGCCCCTAGGAAGGCAAATGACCAATGACAAATCATACATACTATTGAATAAACGAGAAAAACAACATGGCACCATGATAAAAAGTGTAGCATGAAGGAAAGAAAATATTATCCTTTTCTTCTGTTAGAAAGTTATATAAACTGTTTCTCCTTTTTTAGTATAAAACATTAATCTATATGTTAAACATTTATTTAACCCCATTCTATTTTATATAGTTTGTATAAAACAGACCCAGAAACCTGTCTAAAATAATACTTTTCCATGAAGCAGACTCTTAGTAACACACAAACAACAAAAACAAAATAAAAAATCATGAGCATTAAAAGAATTAAATATAAAAATTGAATTTTTAAAGTTAAAAAAAGTAGATGGAGGTTTAGATATTCCTCATGAAGGAATAAAGGAAATCACAAGATAAATCACACAAAACAAAATGATATTAAAAATAATGAAGAAAATTATGAAATAATCAACATTCAATAAAATGTTAATATATATTTAAATTTACTAGTGTCAGAGACATTTTATTGAATGTTGATTATTTCATAATTTTCTCTGGTAGTGTAGTGCCTAAGGCACTTGACTGCTAACTAGAATGCTGGCGGTTCAAACCCACCAGCCACTCCTTGGAAGGAAGATGGGGCAATCTACTTCCATACTGATACTGCCTCGGAAACCCAAGGAGGGGTCGCTATGAATCCGGTCCGACTCCACGGCAGGTAACAACAACAACAGTGTTAGAGAGGAGTTCTAGTAGTGCAGTGCTAACCAGAAGTCTGGCTGTTCAAACCCACCAGCAGCTCCATGGAAGGAAGATGGGGAAATCTACTCCATTAAAGATTTACCACCTCAGAAATTCAATGGGGGTCTCCATGAGTTAGGAGCTCTGGTAGCGTAGTGCCTAAGGCACTTGACTGCTAACCAGAAGGCTGGCGGTTCAAACCCACCAGCCACTCCTCGGAAGGAAGATGGGACAACCTACTTCCGTAGTGATACTGCCTCGGAAACCCAAGGAGGAATCACTATGAGTCGAGTCCAACTCCACGGCACATAACAACAACAAATGAGTTGGAATCAACTCAGTGGCAGTGAGTTTAGTATCAGAGAGATGTAAATTGTAACCAGAATGGATTGAGCAGTTAGGAAAATATACATTTTCAACATCATAGCAAGATGTCTATTGAGAATCTGAGTTACAGTTCTTACTAAATTCATCAATAGAAGCTGGTCATTTATTTAATCTAAGAAATGAGATGTTTAAGTAGTAGTAGAAATGTTACTATTTCAAAGAATATTGATTGGTTTCATTTCTACAGAAGAAAGCTAAATAGGAAGTAGATCTTGTGGGACAATTTATCTTTTAGTGAAGGTATTTTGGATATTTTGAGACACCAGTTTTGTAGTAGGTTGTGGAAGGTTTGAAAGTCTTTTCTGATGATGTTTAAAAGCAGGAGAGATTTTCTTCCATCTCAGGTGGTTCTGTTTTAGGCTAGAAGCTCTACTAAAAATCTCTTTAAGGACCCTTTAGAGTTGTGATTCCATCCAGACTTTATGCGACACAGCTTTAGGAAAGCATGTTTTAAATAGATCTCACTGCTTGATAAAACGAGCTTGCATGCTCTTAGCTGAAATACTCCTTTAACATTACAGGGTCCACACACACGTGGCACTTGATTTGTTACAAGAGCAAATGAATGGAGCACGTTATTTGCTCCACTGAAATAACCCTCCTTTGGGGTCTATGAAAAGTACGTATTCTCTCAGGGTTTATATGAAACAGATTAAATAAGCTAACAATGTGAAAATGCTTAACCCACAGCCTGATCATAGGAGGCATCCCAGCAAATATTATTTGGCACACTATCAAAGAATATGGTTGAAAATGGGCTTACATTATTCCTACAAAATAATTATGATACAGATAATGGTTACAATGGGCCAGACTCTCATTTAATCTTTCAAAAACTCTGAAGGAAGTATTATTATTAGTAGCTTCATTAGTGTTCCTCTCTAGGATGAAGAAACTAAGGTACAGAGTGGTTAAGAGATTTCTCCCAAGCCACATAGCTAGTGATCTGATTGAGATCCAGGTAGTCTATTGCCAGCGTCCATACTCTTTACAAGTCATATAGTGCTAGGTGAAAAAGAATTAAAAATTCAGTCAAAGAGTAGCTTGTCTTTAAGTATTTATCAAAGTGTGATCCTCATTCTACCTGCATCAGGTTCTGTTGTGTAGCTTTTTAAAACGCTGACTCTGGGGTCTGAGCCAGGGTCTGTGGAGTCAAATACGCTAGGGTTGGTGCCTAGGATTCCAGATTTCAAATAAGCTCCCCAGGTTATTCTTCTGTTTTTCTAGTTTTAGAGACAATGGACAAATACTCAACTGCATTCTCTTAACTAGATTAGAAAACTAAGGAGACAGGTATAAGCCCATATTTGTCTGACCTCACAATCCATGCATTTAACTAATGCTTGCCAAGTGGACTTGATTTCACCTACTTCTTCAGATAAAAGTGAACCACAATTCATTCATTTGTGCTTTATCATCCACTTATTTATTTATTGAATTCAGCAAATATTAACAGAATGTCTCATTAGTATTAAAATATATATATATAGAGAGAGAGAGAGATAAATTGAGGAATTTCTTTCAAATAAAGAGAAATCTCTTTTCCTTGAAAAGGAACAATAAAAGCCTCTCCAAAATTACCAAAAACACAAAACTCATCTCAGTGCAATGGGATGGATTCCAACTCACAGTGACCCTATGTAGTCAGACTAGAACTTCTCCATAGAATTTTCTTGGCTGTAATCTTTAGGGAAGAAGTTTACCAGGCTTTTCTTTTGTGGCACCACTGTTGACCTTTAGCTTACTCATCAGTCACAAACTGCTTCCACCATCTGTCCAGAATGACCAAAAATGTTGCAAAATTTATGGATGACCAGTGTGTTAGGAAGGACAGTGTTACAACTGATAAAATCAATCTTTTCATTAAACATTCCTTTATGAATACAGTTAATGACTCAAAAGTGTAGGACTCTTTTTGCAGCACTCTGAAGGATACACAAGAGTGACTCTTGGTGGAGGAGGAACATACTGTGTACAGATAGTTATCAGAAAAGCAGAACATGTAAAGTGCAGTGATGAGGAGAGAAGAGTATGAGGAGAAGATAACCTCTAATCAGAGATTAGGAGGCTTTCAATCAGTGGAAGAGGAGAGAAAGTGGATTCCAGAGAAAGCCACAGTGACTTAAATGCTTGAGGTTGTGTCTGGCTTTTCCTGAAGTGTGAGGCTATGGACAGAGGTAGCAGACAATCAGGCTCGAAAAACAGCCTGAGGACAGATTGTGGGAGATTTAGGACTTTGTGGTGGAAAGTTTGTATTTTATTCTAGGTAGACCATCATGAATTTCTGAGAAGAGGAAGGGCTAACCACAGATATGCTTACAATATTATATGCAGTTCCTCTTCCAGGGGTAAATAAGTGCTGGAGCTGTGGACTGTAATCTTGACCTAGTGAAATAGTTCAGATATTAGGCAAAAGAGAGAAGAGTGGGAATGGGAAGAAGAGCTGAATTTGGGAGATTACAGATTTACAGGACTTGGCTGCTAGCTGTATGTCTGGAAGAGGGAAAGAAAAGATGAGCTATTTTTATTAATTTAATGAAAAAAGTAGGATGACATTTCATAAATTGTGTCCATACACAGTTCACCATAATTTCTGAAAAACATTGATTATACAGATCATTAACTCTCGTGAGTTTTTGATTATCCAAGTTTTAAATATTTGGCCAAAAATACGGTTCTCTTATGACATAAAAAACAAAGGGGCAAAGTATTTGAATTTGTGATTAAATAACAAAGAGATTCAAATAAATTTAGGCTCAATAATCAATGAAGTAGATTAACTCATTAATCAAGAGTAGATTAACTCTTGTTGAATGAATGAGTCAAGACAGTAAACTGACGATCTCTTCTAGATTATTTTAAGTAAATTCTTCTAAATTGAGAACTTCTTGTTAACTCTTTTGTACCTAAACACAATTTCAAAATGACAAAAACACTAGTGACAGGATTTAGAGGCCCATAACTCCCCAGAAAGTAGAGGACAAGAAGTAATTTGAGAGTCAGTACCTGAAACTGTACATACAAGGAAATAGCACCATACAGATTAACAGTGTGACCAAAGCACCAAGATTGACTCTCTCACTCTTTCTCCCAGTCATTCTAGTTATTCTTGGCATTCTGATCTCTTGGCCCATTCTTCTCTCTTCTTTCATAGTAATCTTCTTACTACGCAATTCAATTTTACACCCTTCATTCAATTCCTGCTCTCCTTCATTCTGGAGACACTTCAATTTTCTTCTAATTGCATACCTTTATGCCTGCCTCTCCCTGTGTCTAGAGTGTTTCCCTTGCCTGGATTTGCCAAATACCTTCCATTCCAGCCTTCAAAGACCTCTTTCATTTTCCCTTCCTCTACAGAATCCATCACCACTAAGTGTGTGTGATATTGAATCTCTCCTTTAGTCTGGCATGCTATTTACCCACTCCACAAAAACCACAACTGCTGAACTCAAAACATAATATGATACTTATTTAGAATAGGTTTCCTTTAGCTCTAATATCACCCAAGTTAGATAATTCTATGTTGACCACATTAATATTGTGTGGTCTGAAATGTAAGCATGTAGACAACAGGAACTGATTCTATTTAACTTCCCTAGAGAAGAATAGGCCTAATACAATGGGTCTAAATGTCCTATTTATAAGTACTGCAGTGGGTACCATTTTGTAATACTCAATCTGGGAATCAGACTAAGGCTTTGTACAGAATGGCCATATTATGACTATGCATATTTGTGTTTCATGGTAAAAGGTTTGAACTGTGGTCATAAAGAGGCACTCTTGAGGTCAGGAGGACAATGGTGCTTCAGTGGTACAATTCCCACCTAACATGTGGGAGATTTGGGTTTGAGCCCTAGCCAAAGCACCTGATGTGCAGCCATCTGTCTATTAGTGGCTGCCTACATGTTGCCATGATGGTGAAAACGTTTCATTGACGCTCCCTGACTAAGATAGATTAAGAAGAAAGGTCTGGCAATCTACTTCTGAAAATCAGCCAGTGAAAACCCTACAGAACATAATAATCTGATCCACAATTGATCATGGGGATGAGGCCCTCCCTGGCAGCATATCGTTCCATTGTGCATGGGGTCAACATGAGTCAGGGGCTGACTTAACAGCAGCTAACAACAACTTGAGCTCAAAGATTGTGACTTGGGGCAAGGAAAAGGGGGGGAAAAAAAAGAGAGAGAGAAAATCACATGTCTTATGAAACTTCACTTAACAAGTCTGCTTTCTCATCCAAATGGGAAAGCTATAAACTAAAAAACAAAACCCACTGCTGTGGAGTTGCCTCTGACTCATAGAGATCTTACAATATAGAGTAGAACTGCCCCCAAGGCTATAAATCTTTACAGAAGAAGATTGCCTCATAGAGATTCTTTTCTTCCATGGAGCAGCTGGTGGTTTGAACAACAGACCTTTCGGTTAGCAGCCCAATGCCTTAACCCCTGCACCATTGCTCCTTCTGGTTTATAGCCCAATGCTTTAACCACAGCACCACCAGAGCTCTTTGGGAATATGATAGTTCTCCCTATGTCCTGGTTTAGGCTGCTATCATTATTTCTCACACACTCACCCCTCTGCTTCATTAACTAATCATAGACCAGGAGCTGTTCTAGCAGCATGCACTGTTTCTTCTAACTCTGCAAGTAAAGCTAACACTCACTGCTTAATCACTTTTCTCTCAACAGGTAAGTGTAATAAAACAGTGGGGAAAATGACAAAATTTAGTGTGCCATTTTCTGTGTTAGAAGTCATGCACTAACTTTTTCTTTGACATTCAATCACTTATTGCAGCACAGTGTGAAACTCACACAGGTGCGACCTCAGCATCCTCAGTCCTGAAACAGGAATAAGCAGTATCCTCTAGTTCAAATCCTGGGCTGATGACGCCTGCATTACCGACTGGGAGATGGCAGTAGAGGATTGAGCAAAAAAGCTTGGACTATACTTTTTGAGGATTTTAATGGCTCTTAGTGCAATCGAGGTAAACATAGGAAATGGAGATCTGGAATGGACACTCACCTGTGTTATCTAACTCAGTGTCCTATTTATAGAGTGAGAAACCAGGGCTCAGGGCAGGCAGGTGATGTTCCCAAAGACACACAGCTATAATGTGAATTAATCTGATATATGTGGGAGATTATTAGATTAAGTAGCAACAGAGGGCTCTGATAAACATTTCCAGTTTTGGTTTTATTATATCTCAGGAAAACTTAGTTGTTTTGTTTTTTTTTAACATAGAATACTGGCAAGCAGTACCCATCAAATATGCGTATGTTACAAACAGATTATGGTAGACATTGCCATTTTTATTTAATATAAAATTTGTATCTCTTGCTGGGATCACTGAAGACTTCTTCAGTGCTGCTTCTTCTACCAACTTCCCTGCAAGTGGAAGAAGCCGTGTGACTAAAGGTCACTTGTGACCAGTCTAAGGTGAGCCAATGAACAATGCTTGAATGAGTTTTCCAGGTTTTTTTTTTCCTCCTCTCTCTCTCCCTTTATTGTCTAGGGTGGAGTCACAAGATTGAAATAGCCTGAATCTCTTAGTCACCCTGTGGATGACCACTGCTCTGGAGAATTGCCTGGAGGAGGAAAAAAACTTGTATCTTTTAAGTGACCGAGATTTGAGGATGATTTTTTACTGCAGCATAAACATAGCCCATTTTAATACAAAGAAACTACTGTTTTTTCTGAGTTTGCTTTCTATCATTCTCATTTTTTAAATATTATTTTGTATAAACAGAATATATGTGTATCAGATAAATAATAACCTGAAAACGATTTTCCTTAACATATGATTTCTTATGTTTTGTGGGACTCTACTGAGCAGATTCGTTGCCTGAGCTCTGCAATTCCCCTTAAGACCTGTTAGTGATGGGTTTCTTTCTGAGCCAGGGTTTTCTAGAAGAAAAAACCTGAAGCAAACACTTAAGTGCTAATACTTCATGAGGGTGTAATCCCAGGGAAGCAGAAGTGAGGCAAAAGGAAAGCAAGGACAGGAAAGGAGAACAAATAGCAGGAAATAAATTATGAAGCTGGCTATAGCTTTGTGACAAGTTGACTGCTTGGTGTCTCAGGATGTCTTCAGAGGAGTTGAATGAGCCTCTTGTAATTCCAACAGTATGGAGAATGGATAGGAAGAGAGGAAAAGTTATTTTCTGATTCCCATTTCGCATTGGTCAAAGTTTGTCCCATAGGCTTGAACTCCATGACATCTGCATGTACATAGAGGGGCTAGTATCTCATGCTTCAATGGCAACAGGGAAACCTCTGGGTATGAAGTGAGGTGTCCATGCTGTGATAGTGAGAAACACGTGGGACTGAGAGTATTTGCCAAAGCAAGCAGCAGAGATCTGGCTCCATGATGTGGGGAGTAGCACAAGGCACAGCTTTAGTCACTGCAGCTAGAGAGTATGGCAAATGAACGGATCTTGGGTGATGCATAAACTGAATGGGTTATACTTATTTATAACTCTGAAAAGACATATGACTATTTTTTTATGGCTGGCTTAAGGATTACAAAATATTACTCAGCCATAAAGAGAAATGAAGATCTGTTACATGCCATAGCACGTATAAAACTTGAAAACATGCTGAGTGAAGTAAGAGAAGGCCAACTGTTGTATGCTCTCACTAATATAAGATTTCTAGAATAGGCAAAGGTATAGATATCAGCTCTTCCCCAGATGCATTCTGAGTGCCTTTGCAACAGGGGGCACTCACCTTCCAGCACTGTATCAGACAATGTCATTATCCATAAGGTTGTCCTTGGCTAATATTTGGAAGCTTATCACCAGGCTTTTCTTCCTAGTCTGTCATAGTTTAGAAGGTCCACTGAAACCTGTCCAGATGACCCTGCTGGTATTTGAAACACCAGCAGCATAACTTCCGGTATCATACCAACTTGTAAGCCACTACAATATGACAAACTGATAGACAGTTGGTGTACAGCCAGAATGCTCCTCAAAGCAAGGATAGCAAGACTTTGAACATGTCATCAGGAGGTACCACCTGCTGAAGAAAAATCATGGTTAGTGAAGTAGAGAGGGTCATCGAAAAAGAAGTAGACCCTCAAAAAGATGGACTAATACAGTGGCTTCAACAATGGGCTCAAACAAAGAGATGGTTTAGGACTGGGTGATGTTTCATTCTTTACAAATGAGGTTCTTATGAGTCGGAGCCAACACAATGGCACCTGACAAAAACAACAATAATAACAACATGGAGATCAGAGTTTAGTAGTAGTTACCAAGGGCAGGAGGGAGGGGAAATGGGGCAATCATTGTTTAGGAAGCAATGTGTTTCTGTTTATATTGATGGAAAATTTGGCAATGGATATTGGTGATGGTTGTAATTGGTGTTACTGAATTGTCAACACATGAAAAATGATGTTGAATTGGTAAATGTTCTGTTATTTGTATTTCACAACAATGAAAAGAGTAAATAATGCATGTGATGTGCTTATCACAGGATCCAGCATAAATGAAATAATAATAGGAGGCAAAAACAAAAACAAAAATCTGATGATATCACTTGTTACGTATGCATAGGACTTTGGTACATTTATTATCCTTTGTCTTTTATTGAATACTTGAGCAGAAGGAAGGGAAGCTCTGATTCGTCTTTTCATGGGTGAAAATGAAGGCAAAGGGTGTCAATTTACCTTCCAAAGGCTAGTCAGGCCTGGGTAGAAGAGCTGGAAGATCAGAGAATAGAAGCCTGATTTCTCATTACCAACATAACCAGACTCCTTTTTATCAGACTACTTTAATTCTTAATTTGCCATATTTTTTTTTCCTTCAGTAATTCAGTTGAGAAATCACAGAGTAAGACAAAAAGCAAAGAAGCAACAATGACAGTTATTCTAGAATTTCATTGTTTATTCAGTATCTGGACTTTTGACAGCCATAAAGAACTAAGAATTATTCCATTATTCTTAGAACTTGAAGAACAGTTGAATCATCAACTCATATCTGATATATAAGGTTGATATGTCTGGAGAGATTAATAAAATAAAATATTGTGGAAAGGTGAACTTCAAATTTATGCTGAAGTTACTTTTTCATGAAAAAGAAACTAAAGAAATCAATAACTATTTTTTTGAGCAAGTAAATAAATGGAAATGCTGGGAATCTGGCAAAATTGTATGATGAAAATCCTAGCACTGTAAACATTTATAAATACATTAAAGTTTTTCTTAAAATACAATGTTTTGCCTATAAATCATGTGTGGTTATATAAGAAAAGCAGAGGTAAGGAAAAATAATATAAAATAAAATAAAATGATACATAATCTCACTACCTAAAATTAACTTTTAAAAACATCTAAATTAATCTCTGTGTCTCTCTCTCTCCCTGCCTTTCTCTCCTTCTGTCCTTTTCTTTATCTACCTTTTTTCTCTCTCATGCAGAAACATTGTCTTTAATCTGAATTTTTATGCAACCTCAGTGTCTCTAATAATATTTTTTATTCAGTAGAGCTTTTATTTCTACAAATTGCTATTGTTTTACCAATTTTAGCTAGTAATTCTGAGAATGTTTCTAATTACAAGATTTTACTTGACAGTTGTACACCTACCAACCGGTTGCTATTGAGTTGATTCTGAGTCAAGAAAACCCCTATCTGTCAGAGAAGCACTGTGCTCCATAATGTTTTCAATGACAAATTTTTCAGAAGTATATTGTCCAGCCATTCTTCCTAGGTGCCTCTGGATGGACTCGAACTTCCAACTTTTCAGAATGTGTTAACTGTTTCCATCACCCAGGGAAAGCTTATACTCAGAGTTTCTTTTGCCTATGATAACATAGTCTGATATCCTAAGAACTGGATTGAATTGGCTCATACAATGAGAATGATCACTTCAGTTGCTTATGCTTCATCTACCTTGCTTGGTCACAAAAACACAGACCTTTCTCACACACCATTAGCAAATGCCCTAGGGATTTGCATCCTTAGAAGCTTGTACATGAAATCTGAAATGTTGATTTGCCTGTTCCCACTACTGTAAGGCCCTCCCAAGAGGTGGGAAAGCTGGGGAAAGGAGAGAAAAAGGGCGGCGGCGGGGAGGGGGGGGGGAACCAGGACAGAGCAACAAAGCAGAGGCAGGGATCCAGGTAAGGCCAGGGACCCAGGCCACGGCCCTCCCAAGCAGCGGGAAAGAGGTAGGGATCTATGTAATGTGGCATTCAAAATATGATCTTGAATATATCCCTTCTGAATTTAGAGACCATCTAAAGAATAGATTTGATGCACTGAACACCAATAACTGACAACCAGAATAATTGTGGGATGACATCAAGAACATCATCCATGAAGAAAACAAGAGGTCACTAAAAAGATAAGAAAAGAAGAAAAGACCAAAATGGATGACAGAAGAAACTCTGAAACTTGTCCTTGATTGAAGAGTAGCTAAAGCAAATGGAAGAAATGACAAGATAAAAGAGCTGAACAGAAGATTTCAAAGAGCAGCTCGAGCAGACAAAGCCAGTTACTATAATGAAGTGTGCAAAGACCTGGAGTTAGAAAACCAAAAGGGAAGAACATGCTCAGCATTTCTCAAGCTGAAAGAACTGAAGAAAAACTTTAAGCTTTGAGTTGCAATATTGAAAGATTCTATGGCAAAATATTGAATGATACAGGAAATATCAAAAGAAGGTGGAAAGAATAAACAGAGTCAATGTACCAAAAAGAACTGGTGGATCTTCATTCATTTCAGGAGGTGCCATATGATCAAGAACCAATGGTACTAAAGGAAGAAGTCAAAACTGCACTGAAGGAATTGGTGAAGAACAAGGATCCAGGAATTGACAGGATACCCATTGAGATGTTCAACAAACAGATGCCCCACTGGAGGCACTCACTCAGTTATGCCAAGAGATTTGGAAAAGAGCTACCTGGCCAACTGACTGGAAGAGATCCATATATGTACCCATTCCAAAGAAAGGTGATCCTACAGAATGTGGAAATTATCTAACAATATTATTAATATCGCATGCAAGTAAGATCTTACTGAAGATAATTCAAAAATGGTTGCAGCAGTGTATCGACAGAGAACATCCAGAGGTGCAAGCTGGATTCAGAAGAGGATGTGGAACAGGGATATCATAGCAGCTATCAGATGGATCCTGGCTCAAAGCAAAGAATATGAGAAAGATGTGGCAGTTATGTTTGTGCGTCAACTTGCCTGGGCCTGGTTGAATGGCTGGACAGCTGGTGGTAGTTATTCCCCATGATGAGACTGGCAATCAACTCCATAGTGGGATCTACCACAAGCAGCTGAGTAGCTTCTTTGGGTATGTGGTCTGCTTCCTGCATATAAGAAACAGCTTTGGGAATGTTCTCTAGCTTATGGCATGCTTGAACCCTGCATGAAGCCGTGTCATTGCTCAGCAGCCTGCCAAGCTCTGCCGACCTTGAGACTTGCAATAGACTTGAATTACTGGCCTGCCATGTGATTTGGTAACATCAGGACTGTGCCTTTTTACTGGTCAACCTTGGGTTTGTTAGCCTCAGCAGCCAGCAGCTGTCTGAGTGAGGAAATGCCTCTAGCTCCAGTGGGCCGGGAACAGGAGGCAGAGCTGGACCCCAAGGTTGGGGGGCTTTCACCCAGCACCTAGAGCCTGGCACTTTGAACTTGGACTTAAAGCCTCCAAATTGTAAGAATAAACTCCTGCTTGTTAAGGCCATCCCATTTGTTGTATATGTCCTGTCAGAGCAGCACTAGGTAACCAGAACAGATGTTTACTTGTGTTTTATTGACTATGCAAAGGAATTTTATTGTGTAGATCATAACAAATTGTGGATGACATTGAGAAGAATGGGAATTCCAGAACACTTGATTGTGCTTATGAGGAACTTGTACATTAACCAGGAGGCTGTTGTTCATACAGAATAAGGGAACACTGCATGGTTTAAAATCAAGAAGGGAGTGGATCAGGGTTGTATCCTTTCCCCATACTTATTCGATCTGTGTGCCAAGCAAATAATCCGAGAAGCTGGACTATATGAAGAAGAATGTGGCATCAAGATTGGAGGAAGATTCATTAACAATCTGAGATATGCTGAGGATACAACTTCGCTTGCTGAAAGTGGGGGTGACTTGAGGCACTTACTGATGAAGACTGAAGAATACAGTCTGCAGTATAGATTACATCTCAATATAAAGAAAAGAAAAATCCTCATAACTGGACCAATAAGCAACATCACAATAAATGGAGAAAAGATTGAAGTTGTCAAAGACTTCACATTCTTTGGTTCTACAATCAATGCCAATGGAAGCAACAGTCAGGACATTAGATGACGTATAGCACTGGGCAAGGTGGCTACAAGGGACCTCTTTCAAATGCTGAGGAGCAAAGATGTCTCCTTGAGGACTAAGGTGCACCTGACACACATCATGATATTTTCAAATGCCTTGTATGGATGTGAGAGCTGGACAATGAATAAGGAAGACTGAAAAAGAATTGATGCTTTTGAGTTGTGGTGCTGGCAAAGAATGCTGAAAGTGTCGTCAACTGCTAAAAGAACTAACAGATCTGTCCTGGAGGAAGTGCAGCCGAAATGCTCCTTAGAAGCGAGAATGGCTAGACTTTGTCTCACCTACTTTGGTCATACTGTCAGAAAGGACCATTCCCTGGAGAAAGATGTCATACTTGGTAAGATGGAGGGTCAACGAAAGAGGGGAAGGCCCTCAAAAAGATAGATTGACACAGTGGCTGCGATGATGGGCTCAAGTATAGCAGGGATTGTGGAGCTGGCATGGGACTGGGCAGTGTTTTGTTCTGCTGTGCATAGGGTTGCTATGAGTAGGACATGACTCGATGGCACCTAACAACAACAACTACTACTGTAAAGTTGTATATGTATTATTTTCAGACTTTCAGAAATTTTGAGAATACTACTATGGCATTTTCAATAGCCTCATATTCATGTGAAAGTTGGACAATGAATGATGAAAACCAAATAATTGATACTTTCAAGTTACAGTGCTGGCCAAGAATACTGAAAATATCATGGACTGCCAGAAAAATGAACAAATCTGTCCTGGAAGAAGTGTAACCAGAATGCTCCTTAGAAGCCAGAATGGCCAGACTTAGTCTCACATACTTTAGTCATGTTGTCAGAAGGGACCAGTCCCTGGAGAAGGATATCATGCTTGGTAAAATGGATGGTCAGAGAAAAAAGGGCAGATTCCCAACTAGATGGATTGACACAGTGTCTGCAATGATAGGCTCAAGCATAGTAAAGATTGTGAGGATGGCGTAAGACCAAGTAACATTTTGTTCTGTTGTACATAGGGTCACTATGAGTCAGAATTGACTTGATGGCACCTAACAACAATAACAACTAAAATTGATTTCATAAGAAATATCACATCATTAGAAAATTTGGCTAGTGATACCATCAGCTTGTGGAAAGAAATAATTCAAGAAAAATTCCCAAATTTAAAAAGTGACCCTTAGATAAGTTCAGTAGAAGACATTATCTGCTCGGTTTTTGTAGCTTCTGCCATTCTGTCCATGGTATGTGTAAACAAGTAACATCATGAGTGAACAACTCTTCCACTGAAAAGTTTTAGAGGTATAATTTATGACACCTTGCAAACACACTGGGGACTGGGACATAATTTCACTCTCAACTACTAGTGTGTTGGAAAAGCAAAGGAAAAGTATTAATGTGATACATCATTGCCTTTGGAAACTGGGAGAATAATTAAATTCCTGACTGACTAGCATTAACACAGTTTGCCATTGCTATAAGAATGCCATCCCCTGCACACACCTTGGTGTGATTACTTTGTGAAGGAAACAATGAGGAATCCCAAAACTTGATGCAAAAAATTTATGAAATGTGTCCTAAGAATGTCATCAGTAGCCCAACAACATTTTTCTTAGACACCCACAGTATAGCCCTTAATGGCTGCAAATTGCAAATTTGAATTATGTTTGAATTTTGTACATTCAACTCAATATGTCTATCATCCTAATTGTTTAGAAAATAGCAATTTGGCTGAAAAGTTTTGTCAATTCAATCAAAATGATCAAACTATTTGTGAGTATAATCAAAATCATGGGTATATTTCTTAAGATTCTTTTGTAACTTGCACTATTGGGAGCAAAAGAAGGCCAAATCAAGAAGCATTTACCAAATGCCTCTGAGTGGCACATGTGGTTTGCAAACAACTGTTAACATAAAGATTGGCAGTTCAAACCCACACAGCAACTCCATGGAAGGAAGCTTATGGCTCTTCTCCCATAAAGATTAGAGCCAAGAAAACTCTATAGAACAGTTCTACTCTGTAACACATGGGGTCACGATCAGTTACAAACTGATTTGATGGCAGCTAATGACAAGAAAAACAAATTAAAGGGGAATGACGTTGTATTTATCATCAAAAAGAATATTTCAAGATCTCGCCTGATGTACAGTGCTGTCAGTGATAGGATTGTATTCATACACCTACAAGGAAGACCAGTTAATATGACTATTATCAAATTTATTCACCAACCACTAAAGAATTGAGTAAATTGAAGATTTTTATCAACTTCTCCAGTCTGAACTTGACTAAAAGTGCAATCAGCATGTATGAATTATTACTGGTGACTGGAAGGGGAAAGATGGAAACAGAGAAGTAGCATTGGTAGTTAGAAAATATGACTTTGATGAGAGAAATGATATTGGAGATCACATGATAGAAATTTTCATGACTAATAACTTATGCATTACAAATTACTTTTTTCAAGAACATAAACAGCAGCTATACATATGGACCACTCCAGATGGAATACACAGAAATAAGATGGACTATGTCTTTGGAAAGAGGCAATAGAGAAAATCAATATCAGCAATCAAGGCAAAGCCAGGAGTTGATTGTGGAACAGACCATCAATTGCTCACAGGCAAGTTTATTTGAAGCTGAAAAAAATTAAAGCAAGTCCACAATATACAAAATATAACCTTGAGTATATCCCACCTGAATTTAGAGACCATCTGAAGAATAGATTTGATGCACTGAACACCAGGACTGAAGACCAGGTGAATTGTGGGATGATATCAAGAACATCATACATGAAGAAAGCAGAAAGCCATCAAAAAGACATGAAAGGAAGAGAAGACCAAAATGGATGTCAGAAGAGACTCTGAAACTTGCCCTTATAAGGAGAACAGCTAAAGTAAATGGAAGAAACGATGAAGTGAAATATCTGAACAGACAATTTCAAAGGGCAGCTCAAGAGGAAAAAGTTAAGTATATTATAATAAAATGTACAAAGACCTGGAAATGGAAAATCAAAGAGGAAGAACATGTTCAGTATTTCTCATGCTTAAAGAACTGAAGAAAAAATTCAAGTCTTGAGTTGCAATATTGAAAGATTCTATGGGAAAAATATTGAATGATGCAGGAAGCATCAAAAGAAGATGGAAGGAATACACAGAGTCACTGTACCAAACAGAATTGGTCCTTGTTCATCCATTTCAGGAGCTGGCATTTGGCCAAGAACAAATGGTCTTGAAGGAGGAAGTCCAAGCTGCACTGAAGGAATTGGCAAAAAAGAAGGCTTCAGGAATGGATGGAATAACCATTGACATGTTTCAACAAATGGATGCAGTGCTAAAGGCACTCACTTGTTTCTACTAAGAAATCTGGAAGACAGCTACCTGGACAACTGACTGGGAGAGATCCATATTTGTACCCAATCCAAAGAAAGGTGATCTGTGATTAAAAAAAAAAATGCAGAAATTATTAAACAATATTATTAATATCACAAGCACAAAAAACAAACTCACTGTCACTGAGTCAGATCCAACTCGTAGCAACCCCTCCTTGGGTTTCCGAGGCAGTATTTCTATGGAAGTAGACTGCCCAGTCTTCCTTCCAAGGAGAGGCTGATGGGTTTGAACTGCCAGCCTTCTGGTTAGCAGTCAAATGCCTTAGGGATTTTGCTGAAGGTAGTTAAAGAACCACTGCAGCAGTACATTGATAGGGAACTGCCATAAATTCAAATCAGATTCAGAAGAGGACAAAGAACAAGGAATATCATTGCTGATGTCAGATGGATCTTGGCTGAAAGCAAAGAATACCAGAAAGATGTTTTTACCTGTGTTTTATTGACTGTGCAAACAACATTGACTGTGTGGGTCATAACAAATTATGGATAACATTGTGAAGAATGGGAATTCCAGAAAACATTGTGTTCTGGCTACTGTGCTCATGAGGAACCTTCACATAAACAAAGAGACAGTAGTTCGAACAGAACAAGGGGATACTACATGGCTTAAAATCAGGAAAGGTGTGCCTCAGGGTTGTATATTTCACAATACTTATGCAATCTGTATGCTGAAAATAATCAGAGAAGCTGAACTATATGAAGAAGATCATGGCACCAGAATCAGAGAAAGACTCATTAACAACCTGTGATAAGCAGATCACACAACCCTGCTTGCTGAAAATGAAGAAGACTTAAAGCACTTACTGATGAAGATCAATGACTACAGCCTTCAATATGGATTACACCT
The DNA here is from genome assembly GCF_000298275.1 of Orycteropus afer afer. Lineage (NCBI taxonomy): Eukaryota > Metazoa > Chordata > Mammalia > Tubulidentata > Orycteropodidae > Orycteropus > Orycteropus afer. Next base: position 3,880,042 of record NW_006921776.1, on the reverse strand, counting down.
CAACATAAAGCAGACAACAATCCTCACAACTGGACAAATCAGCAACATTTTGATGAATGGAGAAAAGGTTAAAGTTGTCAAATATTTCATTCCAGTTGGATCCACAATCAACGCCCATGAAAGCAACAGTCAAGAAATCAAATGACATATTGCACTGGCCAAAACTGCTGCAAAGGACTATGTAAAGTGTTTAAGAGCAAAGATGTCACTTTGAAGACTAAGGTGTGGCTAACCTAAACCATGATATTTTCATACAGTTCATATTCATGTCAGAGCTAGACAGTGAATAAAGAGGACCACAGAAGAATTAATGCTTTTGAATTGTGGTGTTGGTGAAGAATATTGATGGCATGAACTTCTAGAAGAACAAAAAAATCTGTCTTGGGAGAAGTACAACCAGAACCTTATTTAGAACTGAGAATAGCCCGACTTCAACTCTCATATTTGGTAATGTTGTTAGTAGGGACCAGTCCCTGGAGAAAGATATCATGCTTGGCAAACTTGAAGGTTAGTTAAAAAGGAAGCTCTTCAATGAGATAGATTGACACAGCGGCTACAATGATGGGGTTAACATGGCAATGGTTGTGAGGATGACATCAGACCATGCGGTGCTTCTTTCTATTGTATACAAGGTCACTGTGAGTCGGAACTGATTCAATGGCACCTAACAAGAAGTGTGTGTCAGGCTTTGTGCAAGTAGTACAAGACTGTGAAACACTGTCTCACCTCTAGGAATTTGCAATTAATGTTTAACAGAAGACAAAAATAATGAATCAAGTGCAAATCAACATCCCAAGTAAGTGAAAATATTTGAGGAATTAAGAAGCAAGTGGAAACAAACATTGTGGAATGGTCAGGAAAACCTTACCAAAAGAATGAAGCCTGGAAAGGAACTGTACTAGTCCTTAAATTATGGTGGCCACTTTTGCCAGAGAAGGAGAAACAACAGTGGAGAGTGGAAGCAGATCAAAAGGATAAATGAGAAAATGAGAGGGATGGAGAGGTATTTGTTAGGTTACTCAATTTCTTTATCATATATTTATGGAATGATTAGCGTGTGCTTCACGTTCTACCAGGTGCTGAAGGGAGAAACTTTATAGTTTTTTTTTTTTTTTTTTTGTGGAGGTTTCAGGGAATCATAAGAACATGATGTTGGCTATAGAGTAGATGAAGTTGAAAGAATAAAATTCAGAAAAAATCCTACCTTGTAATATTTCATTTCTCCATGCCCTTCCCAGTACAGGCAGTCCCTGATTTACAACACATTGGAGCTACAATGAGCCACACCTATGAGTGTCCTTTTTTTGGGGGGGGGGGGTGTACATATTATTGTTAGTAATATGTACTACATACAATAATAATGCAGTGCACAATTTGCTGATGTTACCATTCTCAGATGTTCTCTCATAGATGTTAAATATTATGATTTACTGATCAAAACATTGCCAAATAGCAGGATATGGCCTGGTCTACAGTGAAGTTGGTGTTGGTGTCAAGAGTCATAATGGATAAAAAGTTGGGTAATGTTTAACTTTAACAACATATGACAATTGAACTGTGCATGTGCTGACAACCATAATGACTCTGACTTCATTGTTATGACACTGACCCTGACAAATAAAGACTGTATTGGTAAAGATACTGATAATAAAAGGCAATAATGATGAAAAAAAGAACAAAATATTCAACTTACATCAGAATTGACTTATAACAGAGTTGTTGGGAGGAATGCCATCACAAATTGGTGACTACCTGTAATAAATTCTTGGGTGGATTATAAGAGCAAGATAATGTTGGCATTGAGAGGAGGCCTACCTTGCCAAAAAATAGCAATATGTGTAGGAAGGATGTTTGCCCTAGGGTGGAACATAGACAGTCATGGTCTAATGTAAATTGAGTATCTCGAGAGCAGGGAGACCCTTCTTCAGTTGTGCAAGGTTGGTGAAGGATTAGGGGAAGAATGGAATTTTACTTTGTCCCAGCTATGATTATGAATGTTTCATCTTCAGAATAATTTTATTATTACTATTATCACAACAATACTATTAATATCATAAATGAAGAAATTGAGGCTCAGAGATCTTGTGGTTATCCAAGAAACAACTAGTTAAATGGTGGAACCAAACTTGTAGCTCCAATTTTACCCACTGCTGTTGAGTCAAATCTGACTCAGCAAATCTATGGGACAGAGTAGATTGCCCTACAGGATTTCCAAGGCTGGGGAGGAGCTCTGGTAGCATAGTGCCTAAGGCACTTGACTGCTAACCAGAAGGCTGGCAGTTCAAACCCATCAGCCACTCCTTAGAAGGAAGATGGGGCAATCTACTTCCATAGTGATACTGCCTGGGAAACCCAAGGAGGGGTCGCTATGAGTTGGGTCCGACTCGACAGTACATAACAACAACAACAACAACAATCTGTACAGAAGCAGACTGCCATTTCTTTCTCCCACAGAATGGCTGGTGGGTTCAAACCACCAACCATTTGGTCAGCTGCCAAGTGCTTAACCACTGTTCCACTAGGGCTCCTCAGATACTGTTAGATCCCCTGCTCATTCACTTACCCACTATCACTATCACTATATATATTGCTATTGAGAAAAATGAGGGTGTTAGGAACAGAAACCATTTTAAGATGGGACATAACGAATTTAGCAATAGAATTTAGAATCCTATTCTCCATGATCAGCTATATACTTCTGGTGTAAAGGATCTAGGTTAATAATAATAGGTATGTAAGAAGAAATAAAACGAAAAATTAAAGAAAGTCAACCCTAAGGGTAGTAATAATTAAATTTTAACAAGAAAGGTTTATGTAGACAGAAACCAATTACATTTAGCAAAATACACTTGTTCCTTTTGAAATGACTTCAAAAGTATAGATTTGGCTGTGAACAAAAACCTATGGTAGCTGCAGCTTTGAATCTTCTTCCACTGGCAAAATCTATTTGTGGTATTCAGGATAATGGCCTCCAAAATATGTTCATATCCTAATTCCCAGAATCTGTGACTATGCCATCTTCAGGGCTTCAAACTGGTTCATTTCTGTCTGACCCTTCGCTGAGAATTTGTATTTCTATCCCAGATAGACTGAATGAGAATCTACATTTTAACAAGACCTCCAGGTGATTCTTATGTGTACACATGCTCTATAACAATAATCTGGGGATCTTGTTAAAATGCAGATTCTGATTCAGTCTATCTGGGGTGGAAATGCAAATTCTCAGCAGGGGGTCAGACTGGAAAGTATAGTTTGAAGCTCTGGTTCCCTTACATGACAAAGGGGACTTTGCAGATGTGAGTATATCAGGAATCTTGAATGGGGGAAATGGTGTTAGAGGTTCCAGGTTGGTCCAGTGCAATACAAGGGTAATTACAACAGGAAAGCCAGAGAATCAGAGTCAGAGAAGACAAAATGAAAATGACAGTAGAAGGAATGAAAGAAATACAATGACATTTTTGCAGTACCAAGAGCCAAAGAAAGCAGGTGGAGTCATGAAGCTGGAAAAGGCAAAGAAATGGCTTCTTCCCTAGAGCCTCTAGCCCTTCTCACCCATTCTAGATTACTGACTTCCAGAACTGAAAAATTATACATTTGTGAAGCTTTAAGCCAATAATTTGTGGTAATTTGCTACAGCAGTTATAGGAAACTAATGTACCCTATGAAATATCTATTAACAGATACTAAATGTGAGGCTCTGTCTAAAATTTCTCCAGAAATATTGCTCATGCAGAGAAGAGACAGATGCTGTGTCCATAGGGGCAAAGCCATAGATTAGTGGAGACACTGGATCCACCTCAGTCATACTGAAATGTGGCTTATAGCAGCAGGATCAGTTTCTGAATTGGGGAGATCATTGCTCTGCCAGGCTTCACTAGGAAGGAATGCTCTGCTTAGCATTCAGGAAGGAAAAGATGACAAGTAAAATCTTGGTAGTTATGTCATGGGCAGATAGGGATTAGCCTTACCTTGTTTTCTATCCAAACAGTTCATAGAGATAAATGCCTTTCTTAGTCATGTCCTGAGGTATAAAATATAATGCAGTGAAGTCTCCTGGAGATAAACTATGCAAGTGAATAGTGTTGAACTCTCTTTCTCATTTTGCCTATTTTATGCCCATGGAAAATCTCTAAGTTTGAACAAATGCTTGAATTTTAACATTTTTTTCTCCCAATGAATTTCCTTTATTTGGAGAAGAGATTGTAGTGCTTTTAAAGGAAAATGTCCCCATGGGAAAATATCCCAAAACAGTAAGGGATTCCTATTTTCTGACTAAAGCCTAGAGTAATGGAAATAAAAACAACAGCAAAACACTAAAACCAATGTAATAGGAGAAAAGTTTCTTCCAGGCAGATGGGAGGAACAATGAGGGATGGAGGACATCATGTCAATAGTTGCTGCCAAGGGATCCCATAATAAGGGATGTGAGACTTCCAGTAAGATGGAGGAATTGGTAGACATGTGACACAGACTCTCTTCAACAAAGCAAAGAAAAACCAATTGACAGAGATACAGAAGATAATCCTAGAGCCCTGAGCTTTGAAAGGAACTATACAGAAGTGGATTAGGCACAAAATATGGAAAAACTTGAACAAAAATAGTGAGTGCAGAGATGGTTGGAGCTGAGGATGGTCAGCCACTCTGAGAGGACCAACAACCTGAATATTTCCCAGTGGTGTTGGGACCTGAGAATTGACATAAAGATCAGCCCTGTTCATCAGGCATTGCAAGGATGACTGCACTGGTGGCCTATGACTAGGAAGGGAAACAACAAAGAGAGAGACTACCTGAGCTGTTGACTTTCCACTCTCTGGAGGATGCAGCCATTGTGATTGTTTCCACGTGGCAGCAATTTTGGATATTTAAAGTGACTGACGGCACAGTCATTTTGAATGTTTGTAAACTGCAGCCATTTTGGATATTTAAAGTGACCTAGGGTGCAGCCATTTTGAATGTTTACAAGTGGCAACCATTTTGGATTTTAAAGTGATAGCATTCTCATTCTCATATGGACCTAAGAATAAGCTTTGTTTGCCAAGGTCAGCAGGGACATACAAGAGGCTGACAACAGGAAAGGACACAGGCGGTGAATATATAAGTGCTGTCAACTAGTGAATAGAGGAGCACAGCAGTACCCTACTTGTGTAGATAACATACAAATAAAACAAAGAAAATAAAAATAGTGGGCAAGTCACTCCAACATACGATCACCAATTTAATATAAGCACAAAAACATCATAGTGCCTCAGAGACAACAGAGCATCACAATCCACACAAAGAAGCAAGATAAAGCAAAAGAAACAAGAGACAAGGATACAGACCGGAGGAAGATGCAGCATTGGAACGCCCCCAGCATTGGAAATCAACTCCACAAAAAAAGCACATAACAAAAATGACAGCAACAAAAGTGTTATATTTAGGTATCTTCAACAAATTGAGAGACATATGAAGGAAAACACTGACAAAATTGAAGAAAACACAGAGAAAACCCTACAACAATTTTGAAAGACAATAAAAGAACAAAATGACAGAATAAATGAAAAATTAGAAATTATACAAAATCTACACACATAAATCCAGAAAATTAAAACTAAATTTTAGGAAATAGATAAGACATTGAATGGGCGAATGAGCAGAATTGAATTAATGGAAGACAGAATTAGTGACATTGAAGGCAAATACCTCAATACTTCTTTGGAAAGAGAGAAATCAGAAAAGATCAAAACAAAATAAAGAAAGCGTAAGGTTCATGTGGGACACCATCAAAAGGAATAACCTACATGTAATCAGAATTCCAGAACAGGAAGAGACAAATAAAACCACAGAGAAAATTGTCAAAGATTTGTTGGAAGAGAATTTTCTTGGCGTGAACAAAGATAAGAATATATCCATTCAGGAAGTCTAACGAACCCCAAATAGGATAGACCCCAAAAGAAAATCACCAAGACATACAATCATAAAACTCAGCAAAACCAAAAACAAAGAAAGAATCCTAAAAGCAGCATGGGAGAAATAAAAAGTTACCTACAAGGGGCAACCAATAAGACTGAGCTCAGATTTCTTGGCAGAAACCATGCAGGTGAGAAGACAATGGGATGGTATATATAAAATCCTGAAAGAGAAAAATTTCCAAGCAACAACTAGGTACCAGCAAAATGGTCCCTTAAATATTATGGTGAAATTAGGACATTTCCAGATAAGCAGAAATTAAGGGAATTTGTTAAAACCAGACCAACCTTATAAGAGATGCTAAAAGGAGCCCTTTGGACAGAGAAGCAACAACAGCCAACAACAACTGATCACTGACACACATGATTATATAACCCAGAAACCAACCCAGCTATGGAAGTATCCAAAGTAAAGAAGCCTACAAGATTGTAAATGGGGAACCAGAGACATCAATTGACAAATGAGGACAACTACAAACCAAAAAGAGGGAAAAACCTGTGTTGTTACAAAACTTCTAGACGGTAGGTAAGTCAAGACAACTACAAGATAGAACAGGCTGTTCTAAACTTGGGAAGAAAACTATAAATCACAGGATAACCTCAAAGAAAAATAATAAACCTTCAGAGCAAAATAAAAAAGAGAACTAGCACACATATTTAGCAAATACTAAAACAATAGCACTTGGAAGGAAGGCTGGGCAATCTACTTCCACAATGATACTGCCTTGGAAACCCAAGGAGAGGTCTCTATGAGTCAGGTCCTACTCAATGGCACATAACAACAACAACGACACAATAGTAATAAAGGAAGTGATAACACAATTCATTAACAAAACAAACTCAGCACATAAAATTACATGGAACAAAGAAATCAACACCACAAAAAAGCACATAACAAAAATGACAGCAATGAATTCATATTTGCCGATAATTACATATCTGGCAAGGGACTTATCTCTAAGATTTACAGAGAACTCCAATACTTCAACACCAAAGGAATTAACAATCCAATTGAAAAACAGGCAGAAGACATGAATAGACACTTCACCAAGGAGGATATTCAGGTGGCTAGCTAATACATGAAGAGATGCTCACAAACATTGGCCACCAGAGAGATGCAAATCAAAACAACAATGAGATATAGTCTCACCCCAGAACTGATGGCAAGGTTCAACAAGACAGAAAATAACAATTGCTGGCGGGATGTGGAGAGATTGGAACTCTCATACACTGATGGTGAGACTGTGAAGTGATATAACCACTGCAGAAAGCAATATGGCGATTCCTTAGAAAGCTGGCATTGGGGATACCATTTGACGCAACAATCCCATTACCAGGTATATATCCTAGAAAGGTGAGAGCCAGGACAGGAACAGATATATGCACACTCATGTTCATCACAGCACTATTTACAATAGCAAAAAGATGGAAACAACCTATGTGCCCATCAGTGGAAGAGTGAATGACCAAACTATGGTGCAAACACATAATGGAATGCTATGCAGCACTAAAGAATAACATAGTCTGCAAAACACCGCATAATACGGATGAACTTGGAGGACATTATGCTGAGTGAAATAAGTCAATCACAGAAGGACAAATATAGTATTAATTCATTGTTGTGGAGGATCAAAGAAAGGTTTATATATGGAGGGAAACTTTCTTTGTCGGTTACCCGGGGTGGAAGGGGTGGGGAGGGAACACTACAAAAAAAAAAAAAAAAAAAAAAAAAAATACATTGACCCATGTCACTTTAGTTTTGTGTATTTCATTTTATATAAATTATATTTCAATGAAATTCATTTAAAAAACAATAAGGGATGCATATGGCTACAAGTTTGTCCCAAAAGAAGAAACCAGCAATAGACTGATTCTCCAGAATATCAGTAACCCTGATGCTGGGTCTTCTTCACCAAGACTGTGGCAAGCATAAACTAAGGATCACTCTTCCCACATCTTTTCCTGCCCAGTCCCACCATCATTGTGATTGGAATTTTGCAGTGGATTCAGTGACTTAGAACATTCTAGTCTGTGCCCCTGCAGTAACAGAACTGAATAACCATTAATGACAAGTATAGGAGGAGAAAGCTTTGGAAGATGACTATATAAATACATAAATACAAAGGGTTTTTATATTTCCCCATTACATTATAAAATTGTTCAATTGATTCACTTTCACAGTGTTCTAGTGGTACTTGCCCTTTTAGGCCTAGCACTAACTCTTCAGATTATAGTCCTATGAATAGCATGAAGAATAGAACATGCTATCAAAATGAAAAGCAATAACAATAAGACAAAAAGAATAAATGTATTGCTTAGTATTATACAAGATATAACCTTTAAATAAATGCCTTAAAAGAATTTAAAAAACCCAAAAACTTCTAGTCATCTTGAATTTTAAATCCCAAGTAAACATATCTTTCAGGTGCAGAATAAAGTAATGTGATGATTTATACCCTGGTAAACATTTCAAGATCTATCCTGACATACAATGCTGTCAGTGATAGGATAATATCCACGTGCCTACAAGGAAGACCCGTTAATATGATTATTATTCAAATTGATGCACCTACCACTAAGTCTACAGATGAAGAAATTGAAGATTTTTACCAATTTCTGCAGTCTGAAATTGATCAACATGTAATCACGATGAGCTGAGAATTAATGGTGATAGAAATGTGAAAGTTGGAAAGGAAGAGGAGCAGCAGTTCTAAAATATTGCCTTGGTTATAGAAACTACATCAATTCTATCACATAATAGAATTTTGGAAGATCAACTACTTACTCATTACAAATACCTTTTTCAACAATATAAATGGTGACTATACACAAGGACCTTGCCAGGTAGAATACACAAGAATCAAATCTACTATATATGTGGAAGGATGCAATGGAGAAGCTCAATATCATGAGTCAAAGCAAGGGCAGGATCTGACTGTGGAACAGACCATCAATTGCTCATATGCAAATTAAAGTTGAAGCTGAAGAAAATTAAAACAAATCCATGAGAGCCTAAATATGACCTTGACTACATCTCACCTGAATTTAGAGACCGTCTGAAGAACAGATTTCACACATTGAACATTAATGGCCAAACACAAAATGAGTTATGGGATGACATCAAGGACATCATATACAAAGAATGCAAAAGGCCAATGAAAAGTTAGGAAAGAAGAAAAGACAACAATGGATGTCAGAGGACACTCGAACTTGCTTGTGAATGTGGAGTAGCTAAAGTAAATGGAAGAAGTGAAGAAGTGAAAAAAGTTTCAAAGGGCAGCTCCAGAAGACAAAGTAAAGTATTATAATCAAATGTCCGAAGTACTAGAGTAAGAAAACTAAAAGGGAAGACCATGCTCAGTGTTTCTCAAGGTGAAAGAACTAAAGACCAAATTCAAGCCTTCAGTTGTGATGTTGAAGAATTCTGTGGGCAAAATATTGAAGGATTCTGAAAGCACCAAAGGAAGATGAAAGGAATACATAGAACCATTATACCAAAAAGAGTTGGTTGACGTTCAAACATTTTGGGAAGTAGCATATGATCAAGAAGCAGTGATACTGAAGGAAGAAGTCCAAGTTGCACTGAGGAATTGGCAAGAAACAGGGCTCCAGGAATTGGTGGAATTGGTGAGATGTTTCAACACATGGATGCAGTGCTGGAGGAGCTCACTTGTTTATGCCAAGAAGTTTGGAAGACAGCTACCTGGTGAACAGACTACAAAACATTCATATTTGTGACCATTCCAAAAAAAGATGATCCAACAGAATGTGGAAATTACTGAGCAATATCATTAATATCTCGTGCAAGTAAAATATTACTGAAGGTAATTCAAAAACAGTTGCAGCAATGCATCAACAGGGAACTACAAGAAATTCAAGCCAGATTCAGAAGAAGATGTGGAAGTAGGTCATTACTGATATCAGCTGGCTCTTGGCTGAAAACAGAGAATACCAGAAAGATATTTACCTATGTTTTATTGACTATGCCATGACATTCAACTGTCAATTATTACCCATAATTCAACAAATTATGGGTAACATTGCAAAGAATGGATATTCCAGAACACTTAATTGTGCTCATGTGGAACCTGTACATAGACCAAGAAGCAACAGTTTGACCAAAACAAGGAATACTCAGTGATTCAAAATCAGGAAAAGTGTGTCACACATAATAATTATCAGCACATAATCAGAGAAATTGGACATTATGAAGAAGAATGTGACATTAGGATTGGAGGAAGTCTCATTAACAATCTGTGATATGTAGATGACACAATCTTGTTTGCTGAAAGTGAAGAGGACTTGAAGCACTTACTGATGAAAATCAAAGACTACATCCTTAAGTATGGATTACACTTCAACATAAAGAAAATAAAAATCCTCACAACTAAGCAACATCATGATAAATGGAAAAAATATTGATGTTTATTTACAAGGGTTTCATTTTTCTTGGATCCGCAGTCAATGTCCATGGAAGCAGCAGTCAAGAAATCAAACAACAACAAGTATTGATTTGGGTGAAGAGAAGGGCAATTCACCAAATGTGAATGATCAACATGGTGGCATTGAGGAAGAGGAAGACATAGAGAGGTACATGGCAGGTGCAGACAACAAAGATGAACTGTTTTGCACATACAGTACCGTGTTGTCAGTGAAGGCAAATACGGGTATATGGGTGGATAGATGGGTGGGCAAGCTGAACTATTAGGTATGTCTATGCAGCAGGGATTGTACCCAAGACAAGGTATAGGGTTGGCAGACAATGGTTCTACAAGTGTATTTGTATGTTCTATAAGAATTCCCAGGGGTATAGTAGAGCTGACAAGGGACAAGTTTGTAGTCACTTCTTGGTCACAGCCAGCCACCCAGAAGGACTGAATAGTTGAACCTGTGTGCTCAGGACCATAGTTGCAGGGGACATCAAACTCAATTGGCATAACATACTACACAAAACATTGTTCCACCTCCTACTTTGGCGAGAAGTGACTGGGATCTTAAAAGCTTGCAAGCTGCCATCTAGATGCAACGATGGGTCTCTCCTCATCCAGAACAAAGAAGAATGAAGAAAACCAAAGACTCATGGAAACAATTAGTCCTTGTGAATGTTATACCGTGTGATCCTCAGCCTATATGACTATGAGACCAGAAGAACTAGATGGTGCCCAGCTATTACTGTCAACCACTCAGAGGGGGATCTATGGAGGAGATCCTGGGTAGAGAGGGAGAACAATGTGGAACAAAACTCAAAATCATCTGGAAAAAAAAAAGGACCAGGTTTGCTGGTCTGTTAGAGCCTGATGGAACCACTGAGACTATGGCCCCTAGCTGCCCTTCAGGTTTGGAAATGAACCCACACCTGTGGCTTCCAGCCAAACAAAAGACAGGCATATGAGTTGAACATGTACCTGAGGTAGATACACTCCTTGGAGAGAACAATCATGGGAGAAAGAAGGGCTGTTTATGCACAGGGAGACAGTTCAGTGGGCAGGAGTACATGGAGGGATGGACACAGGGAAGAGGTAACTATGGGGAGGAAGTGGGAAGGGAGCTGTTGCATTGGGGTAAATTGTAGACATGTCATGAGACAATGTGTGTGTGAAGTGCTGTATGGAAAGTGAATTTGCTCTGTAAACTTTCACCCAAATCACAATTAAAAAAGAAAGAAAGAAATCAAACAACATATTGCATTTCACAAACCTTTTGCCAAAGACCTCTTTAAAGTGTTAAAGAGCAAAAATGTCACTTTGAAGATAAAGGTGCATCTGACCCAAGCCATAGTGTTTTTAATTGTCTCACATGCATGTGAAAGCTGGACAATGAATAAGGAAGACTGGAAAAGAATTGATGCATTTGAATGATGGTGTTGGTGAAGAAAATTGAGTGGACTGCCAGGAGAATAACAAATCTCTCCTGGAAGCAATACAGCCAGAATGATCCTTAGAAGCGAGAATGGGGAGACCTCATCTCACGTACCAAGGACATGTTATCAGGAGGTACCAATGCCTGGAAAAGAACATCGTCTTTGGTAAAAGTAGAGGGTCAGTGAAAAGAGGAAGACCCTCAACAAGATGGATTGACACAGTTGCTGCAACAATGGGCTCAAACATACAATGACTGTGAGTATGGTGCAGTGTTTTGTTCTGTTGTACATAGGGTCACTATGAGTCAGAATTAACTCAACAACAGCTAACAGAACAATATTTTCACTTTTCAACCATGGAGTAGAAAATTTGTGCCAAATAAAGCTTTAAAATTCACAGCTAATATTAACTATAAATACATGAACGAAAAAGAATTACAAATTTGGTAATTACGCAGTAAACTTAGTGTAACATGAATCTGAAAAATGAAGGCTGCCAGAAATGTATGAGTTATTTTGGTAGCCCAAATTATTCAAATTCATTATCTACTTAAGCTATGCTTCTTTCTAACTTCCTCTAATTTCATATGTTGATAAATTATTTTTTCCATTTTCGTATAAGATGAAATTTTCCTCCATCCTCTGAATCTTTTTTTAAATGCGATAGATAAGAGTTTACCAGCTCTTACCAGGGCAGTTTCAGAACACTGCCATGCTCTGAGTCCTACTGTCAATTATAGATCATTCCTTGTTATGCGACTGGCATAAAACATCAAACCCTATATGCTGAGATGTAGATTAAGCTGGTGAAAAACCTACATTTTCACTTAGTATTCAAATTTTTAAATAATAAATAAACACTTACTTAGTGAAAAATAATGTTTTAATATTTGCATTTGGAAAAGGCTCAGTATAATTTCTGCATCATGGATCTATCTCAGAACAGAGGCTCAAATGTATATTTTATTTGCTGTTGAATTGCCCAACTCATGACTACCTTATGTATAGCAGAATGAAATGTTGCCTGGTCCTGTGCCATTTTCATGCTAATTGGTATATTTGATTCCATTGTGCAGTTCTTGTATTAATCCATGTCATCACGGATTTCCTTCATTTTTGTAGGACCTCTGCTTTACCAAATTTAATCTCCTTTTCTAGCTGTTCTTGGTGATGTGTCCAAAGTAAGCTGTGAAGTCTCCCCATCATCCTTGCTTCTAAGAAGCATTCTGGTTGTACTTTTTCTAAGACTGATTTATCCATTCTTCTATCAATCAATGCTATATTCAATATTCTTCACCAACACAACAGCTTCTGTTGAAGCTTAATGATAGCTCAATGATACCAAAATGGAAATTTGGGTAATTTTTGCCATTGATAATCCAGGTGGCTTTGGCCAAATAATTAAACCTCTCTGAACTGTAAAATGACAATAATAGTATTTGCCTCGGTAGCTCTCATGTTGTTGTTGTTTAAGGCTTTAAGGACAAATTGAATGTGATTGCATTATTGAATATTAGGGATTATTTCCATTTGACATAGAATCTGACTATGTAACCAAAATGCAGAGAATTTGCCATTAGAATACTCTCCATTCCTTATTTATCTTCAAATGTGATGATCTTTTGTATTGAATACATTAATTATGATTCATTTACAATGAATCATAAGTACTTAATTTTTGATTTCAGTGAATGACAGATTCCAATAAGGCAAATTAGGCTGTGGATTACAAGGTGTGTGCATTTGTGAGTAATCTATGATATTCCTGGTTCCTCAAAACCTTTAATATTCATTCTCAAATTATAGTCAGTGGATTTTTCAGAGAAAGCTTTGACTCCCATGCAAGAGAGTCTGGGCCTCTCTCTTAGGCTAGGTTCTCCAGAGAGGCAAAACAAGTAAAGCTTATATTACGCTTATTTATATAATAGAGAAAGAGAGAGAGAAAAATTTATCTCAAGGAAATGTCTTACACAATTGTATAGGCTGGCAAGTCCCAAGTGTGTGGGTCAAATGTCAAGCTGGAGACCTCTCCTGACTCACGAAGCTGCACGGGGTGATAAACCCACAATCGACAGGCAACATAGCAGGCTGCTAGCTTCAGAGGCTGACGAATCTCAGATTGACAGGTAAAATGGCAATTGTTGGTTAATAGGCTGTGAAAGTAACATTCCCAAGATCAACAAGCTATACTGAAGGCCACTGCTTCAAGTCCAGGAACTGGAAATGATGATGAGCCAGAGGTAGGATCTAGATCCAACAGAAAACCAGAGACCTTTCCCAAAGCATTTCCACATATACTGGAAGCAGGCCACACCCTGAAAGACATGCTCTTTCAACTAATTGAATGCTCATAGCAGAACTCATTATGGAGGTGATTGCAATATATCAAATCTCATCCTGGGTGATAACTACATCATAACTGTTAAACAACTGAGAATGATGGCCCAGCCAAGTTGACAAACAGCCTTAACTTTCACAGCCTCCTTTTACCCTCCTGCAGTATACATGAACCAAAGGAGATCAACCTAATTATTATTGCAGGTACATTTTGGGAAGGGAGACTGGACTTGGGTACATTTACCGTGTGATTTGGGCTTCTTCTCCATGACGTCTTATTTTCCTACTCTTTTGCCTTATGAATTGTTTGTAGTCCATAAAAGCTCAGCTGTGATACCTGATCCTTTGTCCAGCTTCACTTGTCGAATTAGGACTCATGCCTCTTGATCTACAGAACAATTTTTACAGTTCTGTGGCAGATGACTTATCAAACTGAACTATAAATTTTAGATTTGTTCTTGCCTCTTTCATTAGTCTTTGAGGGTTGGTTCTGAATCCTTTGTTTATGTTTTCCCAGTAGTTACTCTGCTTGGATGCACTCAAACATGAAAGCTGAATGAATGGATTCTTTGTTTTTATAGTTGCAATGCATTCGGATAAATTTTTAACTTGAATTTTGTTCAAACACACTTGATGAATACCTAAATTTAAAAAGTTTCTGGTACTTTTTAAATTGAACTGCAACCGTGGGGATAATTTTTCTAAAAGTCAATGTTGTACAATGTCCAAAGTAATAATATTGATTTTCTGATATTTTTGATTATTCCTTCAAAAATAGCTAATATAGCTCCTTAATTTCTCTGTTAGGCAGGAAGGTAATTTTCATTCCTGATAACTTTTAAAAACAACACAAACCAGCAATAAGAACACCTTTTGTTCCCAAACAAACTGTTGTTGTTGTTATGTGCCGTGAAGTTAGATCCGACTCATAGCGACCCCTCCTTGGGTTTCTGAGGCAATATCATTACGGAAGTAGATTGCCCAACTTTCCTTCTGAGGAGTGGCTGATGGATTTGAATTGCCAGCCTTCTGGTTAGTAGTCAAGTGCCTTAGGCACTATGCTACCAGAGCTCCCTTCATTCAGCATAATGGGCTCTAAGTTCCAAGTTATGAGATGTGTGGCAGTTAAGGTTTTGAGTCAACTTGGCTGGGGCTTGGGCGGCTGTATGTTGTTATTCCCCATGATGAGCTTGCAATCACCTCCATGTGGAGTCTGCTGTGAGACCTTAATCACTGGAAAGAGAGCTGGAGTGTGGCCTGCTTCCTCTCTATATAGAAAAGCTTTGAAGAAACGGCTCTAGCTTTTTGGCACATGTGGACCCCACATTTAGCCAAGTCTTGGACTGTTGTCTTTCCTTCTGATGTTGGGATTGTTACTGGATTTGAACCAGTGGCCTGCCATGTTGCCTTTCTATCTTGGGATTCTGCCATTTTACCTGTTAATCTTGGGTTCATCAGCTTCAGCAGCCAGGAGTTGTGTGAAACAGAAAAAGCCTCCAGCTCCAGTGAGCCTAAAACAGAAAGCAGAGCTGAAGCTCAAGGTAGAGAGGACTTTTACCTAGCCCCAAGAGCCAGCACTTTGAACTCAGACTTCCAGCCTCCTGAAATGTAAGAGAATAAATTCCTGTTTAAATCATCTATTTGTGGTATTTCTGTTATAGCAGCAATAGAAGACTAAGACAAGATGTTTCACAGATTCATCACTGTTCTTTAATGTGTAATATTCTATTATGTGTATCTACCATAGTTTGTTGATTCATTCCTCCATTGATGGGCATTTAGGGTTGTTTCCATCTTTTTGCTATAATGAATAGTGCTGTGATGAACATATGTGTGTGTATATCTGTTTGTGTCATGGCTCTCGTTTCTCTAGGCTATATACCTAGTAGCAGGATTGCTGGATCATACAGTATTTCTATTTCCAGCTTTTTAAGGAAACGTCATATCATTTTCCACAGTGCTTGCACCATTTTACAGTCCTACCAGCAATGTATGAGGGTTCTGGTCTCTCCACACCCTCACCAGCATTTATTGTTTTCTGTTTTTTTGAATGGTACTGGGGTGAGATGATACCTCACTGATGTTTTGATTTGTATCTCTCTAATCTACTTCTGTAGTGATACTGTCTTGGAAACCCAAAGAGGGGTCGCTATGAGTCGGGTCCGACTCGATGGCACACAACAACAACAACAACAACAACAATGGCTAATAATCATGAGCATTTCTTCATATGTTTGTTAGCTGCCTGGATGTCTTCTTTGGTGAAGGGCCTATTCATGCCTATGTTTCAATTGAATTATTTGTCTTCTTGTTGTTAAGGTGTTAAACTTTTCTATAAATTTTAGAGATTGACCCCTTGTCCAGTACATCATTGCCAAAATTTTTTCCCAGTCTGTGGGTTCACTTTTTACTTTTTTTGTGAAATCTTTTGATGCACTTAAGTCTAATTTGTGGATTGAAATGTGTCCCCCACAAAAAATTTTGTCACCTTGGCTGGGCTATAATTCTCAGGGTTTAGAAGTTATGTGATGATGTTGTTGTTGTTATGTGCCGTCAAGTTGGACCTGACTCATAGTGACCCCTCCTTGGGTTTCTGAGGCAGTATTACTACAGAAGTAAATTGCCCCATCTTCCTTCCAAGGAGTGGCTGGTGGGTTTGAACCTCCAGCCTTCTGGTTAGCAGTCAAGTGCCTTAGGTACTACGCTACCAGAGCTTCCACGTAATGATGTAATGTAGCAGATATGTAATGATACCCTATAATGTGATCTGATGTGATAAACCAATCAGGCATAAAAAGATTAATATTAAGGTTGGTTGCAACACCCTTCATCCTATCACAGCCCTCATCCTATGTAAAGGGAGCTTCCCTGGGGTGTGGCCTGAAACAACTTTTGTCCTACAAGAGATAAAAGGAGCAGGGAATGGGGACCTACTACCATTAAGAAAGAGGAGCAAGGAGCAGAATTGTCCTTTGGACCCAGGGTCCCTGCTCTGGGATCCTCCTAGGAACAAGAAACACACAGAGAGAAAGTCTTCCCGAGAGCCGGCACTCTGAACTAGGACTTCTGGCCACCTAAAATGTGAAAGAATAAATTTCTGTTTGTTAAAATCATTCACTGTGGTATTTCTGTTAGAGCAGCACTAGACAACTAAGACAAGGTCCCAGTTATCTTTTTTTTTTTTTTTAATTTTATTGTGCTGAAACATATAAACAAGACATTCACCAACGTAACAACTTCCACATTTACAGCTCAGGGACATTGATTACATTTTTCATGTTGTCCTACTTTTATTGTTATCATTTTCCAATATTTCACCACCTATTAGCATAAACTCAGCAACCCCCAAACAAAATCTTCCCCTTTCCCTTTGCCCCTCCCTCCTACCCCTGGTAACTACTAATAATCTCTGGTTTATACCAATATATATATACTATATATATACATAAACAAAAAACAAACTCACAGCCACAGAGTTGATTCCAACTCATAGCGATCCCCTTTGGTTTTCCAAGGCAGTAAATCTTTATGGAAGTAGATTGCCTAGTCTTCCTTCCACAAAGTAGCTGGTGGGTTAGAACCACCAGCCTTCTAGTTTGCATTAAAATGCCTTAGGCACTACACCCACCAGAGCTCCTAATATAAATATTATATATGTTGTTGTTGTTATGTGCTGTCGAGTAGGCCCCGACTCATAGCGACCCCTTCTTGGGTTTCCAAGGCGGTATCACTGTGGAAGTAGATTGCCCAACCTTCCTTCCAAGGAGTAGCATAATATATATTATATATAATGTATATTATATAAAAACCAAACCAAACTCACTGCTATGGAGTCGGATCTGATTCATAGTGACCGCTCCTTGGGTTTCTGAGGCAGTATCACTACGGAAATAAATTGCCCATCTTCCTTCCGAGGAGTGGCTGGGTGGGTTTGAACTGCCAGCCTTCTGCTTAGCAGTCAAATAAATGCCTTAGGCACAATTCTACCAGAGCTCCATATATATATATATATATATATATATTATTGTTGTTAGGTGCTGTGGTGTTGTCTCTGACTCATAGTGACCCTAAGTACAGCAGTATAAAACTGCTGCCCAGTCCTGTGCCAACCTCACAATCCTGAGTACACCCGAGCCCATCATTGAAACCACTGTGTCTATCCATCTTGTTGAAGGCCTTCCCCTTTTTCATTGACCCTCCTCTTTACCAAGCATGACAACCTTCTCCAGAGAATGGTCCCTTCTGACAACATGACCAAAGTAGGTGAGATGAAGTCTGGCCATTCTTGCTTCCAAGAATCATTCTGGCTACATTTCTTCTGCAGATTTGTTAGTTCTTTTAGCTGTCCACAGTACTTTCAGCATTCTTCTCCAACACAACAACTCAAAAGCATCAACTCTTCTTTGCTCTTCTTTATTCATTGTCCAACTGTCACATGGGTATGAGGCGATTGAAAATACCATGGCTTGGGTCAGGCACTTCGTAGTCTTCAAGGAGACATATTTGCTTGTCAGCATTGAAAGAGGCCGTTTGTAATGGATTTACCCAATGCAATATGTCTTTTGATATCTTGACTGCTGCTTCCATTAGATTTGATTGTAGAACCAAGCAATGTGAAGTCTTTGACAAGTTCAATCTTTTCTCCATTTATCATGATGCTTATTGGTCCAGTTATGAGGATTTTTGTTTTCTTTATATTGAGGTGTAATCTATACTGCACACTTTAGTCTTTAATTTTCATCAGTAAGTGCTCCAAATCATCCTCACTTTCCACAGTCAAAGTTGTGTCATCTGTGTATCTCAGGTTGTTAATGAGCCTTCCTCCAATCTTGATGCCCCATTCTTCTTCATATAGTAAGGCATCTCGGATTATTTGCTCAGCATACAGATTGAATAAGCTTGGTGAAAGGATACAACCCTAACACATTCCCTTCCTGGTTTTAAACCAACGAGATACTTGTCCCCTTGTTCTGTTAGAATGACAGCCTCCTGGTCTATGTACAGGTTCCTAAGGAGTACAATTAAGTGTTCTGGAATTCCCATTCTTCTCAATGTTATCCACAATTTGTTGTGATCCACACAATCGAATGCCTTTGCATAGTTAATAAAACACAAGTAAATATCTTTCCGGTATTCTTTGATTTGAGCCAAAATTCCTCTGACATTAGTTATGATATCCTTCATACCACATCCCCTTCTGAATCCATCTTACATTTCTTGAAGTTCTCTGTCAATATGCTGCTGCAACCGTTTTTGAATTATCTTCAGTAAAATTTTACTTGCACATGATATTAATGATATTGTTCAACAATTTCCACATTCTGTGGGATCACCTTTCTTTGGAATGGGTACAAATATGGATCTCTTCCAGTCAGTTGGTCAGGTAGCTGTCTTCTAAATCTCTTGGCATAGATGGGTTAGTGCCTCCAGTGGGGCATCTTTTGTTGAAACATCTCAAGGGCTATTCTGTTAATTCCCAGACCCTTGCTTTCCCCCAATTCCGTCAGAGCAGCTTTGACTTCTTCCTTCAATACCATTGGTTCTTCATCATATGCCATCTCCTGAAATGGGTGATCATCTGTCAGTTCTTTTTGGTATCGTGACTCTGTATTCTGTCCATCTTCTTTTTATATTTCCTGCATCATTTAACATATTGCCCATGGAATCTTTCAATTTGCAATTTGAGGCTTAAATTTTTTCCTCCATTCTTTCAGCTTGAGAAATGCCAAGTGCGTTCTTCCCTTCTGGTTTTCCAACTCCAGGTCTTTGCACAATTCATTGTGATAATTGACTCTGTCTTCCCAAGTTGTTCTTTGAAACCTTCTGTTCAGCTCTTCTATCCTGTTGATTCTTCCATCTGCTTTAGCTACTCTTCCTTCAAGGGCAAGTTTCAGAGTCTCTTATGACATCTATTTTGGTCTTTTCTTCCTTTCCTGTCTTTTTAATGACTTCTTGTTTTCTTCATGAGTGATGTTCTTGATGTCATCCCACAATTTCATTGGTGTTCAATGCATCAAATCTATTCTTTAGATGGTCTCTAAATTCAGGAGGGATATAATCAAGGTCATATTTTGGCTCTTGGGACTTGATTTAATTGTCTTCAGCTTCAACTTGAAGTTGCATATCAGCACTTGATGACCCATTCCACAGTCAACTCCTGTCCTTGTTTTGGTCGAAATATTGAGGTTCTCCATTGCCTCTTGGCACAGATGTAGTCAATCTGATTCCTGTGTACTCCTTCTGGCAAGGTCCACGTGTATAGCCACCACTTGTGTTGTTGAAAAAAGGTATTTGCAATGAATAAGTCATTGGTCTTGCAAAATTTTATCATGCAATCTCCAGCAACATTTCTATCAGCAATTCTGTATTTTCCAACTCCTGGTGATTCTTCTTTGTTTCCAACTTTTGCATTCCAATCGCCAGTGACAATTAACACATCTTGACTGCATGTTCAGTCAATTTCAGACTACAGAAGTTGGTAGAAATCTTCAATTTCTTCATCTTTGGCTTTTGTGGTTGGTCCATAAATTTGAATAATAGTATTAACTGTTCTTCTTTGTAGGCATATGGATATTATCCTATCACTGACAGTGTTGTGCTTCAGGACAGATCTTGAAACACTCTTTGTGACAATGAATGTCATGCCATTCCTCTTCAATTTGTCATTCCTGGCATAGTAGATCATATGAGTGTCTGATTCAAAATGGCCAAAACCAGTTCATTTCAGCTCACTAATGTCTAGGATATCAATCTTTATGTGTCCCATTTCATTTTTGACAACTTCCAGTTTTCCTAGATTCATACTTCGTACATTCCATGTTCTGATTATTAATGGATGTTGCAGTGTTTCTTCTCATCTTGAGATGTGCTGCATCAGCAAATGGGGGTCCTGAAAGCTTTACTCTGTGCACATCATTAAGGTTGGCTGTACTCTGAGGAGGAAACTCTTCTCCAGTCATATTTTGAGTGCCTTCAGACCTGAGGTTCTCATCTTCTGGCACTATATCACACAATGTATCACTGCTATTCAAAGGTTTTCACTGGCCAGTTCTTGAGAAGTGGATGGCCTCCTCTTTCTTCCAAGTCTGTCTTTGTCTAGAGGCTCCCCTAAAATCTGTCCACCATGGGTAACCCTGCTGGCATTTGAAACCCCGGTGGCATAGCCTCCAGCCTCACAGCAACACTCAGGCCATCACAGTAGGACAAACAGACAGACAAGTTTGTCTCCCCTAGCTGTTCTACACTGAAACCAAACCAAACCAAACTCACTGCTGTGGAGTCAGATCTGACTCATAGTGACCCCTCCTTGGGTTTCCAAGACAGTATTTCTACAGGAGTGTTACGTGTTATGTTAGGAGCCATGGAGTCATTTCTGACTCATAGCGACTCCATGCACAGCAGAAGGAAATACTGCCCGATCCCACACTAGCTCCATGATCCCTGCTATACTTGAGCCCATTATCGCAGCCACCTTGTCAATCCATCTCGTTGAAGGCCTCCCCCTCTTTCATTGACCCTCCACCCTACCAAGCATGACATCCTTCT